>NW_017731523.1:1201597-1319718 GCF_001890085.2 Hipposideros armiger | reverse complement strand
CAATCAAAGCAAGCAACCAAAAAACACCCAAAACACCCCCCAAAAACAAAGAACAACAAAAAACATGCCAAAAAACAAAGCAAAACAAAACAACCAGTGCCGGTCTTGGCTAAAGTCCACCAAGCTCTCTCCAGGTTGTCCTCTGCTATACAAAAACTCCTTTGCATCTTGTGGGGGCAGAGCCAGCCACCTGGCACCTAGAATGACCCTGGCAATCAGGTCTATTGTAGATGAGTGGGGTTATGAGGTGTGATTGGTAGTTTTTACTAAGTCAATGCCATTTCTGCTCTCACCTGCCCTGAGGCACGCTGAGTGCTGCGCAGCCAGAAGGCTCAATGTGCATCTTCTGGCACTCTTTCCGTTGGAGGCTGTGGGGGTTGTGAGATTTCAGAGCTGCTAAAAGCCACCTGCAGGGGGACCTGCGAGTGACTCAGCAGCTGAAGTTGCCCTGCCTCCCAAGCCTTGCAGGAGAGGTGGGGGCAGGGTAGGTAGGCTCACACTCCGCAGCCTATTCTCAAGTGGAGTTTCTCAACCCTCTGAGAGTAGGAGTGACTCTGTAATCTGACTTTATTCCTCCTTTCAGGAGTCAGCTTAAGACTCTGGCCTGGCGGGGGCCAAGGTTTCTGAGAGAGGGTGGAGGTGGGGTTTTATCTATGCAATTGTTTTTTGTTTTCTGTCCGAGAAAAAAGAAAAAAAAAGTCCCACCGCCATTTTGAGCTGAGGCTTCTGCATCAGACGCTCCAGCCGAGCTCCTGCTGCGCTCCGGGAGGGACCACAGTGGCGCAGGGACTGAGCCCACCCTGGCGCTGCAACGTGCTCTCTGCTCTGCCTCCTGGGGTCCTGCGTCTCCACAGCTGCAGGTACGGCTGCGTCTCCACGCGTCTCGCTTCCCTCTTCTCCCGATCGCCTGGTTTGAGGCCCCTGTCGCTGAGTCTGCACACTGCGGAGCTCCTGTTGCACTCCTGGTGGGACCGGGTGGGCGCAGGGACTGAGTCTGCCCTGGCGCTGCAACGCTCTCACTCTGTCTCCTGGGGTCCCGCAGCCACGGGTGGAACCGCGCCTCTGCACGCATGTCTCCTCTCTGTCTTCCCCGGCTCGCCTGGCCCAGGCTTCTGCCTCAGACTGCAAACCGTAGCACTCTTGCTGCTCTCCAGGCTGGCAGCAGGGTGCAGGAAGCGAGTCGCAGGACCACTCTCCCATCTGCTCTTGGAGGCCCTGGGTCTCAGCATCCCCGGGTGTGGGTTGTGCCTCCATGCATCTTGCCTCCCTCTTCCCCGGCTCGCCCGGTCTGACCACCTTTAAGTACTCGGAGTGGGAGTCTCTTCACTGCTCTGTGTGACAAGTAGAGGTTCGTTTGGAAAGTTACAGCAGTTCAAACTGCAGCAATCTTCAGGGAAGAACTCAGGGAGCCCTCCTCACAGTCGCTATTTTCCCCTCTCTCTCCTCAGCCATTATATCTTCAAGTGGCTTTTCTGTTTAGTATTTAGCCTTCACCATCCTCCCCATTAACTGGATATTTCTAAGGAAAGGAATGATGTCTTTTTGCCAGTATTGTACACAATGATTAGTTCAGGGCTCAGTACATGTTAGTTAACCAATAGCTGAAGGAACTAATGCATGAACTTCCAAGCAATAATGACAGTATTTGTTCTATTCACTTATTTTGGTTAAGCAGTGTGCCTACATTGGCTAGAAATAACTAAGTGATTATATACCATTAGTTTGGATTAATATAATTCTCAGGCTTGCCCAATTAAGACCAACCATCTCAGGCCAGGACATTCTAATACACCTTCTCCATTTTACCTTGGTATTGCCAATCCTGCTTTTGAAAGGAGCAGGAAAAAGAAAAGGAGAATGTGAGAGAGAAAGGAGTGGAGGGGGATAAGAGAGGGGATGTACTTGGAGTCTCCTTTTTAATGCCTTAATGATCACTATGAAATTTTCTGACCTTAGCATCTGCAAGGCTATGCTTAGAGAAATGTTAGTGACTTATTTTTATGTCAAATATTAGTCTGTGTTAAGGATAATACATATGTGGAAATGGGTGGTTCTTGGGGTTATGCCAGTTGTAACAGCAGCCAACATTTATTGAGTACTTATTATGCCACAGGGGCTATTATAAGGATTTGTCCTGTTATTTGCAAGAGCATTACAAGTTATATATGATTATTATACCTCTTTTATAGATAAAAGCTAGATTGCAGAGAAAGTAATTGCAGAATTTCATATAACTTGCAAATGACAGAGCTAAAACTTTAGGCAAGCTAGTCAAAATTTCTTACTTTCACGTATTCCAACTAAGCACACCTCAGCACAGTAGTACCTTTTTCCATGTTTTTCTACTATAAAATAGTTTCACTTTTTGTTAAAAAGTGAAAATAAGGCTACATTTAACATTTTTATTATATGTGGGATTCTGCTGAAATATACATGCTACAAATAAAGATACTGAGTCCACTAAGTTGTGGACATAATTCAGCCACATATATTTGTAGAAGGAGCATATGCCTCCGCTTTCTTCATGTTTGTGTGTGAATATGTATGTTTATTTAGAAAAACATACCAAACATATGCTTAACTTCCTTAGGACCATTGAGGCCATTACTTTTCAAATAAATATTGTATTTTAGAATAATTTTAGACTTATAGAAAAATTACAAAGTTATACAGAGAGTTATTTCATCCATGCCCTATGCCTGGTTTCCCAAATTATTAATTTCTTATGTTATAGAACATTTGTCGCAAGTGATGGATTAATATTGAGATACTGTTAGTCAATTAAGTCCTTACTTTATTATGTTTCCATAGCGTTTACCTAATGTCCTTTTTATGTTCAAGGACCACATTACATTTAGTTGCCAGGTCTCCTTAAGCTCCTCTTGGCTGCAAGAGCTTCTCAGACGTTTTTTATGTGTAATGACCGCGACAGTTTTGAGGAGTACTGGACATGTATTTTGTGGATTGTCCCTCAGCTGTGATTTGTATGATGTTTTTCTGACGCTGGGGTTGGGGTTATGTGTTTCTGTGAGGAAGACCACAAGGGTAAACAGCCATTTTTATTCCATTGTATTAAGAGTACATACCATGAAAATGATTTGTCAGTGTTGATGCTGGCCTCGATCACCTGACTGAGGCCAGTCAGTTTCCTCCATTGCAAAGTTCATTTTTCTCCCTCCTTTTCATACTGTACTTTTCAGAAGGCTGTTACTATGCACAGCCCACACTTCAGGAGAGGCAGGAATACATCCTTTGGATTCTTCTGCATGAGAGATTTGTTTATTCTCCACATTTTATTTATGCAATAATTGCTAATATCACTATAGTTTCATGGATGTATTATACTTTGGTTATAAACAACTTTATTTGTTTTGGTGCTCAAATTATCCCAGTTTTGGACATAGGAAGCTCCTTCAGTTGGCCTCTGCTTATGTACCTGTGATACACCCCTATTATTGTAATTTTTACTTTTTTGTTGATGTTGTTTATTTTATTTGTTTTTGAATCACATCCTTACCTTCTAGCACTTCAAGATGCTCCAGGCTCATTTTGTATATTTCCTGCTTTAGTCCCAGAATTAGCCATTTCTCCAAGAAACCTGGATCTTCTATTGGAGAAGAGTATTAGAAACCAAAATCTGAGTGCTAGGCATGCTTGTTGTTCCTGAGGTGTTTTTTCTAATCCTTCTAAACTGATAGAACAAGGACATAGATGTGTGAGCACTAACCTATATATATGCATATATTTATATTTCTTTTTTTTTTTAGACTTTTTTAATTGGGGAACTGGGGGAAGGGGAACAGACAAGTTGCTGTCCTTTTGTTCTTCAGTCTAGTTGTGCAGTACGTCACTTCACTGGCCCATGTTGGTATTATCATTGTGCTCTTCCCCGGGGCAGTCACTTGCCGGCCATTGGACGGCCGCTCACGGCGGCTCATGAAAGCTCACGCCCGTTGCCAGCCAGCCCCATTGTGGCCTAGGCCATCGCTGGCAACTCACGGCAGCCCAGCTCCAGGTCAAGCTGTTGTTCACCGTCTTAGCTGTATAGGGCGCAGCATCACTGGCCCTCATATGGTATCCGAACCGGGGACCTGCTGCTCAGAGCTGGCATCACAAGCCAACTCCTAACCAATGCGCCACTCGGCTGGCCCTATATTTATATTTCTAAATGTAGCCATCTGTATCTGTACTAAGCTAAACATGAGTTCATACAATTAATCTTCTACTAATTCATTACCACATGGAACATTCTAGTCTCCTCTCCTTGCTTATTTATAACCTTCCACTACGACAGTGAGAAGAAACCTACCTTTCACCATCTGCCATCTGTTTACTTAACTGTTCATTTCCAGTATACATGAATAGCTATATTAGAATCATTACCAGCACCCCTACGGGGGGAAAAGAAACTTTGGCAAATACAGTACAGTCCTTATATGTAGTTCTTTTTGCACTTACTCTTACAAACTCCACTCATCTCAAGAGTTAGTTAACAGTGTTCCCCTCCACCCCCTTCAATGACATTATTTCATACATTTGTAATAAAGTTAGATTCTTTTGTCATAGTCTGCATCCACTTTGTCATTCTATAATGTCATGAATCCACCATACCAGTAACATACTTAATAGTTTCACTATTTTAAAAGAATCTCCTGTGCTTCGTTGTTTCACACATCCCCTCCCTTCATCACCAGAACCTCTCACAAATACTTATCAGCTTACTGTCTCTATGGTTTTGAGTTTTCTGAGATATCATGTAATGGGAATCATACAGTATATAACCTAGTTAAACTGGCTTCTTTCATTTAGCTATATGCATTTAAGTTTCATTCATATCTTTCATTGGCTTGATAACTCATTTTTTCTTGCGGAATATTCCATTATACAGATATATCAGTTGGTTTATCCAGTTACCAATTGAAGGGCATCTTGGTTGCTTCTAGCTTTGGGTAATTATTAATAATGCTGCTATAAACACTTGGTTTTTGTGTGGACATAAGTTTTCAATATACTTGGGTAAATACCTAGGAGTGTGATTGATAGACCATAAAATAAGACTGTTATTTCACTTTGTAGGAAACTGTCAAACTGTCTTCGAAAGTAACATTTCCTCTAGCAATAAATGAGGGCCCTTATGGCTCTGCATACTTACCAGTGTCAGTTTTTCTGGATTTTAGGCATTTTAATAGGTGTGTGATGGTATCCCACTGTTGTTTAAATTTGCATTTCTCTAATGACAAATAATATTGAACATCCTTTCATATGCTTATTTACCATCCTATACCTTTTATGGTGAACTCTCTGCACGTATCTTCTGCCCAGTTTTTGTTGATTATTTTATTGTTGCATTTTAAGAGTCTTTTGTATATTTTGGATTCAAATCCTTTATCAGATATGATTTTGTATATGTTTTTTTTCTGGTCTGTGACTTGTCTTTCATTCTTTTAATAGAGTCTTTCTCAGGACAGAGTTACAGATTTTTAATTAAGTCCAATTTACCATTTTTGTTTCTTCTATGAATTATGGTCTGTGTGTCGGGCTGTGTGTGTGTGTGTGTATGTGTGCGTGTGTGTTGTAACTAAAAATTCACCACCAAACCAAAGGTGACAGAGATTTTCTATTATTATTTTTTTCAGCAGTGCTGCAATTTACATTGGATCTATAATCCATTTTGAGTTAATTTGTGTGAAAGGAGCAATGTCTATGTCTAGGTTCATTATTTTGTATACAGAAGGCCAGTAGTTCCAGCATCATTTGTTGAAAAGACTATTCCTTCTCCACTGAAGCACTTTTGAAATTTTGTCCAAGGTCATTTGAGGCACAATCATTTCATATGTGTATGTAGTTAACTCAGTTGTTTAAAAAATGGTGCTATTGAGGTCAACAGTGGAGTTAAATCTTATACAAGCAATTTGGATTAATACAAAACAAAATCCTTTGGACACATGTGCCTCTGTGTGCTGGTAGTTCTCTAGTCTTCTACTCCAGCTCTGCCTGTTGATTTGCAGATGTACATACTTGCTTATAGAGAAAGTATTCGAAATAGCTTACTCCATTAAAACCCAGCACCATAAAGCATATATTGTGAAAATGGTGGGTCGTTATTGCTCTTTTGGTATAAAACAAAACAAAACAAAATAAAAAAATAGGTAAACATGTGCTAGATTACTAGCCAAATAAATATTAAATACTCTGGAAGTCTGTTGTTCTTTCCCAGCACACAGTAGAATTGCAAGCTACTTTTGATCCTGCAGCTCATCATCCTACCTCCTGGAGCTGGGGGGAAAAACTGTAGAAAAAAAATGTATATGTGCATTATTTTGCTGGGAATGATTCTTATTCCAGCACTTTCAGATCCCAACCGTGAGGAATCAACTCTGTGGCTCTAGCAACTTATACTACTGCACCCCCCACAATGGATGAAAGTGTTTCTGATCATCATCATCTTTTTGTTTTTCTTCCTAATCAAAAGCACCATGTCTTGGAATTCTTGCAGCCATAAAAAAATAAAATAAAATAAAAATAAACCACAAATGCCTAATAGAAAAACAACAGAAAACTATTCACATTCATTTTTCAAGGTAAGTCACTTCTATTTAAAAGCAAACAAAAATAGCACCAGCCCAAGTTCTGTCCTGCCCTGTAGCTTTGAAATGCTTTGGGTAATGAAAGGGGTTAAGGTGCTGTCTGCCTCTGAAAGCGCTGCATCTCTTTGTTGAACGCACAATTAACACAAATATAATAGTAGACATGTCCATAACTCTGAGTTCATAAAACCCATTTTGGAGTCCAAATCAATGTCAACAAACCTTTCCTGTGAAATGTGCTCCTTTAGAATTTTGTTGGCTTGTCAGCTGTTTCATTAATATTTTATAACAAAAAGTGTCTTGAGATTTCAAAGTCATCAGAAACGGCCCTAGCTCTACTCTCGTGGTTATAATGTCATCAACATCTTTTGATATATGTATAGAAGCCTCCTTACAGGGAATGGTTTCTATTCTCAGTTTATACATATGCAGAAGGGAGAAAACCTATAAAATTCAACTTTAATGCCGTTCAAGATTTCGAAGGCTGTTTTGGAAATCTGTGTGCATTTTTGTCTTCGGAATGGTTCCCATGGTGAAGAGTATTCAGCACCTTTTTTTCAGGCAACATTAACCCTCTTGAGTTTTTCATCTTTTTTGTCTGGCCTTCTGTTTACAAATTGATAAAGAAAATATTAAAATGGAATGACTATAAATAGCAGATGTAGAATGTTTTCTGCCAAGAATACATCATGTATTAGAACTGTTTTATAGGGGGGAAAATACTTCTTGACATTTTTTACTCAGTGAAGATTCCACTCCAGCAGTAGTTGAAACTAAGGTAGGTGTGTGTGTGTGTGTGTGTGTGTGTGTGTGTGTGTGTGTGTATGCAAATTGAAGTGGGAAATTAAGGCACATATCAGAAAAAATTTCTTTTCAAATAAGTATCTTCGTATAACAGAAGCCCAATAGTTACTTGTTGAATAGAAGTGATGTTTAAGAAATGATAATAAAAAATTAATTTTTTTCATACTAGATGTATGCATAAAGAGCTTTATTTTTAAACATTTTACCTTAAAAATGCTTAAGCAAACCTAAAAACTGAAGGAATGAACACATATGTTGTCCACTTAGATTCAAAAATTACTGTTAATATATTGTTCTTTTGCACTTGCTTTGTGAGCTTGCTTGTGTTTTTATATGGCAATAGCTTTAGCTATGAATTTGTGAGTTTGTGATGAGGAGCTCTTTTTTGTCTCTTGTTCATATGGATGTGAAGTCCTAGCATACAATTAGCCTCTGGGAAGACCTAGAGGTACCCACACAGTCAAATGCAGTGGTTTTGCCATATATTTTTCTAAGCACAGACCCCAAAGAGTTAAAAAATATATTAAAATCCACTACATGTGCTACTACAGTACTGTATACTATATTAGTACAGTAGCAATTTATATACTATCCAACATGCAAAAGTACAAAATAAAAAGAAAGTTCTAAAGATTAAATAAGAAATTTGTTATTTTTCATTTAGTTAATTTATTAATGATACTAAATATTTTTGTTCTCATTGACTTATCAAATAATCAATATTAGCTTTTAGTGAGAGCACTATAATTAAAATATTTTATTACTTTTTAGAAAAACTTAATTTAACTTTAAATTAACTTATTAATTAACTAATTAAATTAGAAATTAAGCTAGTTTAGTTCTACATTAGGTCTACTTTAAGTTCAACTTCTAATGGCTATATAACTGAAAGATGTACATCAAACTAAAGGAAAAAAAGTTTCATTGGCTATACTCACTAAATGATGATACATGTTTTTCAACCACATTCTCCAATAATGCAAAGGTTTTTGTTAAAGTTCAGCTACTACACTTCCATTTTGCCCAATGCCAATTGGCTGCTTTAGCAAACCAATTAGAAGATGTTGGATTTTAATTATTTTAGCAAGTTGGTTAAAAATAAGTTCCTGAAGTTCTTCACTTGGGAGATTGACAGGTTAGAAAATTCTGCTTCCGAGTGTTTTGTTTTGTTTTAATTTAATCGAATATGAAAATCTTTCCTTTAGAGTTGAAATACTCAGTATCGTTTTAGCCAACAAAATTCACTTAATGATAATGATGTTCCAAAAATCTATTATGTTCTCTTTTATTCTATGAAATTCTTTTGAAAAAGCAGCTATAATCTCAATGATTGTTAAAATGGTATCTCTCCTTTAAGACAATAATCAAATATATATATTTTTTTATTTTTTAATCTCTGTAGATAGCATACTGTTGACAGCCATGTATTATCATATAAAGGATCTGTGAAATTGGGATAAATGTATTTTTGTTAAAAGAAAAAGAAACGTGTAACCCACCTTTATTTTTTTTTAAGATTTTTATTGGGGAATTGGGGGGATGGGAACAGCGCTGGGGAATTGGGGGAAGGGGGACAGACAAGTTGCTGTTGTTTTGTTCTTCAGTCTAGTTGTGGAGGACGTTGCTTCACTGGCCCAAGTTGGCACCATCATTGTACTCTTCCCGGGCGAGGCAGATCAGTCGCCAACTTCTGGACGGCCGCTCACTGTGGCTGCTGGCTGCTCACGCTGGCTGCTGGCTACACACGGTACCCATGGCAACCCACTGCCAGAGGGGCTGTAGCCCACGCCGTCGCTGGCGACTCACGGCAGCCCAGCTCCAGGTTGAGCTGTTGTTCAGCATCTTAGCTGTGGAGGGCAGTGTCACTGGCCCTCATATGTGGGATCCGAACCAGGGCCCTCTGGCATCTGAAGCCAGTTCTTAACCATTGCAACACTCAGCTGGCCCCCCACCTTTAAATTCAGTGACTTTTAAGGACTTCACAATTGAATAATCTGCAAAGGCTTGCATGGTACGAAGGTTTTCATGGTCACCTCTGATTTCTTTACAAGCTGCTCTAAAGATACTACTATTTAAGGTCATATATTCCATCAGTCTGCTACTTCAAGTATACTGAATGACTTGAAACTGAATCAAAGATTCAGAGCTCCTCTATGAGGCCCTTCATGTTGTATAACTTCCTCTTTATCTTCAGAATACCTAACATTGTCTTCATGACACATACACCAGTCATTTTATGTATTAAACAGGAAAGTGTGTATTTTTTCTATCTTTTTCCTTTTTTTTAAGAAAAAGTTATAAGTATAGACAACCTAATATTTGTTTCCAGTTCCCCAATACATGATTTTACATGTTCCCTGGGATATATGCATCCTTTTTCTGGAGAGAGAAAGTATAAAGGATAGTTCAAACTTATGATTCAGGCAATCTTCGGTAACAGGAGGTACAAGATGCCTTGAGCATCTATTTCAGGAAGTCTCACCTTGGGTCAGAGCTCAGGAAGGCATTTTTCTAGATCTGACAGGAGTTACAGCTATCATTATTATTACTTTTAAGGTCTCCATAATTGATAAATGAAAGAACAAGTTAATCTAATTTCAAATGTTTGTTTTCAAAACCAACCATCTAGGCTTATGCTGAACTTATAAAATAAAGAGGATAGTTCTGGGGACAGCTGATTTGGGGAAAGTACAGTACATTAGATGTACTTTTTAAAATATTTCTCCTGCTATGTACACCTGAAAACCCCTGGATATTATAGCTAAACAAATATAAGAAGGCTTTGAAAGATCAGCGAATGAGGAAGGTTGGCTAAAACTTCGGGACCCAAATCCCAAAGTGATGAATTTCCTGGGTTTTGTTTCTGCCTCACATATTCCAAACAGGGTACTGGAGAAGTAGACTACCCAGAAACACCAAAGGGTGCAGAAAAAAAAACCCAAAACAAAAAACAACCAAAGGCCTAATATCTCTTGCCAAAAAGATAGGAAAGGGGCAATCTGGTAAAACAGAACACTTTTAGACAATTACTGTCCTATACCAGCCAAATGCCCCCAGAAAAAAATTATGGCTGCATCTCCACCCATGCCAGCAAAGGCCACATGGAGAGCCTAATCTTCCACTCTCGCCTGATTTTAATGAGGTGGCCCAAGGCCCCTCATCCCCTACATTCCCTGCTCCAAGCCACGTTTGTGTCAGAAAAGGCTGAGTAAGGAACTGGAGCTTTCATTCATTCTGGGTGTTAAAGAAGTTCTCTACTTCTGCAGCGTTCATGGAGATCAGGTGGGGAGCCTGGACCTTCATCCTCAAGGTACCCCTTCCTTTCCCTGCCAAAATAGTGTCAGAGGAGGCCTATGGCAGAATCAGGACTTTCACCAGGGCACAGGGTTATTAGCCCTCATGGTGGAGGCCACATGGAGAGCCTGACTCCCACCCTGCCCAGCAGTAAAGAGGAGCCCCTCCCATCCACCGAGGTACTAAAGGAGACTGAGTGGAGAATATAGACCTTCCTCTACCATTTGGCAGTAAGGAGGCTGAGTCCTTTATTCCCCCATGAGAGCAGTGTCAGAGGAGATCTGCTAAAACACAAGATTTAAATAAAATCCACAGTCTCCTAACATAATACCCAAAATGTTGAGCAATCCATAAAAAAATCACTCATACCAAGACTCAGGAAATCTCAATTTGAATAAGAAAATGCAATCAATAGATGTCAACACTGAGATGACACATATGTCAGGATTATCTGGCAAAAATTTTAAAGCTGTCATTATAGAAATGCTTCAGTGAGCAATTATAAACACACTCTTGGAACAAATGAAAAAGTAGAAAGTTTCAGCAAGAAACAGAAAACATAAATAGGAACCAAATGGAAATGTTATGTATAAAATATACAATAACTGAAATAAAACACTCAGTGGATGGGCTTAACAACAAAATGGAGTAGATAGAGGAAACAAACACTGAACTTGAGGATAGTACAATAGAAATTGTACAATCTAAACAACAGATAAAAAATAGACTAAAATGAGATGAACAAAGACTCAGCGTTTGTGAGAGTTTAACAAAACATCCAACATTTAGTACTGGAGTTCCAGAAGGAGAGAAGAAATAAATTGGAGTTGAAAAAGTACTCAACAAAATAATGGCTGAAAACTTCCCAAACTTGGCCAAGGAAAGAAATCTACATATTCAAGAAGCTGTGTGAACCTCCAAACCCAAAGAAATCCATGCTAAAGCACAACATAGTCAAACTAAAAGACACCACACACACACACACACACACACACACACACACACACACACACACACACACACACACAATCTTGAAAACAGCCAGCAAACTCATGCATCACTTACAAGGGAACATCAATTTGAATGAACAGCAAACTTTTCATCAAGAACCATGAAGACCAGATGGAGGTGACACGTATTTAAAGTGCTGAAAGAAAAGGATAGTTAACCCAGAACCCTATATCCAGCAAAATTCCATAAGACATTTTCAGATAAAGGAAAACTAAGAGGATGTGTTGCCACAGAACTACCCTAAATGAATGACTAAGGAAGTTCTCTAAACAGAGAAGAAATCATAAAAGACAAGCTTTGAATATCAAGAAAGAAGAAAGAATGCAGTGAGCAAAAATCTGAATAAATACAATAGACTTTCCTTCTCTTGAGTTTTCTAAAGTATGTTTACAGTTTAAGCAAAAATTATAATATTGTCTAACGTAGTCCTCAATGTATGTAGGTATATTATAGACAATTTATTATAAATGGGGAGGTCAAGTTTCTGAATTCACTTGAACTGGTAAAATTTCAACATTAGTACACTGTGACAAGTTATGAATATATAATGTAGTACTTAGGGCAACCACTAAAAAAACTGTGCAGAGACACACAAAAAAACAATAGATAAATCAAAATGGAACTCTAAAAAACGTTCTATACCCCCATGAAGGCATTAAAAAGATATTTTTTTGTAGACATACATAAGATTATTCTAAAATTTAATATAACAAAGCAAAGGAACTAGAATCACTAACATAATAAATTAAAATAAGATTAAAGTATGAGGAATCAGTCTACTCTATTTCACTAATTATATAGCTATATTACTCAAGATTGGGTAGTTTGGCAGAGGGATAGATACAAAGATCAATGGAGCAGAATTAAGAGCAAGGAACTAACCCAAACAAATACAGCTAACTCATTTTTTATTAAGCTTCAAAATAATTCAATGGAGGAAGATTAGTCCTTTCAACAAATGGTCTTGGAGCAATAAGCTGTCCATAGGCAAAAAAATGAACCTTGACTTTAATCTCATATCTTTTACAAAATTGTCTAAGAGTGGACTAGGAAACTTGAGAAAAACTAATGGTGAACATTCAGTGTAGATAGTTGTATATCTAAGACTAAAATAAAAGTGGAGACAAAAGTGGAACAGTAAAACAAGATAAAAGCAAATTTTGCAATTTGATATAAGACAAAATAGAACTTAACTAAAAAAGCATTAAACCATGACAAAGAAGGAGACATTTTAATTTTAAAAGCCATGTTTCACAATATAGATATAACTGTTATGAATATTTTTACTCCAAATAACACAGCATTCACCTTTAAAAAAACAGAAGATAAAAAGAGAAACAGATACAAATACTAACAATAGGAGATTTTTAACATACTACTCTTAATGTAAGAACAAAATATATCAGGATACAGAAAACCTAGGCAACAGAATAAATTAATACATGTAATGGATATGTATCAAATTTTATATTGTTATAATAGAGAATAAAACTTCTTAAACATAACATTTCTGCCAAACTAATCACATACTAGGTCACAAAAAAGTATCATTAGTTTTCATAGAGATATGTTATGAACAACATTCTCAGATCACCACATACTACAACTATGGTGTTTGCCAGAATCCAGGGGGAGCAAGAAGTGGAGAGTATTTATGAAATGGTACAAAGTTTCAGTTATACATAATGAATAAGTCCTGGAGATCTACTGTGTAGCATAGAGCCTACAGTCAACAATACTGTATTGTATACTCGAATGTTTGCTAAGGGTATATCTCATGTCAAGTGCTCTTACCACAAAATATAATAACAATAATAATAAAGGGGGTGGGAGAAAACTTTTATAGGTGATGGATATGTTTATGGCATAAATTATGATGTTTTTGTAGTATATTTGTATCTTCAAACTCATCAAGTTGTATGCATTAAACATGTATAGCCTTTGGTATATTAATCATATCTCAATAAAGTGATTTCAAAAAAATAAATGAATGAGGTAAAGCATAAAAAGTGATAGTTCTAACATAAATAAATAGTCTGGTTCTTTGTAAAGCAACAAAACATTCAAACATCTAGCTAATTTAATAAATAAAATGGAGAAAACACAGATATACAAAATAAATTATATGAAGGTAATAGCACTGAAACAAAACTATTTTAAAAAATACTGGAAGAGGCTACTTTGAAAACTTTTTTGCAAATAAATTTGAAAACCTAGTTTAAATTAATAAATAAAGGAAAATCACTTTTATCAAAGTTGACCCCGTTAGGAATAAAAAGCTTAATTTAAATGCATTAATTTCTGTAGAAAAAATTTAAAAAGTTATAAGGAACCATTCTAAAGCACCAAGCCCAGTTAGTTTCCCAGTAAAAACCTACCAAATCTCTAAAGAACAGATAATTACAATGCTACATAAAATGTTTTGAGTGGCGTAAATAAAGAAAATGCTCAACTTTTTTTTTGAAGCTAGTTTAAAATCAATAATTACAGCAAACAGCATTACCACAAAAAGAAATTTACAAATAAATAAAATATTCATAAAGATAAATCCACTATGTAAAGGAACGCAAGGTTAATTATCCTTCCCCCTCTCTCTCTCTCTCTCTCTCTCTCTCTCGCTCTCGCTCTCGCTCTCGCTCTCGCTCTCTCTCTCTCTCTCTCTCTCACACACACACACACATTAAAACATATACACACATACACGTATGTACACACACATACGTGATTAGGAAAAGAGAAATATTCCCATTCTCCACTCTATTATTTAAGATTGCACTGGAGGTATTACCCAATGAAGTTAGATAAAAGAAATCAATTGGAGACCTACGAATTAGAGAAGTAAAAAGATTTTTACTTTTATCTATTTTTATAGTAAAATTTTTGCTATTATCAGAAGATATAATAGTGTACCTAGAAAACCTAAGAGATTCAATTATCATATATTCAAACAATAAAAAAATGAGTAAGATAGCAAGATACACAAATGATACACAAAAATCAATGATGTTCACATATATAATAATATAAAATAAGTAGAAGTAAAATGTTAGTGAAAACCCCATTTGCAATTCTTAAAGAAAATATTTGGAAATAAATTAAACAGAAAATGAGCAAAACAAATATGAAGAAAAACTTGAAATATTCCTAAAAGTCACAAATGTATGTTTGTACAAAGGAAAACACATCCCTATTTTTCAACAGAACAAATCAACATCATAAAGATGACACAAAAGTCATTTCTAAATTTTATACAATTCTATAAAGTACCAATAAACTAGTTTTATGCAGCTAAAAAACTTCATACTAAATTTCATGGGGAAAAATAATCATGCAAGAATAACTAGAAAAACAATGAAAAAGAAACTATAAGGGACCAACCACAAAAGATATTAAAACATATGACATAGCCTCTATAATGAAAACAGATAGCATTTGTCCATAAATAGATAGACCAGTGGATAACAGAAATTTCAGAAACAGACCAAGGTACATATTGAAGTTAAGTATATAATACAGATGGTGTCACAAATCTCTGGGCAAAGATAGGCGTTTTCATAAATAGCGCCAAGATAACTGGCTAGCCATTCTGAAAAAGTTCATGATGATCAAAGTCATACACCATAAATAAGAAAAAAAAAATCTCCAAATGGAAGGAACCTAAGCATTAAAAAAAGTGCATACAAGTAGTAAAAAGAAAATATGTGTATGCTCCTCAATAGCCTGGGGGTAGAAAACTTTTTCTGACTCGAAATCCAGATGAAATGTTGAAAACTTAGTAAATTCTACTATATTAAAAAAAGCAAAACTTTTGCATGAGAAAAACACAATAAAGCAAATCTAAAAAAAAATTACAAACTGAAGAAAAAAATTATAATTTATAGGATGACTAAAGGGCTAATATTCCCAATATGGAAACAAACAAACCCACAAAAAACTGGATGCTTCATAGTGACTGTCTTGAATTAGAAGTATTAGAGCAATTATTCGCTTTATTTCTGAAGCATGTTTGTCATAATTATGTCTTTCATATAGAATCATCCATGTGGGAGTTTTAAGGAAAACATACACTTTCATTATTTGAATTACATTTGAATGTAGTTATAAATTCATCATACTGAGCCTTAGGAAAAATAGCCTTTTGGCAAATTGAACTGGGAATCATTTGATTGCAAAAGTCACGTCCACAGCCTGATTTCATACTAATTGGCCAGGTGATTCAGGTTTTAAAAACAAATTTTTTTACCTCATCCCCCAATCAATTTATGGCTCTGTCTTGAAGGTCTAATACGCATTCTGGACTAGTCCATGGGTAAATCCACCAGAGTCTCTTTGACTAAATGGATGTTAATGAATACGATATTGAGCTTTTCCTTGGTTAAATTACCTCTAACAAGACATTTTAGAGTTAATTTAATGAAGTGCACTAGGAAGTTAAGTAAGTGGCTTATTTCATTAAATGAGGCAGGTTGGAAGAGAATAAACAATAAATACTGTAAGGTGTGAGTAATTTTATTGTTTACAAAGTATTTTGAAATCCTTCAAGTGAAAATGTAAACCACTGTCCTTAATCACTTCCTTCTATGTCTTATCTCCCTGAATATTAGATTGATACATTTATTTTATCTATTGCTATCTTGATTCAGGATGATTTCACTAATTTCTTTAAAACATATATGGATAGTATATGAAGTCGCTATGTAACTTTAATAACGGATGTATTCAAATAGTATCCTAAAGTAGAAAAAGCTGCATTTTTAACTATTATTACTTGTGGGAATACATGCATTTTTTTCAAAATGTGAGTTAGAAATAAGAGGGATTGAATGGTGACCTTTCCGACTTTAAGAAATGCTTTCCAGGGCCAGCTGAGTGGTTCAGTTGGTTAAGAGCTCACTCAAGAGTTTGAGCTCTGAGCAACAGCAGTTTGAGTCCCGACCCCAGTTGAGCTGCCGCTAAGCTGCCAATAGATGGTAGGATGGCTCAGCCAAAAAAAGAAACAAAAGAAATGCTTTCCACACTAAATATTTGCGTATTGATTTAAAGTTTACATAGCATTTTTACATACATTATCTCTCTATTCTTACAACCAACTTTTGAGATAAACAAAAAAAGGATTTTTCTCTTCTCTTTAAAAGATAAAACAAACAAACAAAGGATCTTAGTAAGAGATGTTTGAATGGCATAAGATCATATTGCTAGGCTTTTCCAATAAAATAAAGTGCATCTATGTAAAATAAAGTTTATTCATTAAATGGTCTAGAAATAAATTGTTACATACATAAAACAAACATCTGACATTGGCCTCTTTAAATAGTCCACCATTCCTTTGTGGAATCAACAAATGCTTTGGGAGAATTTTCCTGATATTTCTTAAAGTTCTCTGCTGGGGTGGGCCTCAGCAGTGCATTATTTGGAATGCATATGTACTTTTGCCAAATATGACAAACTCTTTTGAACACAGAAAAGAGTGACACACTCTGGAAAATCGGACCAGAAACTTGTCCACTTACCATGAACACACGCTGTACTATTGTGTTGAGTTGGAAGTAGTTGTGTGCTGGCAAATATTTAACAATTGGCTCTCCAGAAAACCAGAAGTCATGGTTGTAGGGTTGCCAACTCTGTTCTACAAATAGTCTCACCATGGTCAATTTCAAAGTTCCAACATGGCTGTCACCGAATGCAAAGTTGGGAAGAGATGTAAACAGTAGACTCTCATGAGCCAATGTGATTCAGCCCCAGCATATCACTGGTGGGAAGTCACCATTAATCTCCAAGTGTCGGAAACAGCATTGGGAGAAGGGGTACTAGCACATATACTTCCAGATTTAGATTAGCTTTTTACATTTTGCCTGGATCACTTGATCTTGTCACCTATTACATAACCAGTTTATGACCGGGGAAATGTAAAAATACAGAGAGGAATACTTCTTATGCCCCATTTTACCAGAAAACTTCCAGAAGTAGAGCTCTGAAGTAATAAACCAGCTAAGAATTTAGTCAACATGGTACCACAGAAAATATGGTAGCCTACAGAGCTGCAAGGTAATCTCTACTTTCTGAGTTTGAATGAGTATATGAGATCTTCCTTCTATTCTGCAAATAGAGTTTTCCTTTCAAAAATCAGAATTTTGTTATGGTCATGGAAAAATGTTAGACAAGTTAGGCATACTCTGTGGTCTCCAGGGGCCTACAATCAAGCAGGAAGAAGGACTCAAACACGAGTAAAAATAATGCATGTCTTAAAGAGCAGGCATTTGAAGTATAGCTTTGATGTAATAAACATCTCACAGCTTATCCACTTGACATCCATTTTTGAGGTCTCATGTTACTTGTCCTTTCTCTTCACACAGGTCAATAATTATCTGTACTGGTTGGAATAGAGATTCATTTAGATTTTTCTCTTGAGTTGATATTTTCAACATGTTCTCCTTAAACTAATAGGAGAGCTGCCTGGCACATTGTTTCTATATTGTAACTCTAACTGTGTGAACTGGAACAATTCTCCTTAAACTCACAAATCCTCCTTCAAAATTGCCTGCTGTGCCTGCGTGTCATGTGTGGTGAATAATCCATGGCGATTCCTAATGGTTTTCTGGTGGCAATCCTCCTGGAGGTTCTGGTTAATAAATCTGCTGTAAAAGAATATGCCCTCGACCTCTGAGGGTCGTTTGTGTCGAAATATTGGGAAATGTCCTTCAGTGAGGAGAAATTATCCTTCTCTTCTGATATTGCAGTCCTTTTTGTCTAGGTGTCCCCCTGGTGCGCTGCACCACCACCATCAAAAAGAAAAAGGCTGGAAACGGAAAAAACAAAATTCTGTAAAATATCTCGGTAAAATTCTTAGAATTCCCATTACAAAATTGACAGTGTCTAATTATGTGCATCTCATACATCAGTGGTTTTCAACGTGAGGTCCCTGGAGCCCAACCGGCAGCCCATGGGAAGAGCTTCTTGGCACCACAGATATCTACTGAATTAGAAATTCTAGACGTGGGACCAGGAATCTATGTTTTAATGAGCTCTTCAGGTCATGCTGACGCAGGCTCAAGTTTGACAATCATTGCCTTACAACAATGATCTTTATGTGGAAGGACTTCTTTCCCCCCCTGCTGTGGGTCTCCCACCATTAGTTTATTGAATCGAATTTTAGAAAAAAAATACATAAGCAAAATTTTTCCTGATGTTCTTTCCTTTATCTGGAAAGATTTTTTTCTCCTATGTGAATGAAAATCTTCAAATGCTATCTACCGTTGCGCTGTTAGCTTCTCTGAGTGAGTACTTCCAGGATAAATTCATCCTACTGCGAGAAAGTAACCTGAATCCTTGAGAATCTGAACCACTTCAACTACATTTAATCCCACATTAAACACAGCACAAATAGATTTGAATTTCAGGGCCTTTAGAGAGGTGTTTATTTTATAGCTAAGAAAGAGGAGGGGAATCCTTGCAAAATTTCTGCTTGAGTCTCTGGCCTAACACTTTTATGTGAGGGCTCTCTCAGGCTAAATTTAAGTCCTAAAATGAACTTGCCAGCTCCTGGGTACTTGGAAATGAACTTGGAAGAACATGCTTTGCCGCACGTGTTTCCTGAAGATCCAGCTCCTCCCAAATATTATTAGCTGCATCCATTTAAGAGAAGCCAGTTTGAGTAATTATTTATAAAGTCAACAATACCAAGATTTACTAGGTCTTACCCTTTCTCTTTTCCTAGGCATTTTTCTTCTTTCTTCCATGCCTGTTTTTTTTCCCAAAACACCTCTCTTCATTTTTTCCCAATTTAATTTGTATTTCCCCACTCTGTCTTGTTCTGACCCTACCATCATTTTGTTTGCTCTCCCGATTTTCCCCTGGATCCTTTGTCACGCACTGGCTGGTTCCAATTATGGAAACTTTATATTTACTCTTTTCAGATCCATATTTGAAAATAGACTCCTTCACAGATAAGTACACTTTTTGTAAATGGACTGATCCTTTTCAAAGAGACAATTACGAGTACATTAAAAATAACGAGATTATTGGTTCTGGTTTCAGATAATGAGGAAAGTAAAAACCTTGCCCTATGGAGAACTAGATCTGCTGGACTTTTTTTTTTTTTTCTTCTTTGTTTGCTTAATGGTTTATAACTTTATGAGGGTAAATTCTCCAAACCAGAAAGCTTTAAAACTATCTTCTAGTGGGCTTCCACCCACCTCTCATCATTTTGTTTATCATTCTTGACAAAGTAAAGGTAATTTTTTTCCTTGCTTCTTTAAGTGGCATTATTCAGATTATTTTGGAGGGCATAGCACCCAGGAACCACTGTAATTTGAAGTGTTTTAATATCCAAATTAAAACTTTTTTAATTTGCTGTTTTAATATCCGAATGCCCTACACAGGATCCCAGGATTTCTCTCTACATTTTCTTAGACAATGTAAATGCCAGCTATCCCTGGAGATTCTTTCGTGCTATATTTTAAGCTCACAGAACTCAGCTTCACTCTTCCTGTAGCCGAGTAATTACAATGAAGTCCTGGGCTGGCATATATCACACTTCACCAGTAAAATCTGCAATCTCGTTCACTTGTGATATATAATGCTTTTAAATGTTCCTAACTGAGAGTCTTTCAGTTATGCTTACCAAGCCAGTGTCCTAATACATCAGTTCTTTAAGTTTGAAATACTATAAATATGAAACATTCATTTATCAGGCCACTAATTCTTTGGTCCTTCAGTTTGTATGGACTTCTAATGTGCAAATAAGTGAAATATTAGCTTACAGCTCCTCTCCCATGTCAGTGGAGCTGAGAATTCTAAAACACTTTCTTGGTATTCTTTAGATTTTGTAACCCCAGATTATACTTCATTCTCATCAGTTTTGTTGAATGAAGTCGTTTTAGTCTACATTAAATTAAGTAAAAAGGCAGTGTGTTCATTTTAGTTTCTACTGTCACTTGTATGATCAGAAAATAATAGTATCAACAAGTACATCAGAATTTAATTATATATCCTATGACTGACTCAATTAAATATATTTTTAGAATCCTAAATATTTATATTTACTTTGAAGGATAGAAGAACTTAAGTGTCTGTATACATCACATACTTCCAAAATTATTTGTGAATAAGAGAAAAGAGCACAGAAATACCATAAACAATTACATGCACATATTAGAATTAATAAACACTAGAATATTGTGTTATTTGCTTCATAAATTTTAATAAAAGAATATAAGTACAGTTGAAATTTCTATTGTCAAAGAAAAGAAAAATATTTCCACTGTTCACCATTCCCATCCCTTCCACTCTTCATATTATGAATTTGATTTAAGCTCTATCGGTTCTTATTTTATATTTTCACAAAAGTATATGTGAAGTAAATACAATTTGTGTTTTAAAATTTTTTATACAAAAGGTATATTATTCAGTCATTCTGCTATTGGCTTTTAAAAATTGTATCCTTGCCAATGTATAGACCTACTTTATTTAATTTGCTACTGTACATGATTCCATTTTGATAATCTGTTTTTTTACCCATTTTCATAGAATCATGTTTTTGCTGTTATAAGCAATTCTGCAGTGAACAATTTTGTGTCTGTCTCTTTATGACTAAGAAATATTCTTCAGTTGGAGTAGATATTTGAAAATTGTTGGCTCATAGTGTAGGGTAGGAATATTTTCAATGTTGCTAGAGTCTGTTAAAGTGTCAAACAAAGTGGTTATATCAATACACACTCCCACCAGATGTGAATGAAGTTTCAGTTTCCTTACTAGCCAAAATATGATGATGTCAGACATTTAACATTCATCAACATAATGAGTGACAAATTTCATTGTTATTAGTTGTACTTTTTCTGATACTGAGACTTTCTCTTTGGTGAATTCCCTATTCATATCCTTTGTGCATGTTTTATTGTATCTTTTTCTTATTTATCCTCAGGAATTCTTTATACATTCTATATTTAAACAATATGTTTGTTTACCATGTTGCAAGTATCTGTTAGAATGTTGCTGAACTTTTAACTTTGACTATGGTGCTTTATATTTATGACTTGTTTTTAATTATTGAAAATGTAGATTATAATGTCTCTTCTTGATCATGAAAGTATAATATCAGTAATTCTTGTACAATTCTTCTTGACTTATAATTCCAATTTAACATTCAGGTTGAGAGTAATACTTTAACTCTTAGGAAAAATATATTTGAAAGAATGACTATATTGTGAATACCTTATAATGATTATGCTTCTGTGATGAATGACATCAATGAACTTTAAACTCTTAGAAGATATGGAGCTATATGTTACTCATTAAAGACTAGTTTCACAAAATTGCTACGTGTTAGCTCTGAAAGTACCCTTAGAGGTAATCTTTTTCTCATTTTACACATGATAGAGAATGTTGTAGCCAAAGCCTCAGTATCCATGGGAAATATACAGCCTGAATCAATGTCTATTTATTCCTAGTTTACAGCAGTTCCCATTAAGCCATAATCAAAAGCATCTCCAAGAACAAATAGATGTGTTTTACATTTCAGAATTAAAGTTAATGGTATTGTTAACTAGTATGTTTCCTTTCCTTCTAGAATGAGTAACATTGGACAGTCAGTCCTCAGATGCTAGACAACACCAGCTTTCTTTGCAATAGCAGAAAGTCAGACCACGATTAAATCAGGCTGTTTAAACTAGTGAGTTAAAGAGAAGGGCAAGTATACACAGCCACCACACATGTAGCTCTTCCTGGCTGACTCCACTCAGCAGGTGGCAGGGACCGGAAATGAGTCCAACTTGAAGAAGTTTGACCAGTTTTAGCTCCTAGAAAACCATTCTCATATTCAGAGACATTCTCTAGTAAAGGGCTCCTACTTACAAACAGTCTACATTGCCACGTGCCAAAGTTTTGGATGTTGTTCATAATATGGAGAATATTAACTACAGAGTAATCACACTATAATTATCCAGTTTGAGTTATATGCTTAGACAACAATTTCCTGTAAGTGCAAAGCACTAAACATTGTAAATGCTTAATGACTTACTTTTACCTTTAGTGTATCTACATTATATATACACATCATTTGTTACAGAAATCAATTTATCCATTCAGTTTTGTTATTACTTTTCCAGCTGAACGAATCTGTGGTTAGAACAGGGATTAAACAAACACAACTAAGAATACAGCTTTGGGTCAGTGTGTAGATATTTTGAAGGGCAGCTGAAATGCCCTGAAACATAACCTGAGCTTTTTATTCCTTGAGCTGTTTGTAAGTAGGAGTCCTTTCATGTTTCATGGTAGTTCATCTTTTATTTGCATCTTTTAATAGTAATTTTGTAGTTATGACATCAAAGGCTATGCATTTTTTTTTCAGTTTGTTCAGATTGGGATCAAAATAAAACTAGAGGGTACTAGAGGGGAAAAGAAAAAAAATAATTGTTTTTAACACTGTAGTACTCTCCCATAGGAAGGAAATCTACATGACAAGCAAGTATACATATGCAATTCCTATAGCATAAAGCACTCTCAGTCTTAGAGGTCAGTTTGTGTCCCACATGATATTCTCTAGTTGCCATGGCAATTACTTGTTTTCATTGGGTAACTGAGCGAATGGTCACATCTGTTCTTGCTGAGCTCTCCCCTCACCCCCCGCAACCTAACACAGAACATAGGGAATAGATTCACTTCTTAGTGCACAAAGATTTATGTGCATAACTGTCTCCACATCAAGGAGAGACCGTAAATCTCAGGTCAGAAAGTCACGCTTGCCCTTGAGTACCCTCCTTTTTTTCTGCCTGAATGTTCTTCTATTCTTCTATAAACACAACTAAATATGCATTTATTCACTGGGGGAAAAAAGCATAACACTTCCCTTAGGCAATAAAGAAATATATATATATGTATATTTGGATATCTGTTGCAGAAATGGTAATTTGTACACTGGCACAATGATTTTCTGGAATTCAAAATAAAAGATTCCTTTGGATAAACTTAGTTGCATCTGTTTTATTTTTTTCTTTTAAGCAAGTATGTCTTAGCTGATAAAGTCCTTCATGTAAGTAAGAATTCAAATACCTAAATTCTAGTGCCAATTTGAACTAGACCTTTTTGCACTTTGATAAATTTGTACTCGCCTCACTGAAATAATAACAGTTGACCTGAGTCATACTTTTTCATTTTGTGCATTGAGGGAGGGAGGGAGAAGGAAAGAAAGGAGAGAGAGAGAGAGAGAGAAGTGATAGCAAACATGTGTAAAGACATTCAGGCCAACATTTGACTCACTAGTGCCAAGAGTCATGAAGAAGATAATTTCTGGTATTTCTGCTATGTCTTTTTTTAACCTCAGAATCACAGGATACCATCTGAGACAAGAGACAGCATGAGGCTTCTAGGGCTAAAGCCTCATATCCACCTAAAATGATAGAACCTACTCAACATTTTTTGCTAAATTTTTTCCTGGGAGGATAGGGTTGAATCCTCAAGATCTGGGAGATACTGTAACGGTAGTATTCTGGGCAAGTTGCAGTTTTCTTGAATAATTCTAGAGAGATGAGGGAAGTCTGAAATTCTTAGGGATAGGACATCCTATATTGGTCAACTCTACTCCTTCCAAACAGAGAGTCACTGGTTTTCCAGATATTTTCATAGGATGTTAAGGCATAGAATTTAAGAAGCAGAAGCCTCCATGGTGGTGAAAAATTCTGACTGAGAAAAGCCAGATACCTGTTCTCAGCCTGACCTAACAGTTAAGTCAAACCTCAAGAGGTAAAGGGAGCAAGATGAGCATTTGAGTCCAAAGCAGAGATGAGTTTAGTCCACAGTGAGAGAACCAACAGTGGAATCTATGCTAAATTCAAGATTCTAGCTGTTCCCGCACGTAGGCAGGAAACTGAAAAAGGTCTGAGCATGTGAGATTTTAATTCCTGTTCCTGAGGAGTTGCAGTAGGCCTGAGCAGGATATCAGGTCGCGCTGGCTGAAACACAGTGCCAGGAATAGGGGTTGGGTTACACTTTATGGTTTTCCAAAGCAACCAAGAGCAGGAAGAACGAAAGGGTGAGCTCAAGCTCTGATGTAAAGAATACTGAGGCCCAAGGATGAGAAGTGAATTCTGTCCTGAGCAACGTTTGAACATGGCTAGATACAAGAGACCGATCAAACGGTCAGAAATCATGGGTGCACAGGATTAGTACAGGAGAGTAGAGGCTGTTGGGAAGGGGAGCATACCTAAGGGATTACTTCCAACAGGGAGAGCCTTTGGGTAATTCCCTAAAAGCAAGGATAGGGTTCTTCTAGTTAACATTTGTAACCTCAGTGCCAAAGCAGTGTCTGATATAGTAAACACTCAGTATTTGGTGAATGAATGCACACAAGAAGGAATGAACAATTAGATGAATGAATAACGAAGGGCAGGAAGAAATGGGTGGGATGAGAAAGACTCAAGGTGAAGTGAGTGGATGTGTTTGCATTTGGGGCATGGTAAAGGAAACAAAGCATTCAAAAGCCTTGAGACACACAGTTTTAAATGGAGAAGATCCTAGCTCACTTGCACCTCTATAGGACTCTGCAGAAAGATCAAAATACTGTATTTTCTTATCTCATAGGCCTTAGAGTCAACTGGATCTGGCTTTGTCTGCCACAGTCCTGCATTTATTCACTGATCAGGGGCAAGTTACCTGATCTTCTTGAACCCCAGTTTTCTAATTTATAAAACTATAAAATTACCTGACAACATTTCTGTGAGCGTTAAAGATAAAGTGCCTGGAATCATTTCATGTAGATGTTCAACTAATGCTTTCTCCTTTACAATGTTTGCTGGTCTTCCTGCCCTTCCTGTTGGCGCCCTACTCATTATCAGGATATTTTATTTCCAACTCATTCCATATTTTCTTTGTTAATGGAAAAAGTAAACTATTTAAATAGTATGATTGCAAAAATAGCCTGTTTGAATTTTAAACAAAATTCTGGCAAATAAATTCTGGCAAATAAATTCTGGATCAAATGGATAATTTCAAAGATGCAGCCAGTCAGAACAAATAACACAAGCTAAATAATGTTAGCAAAGATCTATAATAAAAAACTGAAAGTTTCAAGTTGTTCTTTCAGAGTATACTTGTGTTCTTACTAGTCATAAATTTATAATTACACAATAAACATGAAAGTGAAAATTTCAAATGATACTTTTAACACTAACCCATCTTCACAACTGGTGATATTTTTTTTCCCATTCTCAGTTAAAATTTCTCATTGTAGTTAAAATTACAAAAAGATATACAACATTCTTCTTTGCCTCTAAGTTTGATAGATTTTCCTGAAGAAAATTTCAATGGTTTATTTAAAACAAATCTTTCAGTCAAATTAAATGTTAATTACCAAATTATTTCATGTTTTAGCCACAGAAATGAATGCATTTTGGCACACAGATTTATAAACTTTTAAAAGAGCACTAGCTCAATTGTTAAATAGCACAGTAGTTGTTTTTCATTTGTATGAGCCAATGAAAAAAAGTACCATTTTATTCAATAATGCATTTTTACATTTATCTTAATTCACTAAAAGTATCCCCTTGATTCATCTGCATATTCATCAAAATATTGTGACAATGACATAGGGAATGAAATTATCCTATTTAAAATACTGGTAAAAGCAAAGTTACTCTAACCAAATTTTATTAGATATGTCAAATAATTATCCTTTAAAAAAAGTATATTTTCCTTTAAAATGTCAAGAAGATACAATTAATTCATTACCGTGTTCTGTCTCAATGAACTATTAATAACTCTAATAAATATTTGCAGATAAAATTATAATGGAGATCTCTTTATGAAATTATCCCTGTGCTTATTTTATTTGTGAGTAAAACCAATCTAGTTCAAGTGAAAGGTAAATAAAACACAAATTGTAAACTGAGTAAAGAGCAATGCTTTCACTTGACATTTTATATTTCCTTTTCTGTCAAGACTCAGACCTGAGGCTGAAATACCTTTCCACTCAGGAGGGAGCAGGGATCATAAAGCGCTTTTGTCTCAGCACTATTACATCAAGGCCTTCCTGGAAGATTGGAACAATAATGTCCCCAGGCCCAGTCTGCCCAGTGGTCATCACCACAGTTCGCTGCAACATAACTGGGCTGTAACGTGTTTAGTCACTTGGCCTACCCTATTTTTATTCTATTCAAATAAAGTCCATTGTGAGTGAAAAGCTGTTTCTTGCAATTTCTTAAATTTAACTCACTGTGTGCCTTCAAAAATTACAAAGCCTATTCTTTCTTTAGCTAAAATTGTTCTCTAAGAAAGTACTTTCTCTCCAGCTGTGAAACTGATTGATGTTTTTAAAATCCCCAAGGAACTTTGCAGGCAGCTAAGGTTGCAGTTTCAAAGAAGAAATAGATGTAGTATGTGTTTTTATGTAAAGAAATGTTCATGATTTCTACTCGAAGGAGCAGAATTACTGGGAATGAGGTGCTGAAAAATCAATGCAATTAATCAACCTTTTAACATCAGTTTTATTAATGCTTAAATATTTTTACATTTTAATTTAATTTACATTATCAAATATTGGTACATTTTTAGGTCACTGTAGCATTGTATTAAGGTGTTCCAACTATGAAATGTCAAAATGCTGTATTTTTAGGAGGTTGTTTAGAGCTAGATAAATTATTAAGAATTTATGTAATGGGATTAAATACATTGCAGTATCTGTTTATGGAAAGAAAAGAAAAGGAATACAAGGGAGAAGGGAGAAGGGAGAAGAAAGAAAAGAGTAAGAATAATCAGTAAGATCAGTAAGGAGTAAGGAAACCTTAATTTTGATTTTAAGGAGGTATTGTTGTCATCTGAGCTGATAGAAGCTGGTTTGTCCATCTATAAGTATGGCGTTTTTCAACAAGTCAAGGTGAGAGCTTTAGGGATCTCCCCCACAAACTTTCTACTAGGTTGTATGTTATAATAGATGCAGTTTATCAGACAAATTCTGCCACAATTAAATATTTATTAGCAGGCAAGCATAAAAATACCAAGCAACCTATTCTTTCAGACTTGGTGAAGTCACACTTCTCTACCCGTAAGGAACTGTGATAAGTACTTTGCATGAAACTTTTATTGGAGGCAAATGCTCCAGTCTTCTAACCTCATGATCAGATAATCGTCTAGTCACATGGGGAACAGAGCTCTCATGCCTAAGTGAACTAATAAGAACAACTACAATAAATATTTCAAGATAGAATTATCATGAAGATTTTTTTTAAATGAAATTATCTCTGTGCTCATTATGTTGGTGAGTACAAACACTCTAGCTGAAATGAAAGGCGAATAGAACGCTATTGTAAATTAAGTAAAAGGCAGAGCAGAACACAGTCCTTGGAAACTAGATCTCCTTTCTGAAGAATTTTTAAACCCTATTCAGGCAACAGGGCAGATATTTTGTACAGTATTACTAGCAATCCAATTTAGTTTTACAAAATTGGTACTTCAGAGGTTAACAAGAATTTTAAGGATACCAGTTTTCTGCCCACAGACTCCCATATATACCATTTCTTAAAATCATGCTGACTCTTCTTTTTCACCTGGTTTTCACCCATCCAGAATTTTACTGTGGTGCATTTGCCCTGAGGACATCAAACCTGGGTACTTAACAAAGGGACAACCTGAGATGCTGTTTGGGGGAAGTGTCCTTTAAATATCAATCAAGGCAATGAGCTTGTCATTTTCTTTTTTTTGTAATATATTTTTTTGTCATTAAGTTGGCACATGTTCCCCCTTCCTCTATTTTCTAAAAAAAAACTTGTGTAGGAATGTATTATTTCTTAGGAATTTATTTCATAGAATTTACCATTGAAATCATCTGGGAAAGAGTCTTCTTGTGAAACCTTTTTACTTAGGAATTCAAATTTTTAAAGAGACATACAGCTATTCAGCTTTTCTATTTTTCCACTGGACACTTGTTTTTAGGACTTTTATGGTGCTTCTGTAGTCGTTTTTCTTCGAAATTTAGCCCTCTCCTAACGCATACCCCTTCAGATGTCTCTTCTGAATACCTCAGGTGTGCTC
Organism: Hipposideros armiger; assembly: GCF_001890085.2. Classification (NCBI taxonomy): domain Eukaryota; kingdom Metazoa; phylum Chordata; class Mammalia; order Chiroptera; family Hipposideridae; genus Hipposideros; species Hipposideros armiger. The sequence goes on along the minus strand of NW_017731523.1, from coordinate 1,291,006 downwards.
CACAGATTATTCAGGCTGACTGGAATACACACTGTCCAGCTCTGCGTTTGTGTGGACTATTCAGTTTTCAGTTCACACCTTCTTTGTCCTTCTTTGGATGGACTTGTAGATCTCTGGAGCCCTTTTTCAGCATGGATCGCTCCTCTTCATTACAGTGCATTGCAGATTCCCAGCTACCTCTGCCTCCTTGAACTCCGATCTCTCTCCCAGTAAGATTGTCTGCCACTGCTTGGGTCCTCTTTCCCTCTGGTGCAGATCAGGAATGTCTCCTGGTAAAAAGCTGGGGAGATAGGAGGGTATGCCAAGGTAAATTATACCTTGTTAGTATACATTAGTAGGTTTTCTAAAAGTGGTTTACTTAAACCAGATTTTTTTTTTTTGGGGGGGATACTATTTGATAGAATGCTTTCACTTTTTAAAAAGTTTCAATCTTGGTGTGTTTTTATTCTTTAGATCTTTCTCTTGTAAGCAGCACATACCTTGATTTTGTTCTCTTTAAAATCCAATTCGAAAATGTGTCTTGAATATTGAGCTTAGAAAATTTACATTTAGATTAGTCTCAATATATTTGTATCTAATTCTAATATTTTGGTTTATTATCTCATTCCATGTTTTCTATGTCTACTTTAAAACTTATAGTCTTCAGCTGTAACCTGTATCACTCATCTCTAACAAGGTGATATATTTTCTATACTTTCTCATGCCTCCCTCCTTTTTACAATAATGTGATGTTATCTTGATTTTAATTCAGGCGTAATATATACATATATTTTTTTCTTTTATGCTCACTGTTTACTTTTAAAGAAAACAAAACTTTACTGACATTTAATCTCTTCTTAAAATTTCTTGTAGCATCTCATAGATTTATTGAAAGATAAAATGTTATTATTTAAAATGCTATTTTGAAAGCATACAAACCTATTTTCAATGTGTGTCTTTTGGGGAAAAAGCTAAGGTTTTGAATTCATGTGAATATTTTTTATCATGTTCTAATATTCAGATTTGTTTGGTTGGGTCTGAGCATCTTTGTTCAAATTTCTCTTCATACCTTCAATGACCGTTCCATCTTCATATTGCTTCCAGTGATGTTGTTGAAAATGGTTTGTTGATCTAACCACTTTCCTTGATCTGCATCTTCTTTCTGAAGCTTTTAGAAGTTTCTTATTGCCTTTGATATATTCTTTAATTTCCAGGTGTTTTTTCCTCCACCAATTTCTCCCACTTAACAATCTGTGAACTCTTGCAATATGCATTGTTTCATATATTTGTTTAATTCCAGGAAATGTTTCTCTATTATTTTTAGAAAATATTTCTTCCTGTTCAGTTTCTATTATGTTTTCCTTCTTGGGGTTCTGTATTTTTAAAAACTCTACTTTCTATATTTCTTAACACTTAACACATATTTTCTGTTTCTTTAGCTTTTACTTCTTTTGTCTGGATAGTTACTCAAGTGTGTCTCCCAATTACTAATTTCTCCCTGATTTTTATCAATTCAAATTTGTATAACCATTGTGACTTGTATATCAACTATCTTATTTTTCAAAACATTTTTCCTGTTGGTTCTTTTAATATGTCCTTATTTTAGTTCACATTAAAAACACTTTGTTTATTTCTTAATATACTTTATTAGATTAAAAAATTTTGATTTTTTGTTCTAATGCTTCTATTTCTAATGACTTTTACGTAGTACATTCTTTTTTTTTTTTCCCCCAGATAGCTGTTCTCTTTAAATATCTTGTTATTTCATTTTGTAAGGACATTTCCCCCGGGATGTATCAGATATCCTGTCAGATAGAGTATGGGAGGTCAGATCTCAGGTTATAAAGCACTGTAAGTTCCCAGGGAGGAGAATGGTTATGGTCTGTGATTACGGAGGTCCAGACATCCGAAAACCACAAGTAATCACCCTTCGTTTGGGAAAACTTTTCTCATTAGAGTATCAAGTTTTGTTTTTTGGGTAGAAGCTGAATCTCTTAAGAGGGATGACTTTTTATGTTGTTCTATTAGTTATTAAAGGAGGTACATTAACATTTACCGATATAATTATTGATTTGTTTAGGTCACCAATTAGTTTTCCAGGTTTTGCTTGACATATTTTCAAATATGTAGTTGTGCACACATGGACTTAGAATTTCTATGTCTATCTGATGGATTACCAAATGTCCCCAAGTAAACTCTGGTCATGCTTCACCTTCTTTTATTTTTCAAGTGTTCTGTGTCATAGAATTTATAATGTATCCCTCCTAAATACCATGTTATTTAAAAAAAATGATTCTGATATTCTTACTCTTATTGAAAATATTTACTCCATTTAAATTTATTATTGGTATACTTGGGTCAATAGCTACCATCTTGCGATTTGCTTTACATGTGACTGATCTCTTTATGTTCATTATTCTATCCTTTCTTATCAACCATTGAATTAATGAAACATTTTAAATTGCTTTATTTTTCCATCTTTAACTGTTTATACATTCTTTTACTATTCTTTTAATGATTATTTAGAAATCTCTACTTCAGATAATAGATATGCAACTTAATGCAACTGATAAAATTAATTTTATCACTTTCCTCCTATGGTAGACACCAGAACACTTGAATTCTATATATATCATCATTTGCCCTATTATTGTTATGCATGCTAATCCTGCATGAATTTTAAATTCCACAACACATTACTATTATGATGTTTACAACCAGCATACTGTTATAAGTACCCATTTATTTACCATTTCATTGTTCTACATCGCTTCCTCCATTTCCAAGTAGTGGTTTGGGATCATGTTCCTTCTGTTGACGATTTTGTTGTTGTTGTTGTTGTTGTTAATACATTTTATTGATGTTTTCAAAGAAGCAACATTTGTTTTCATTAATGCTGTATATTAATTTCTTATTTTCAGTTTCATTGATTTCTGTCCAGATTTTTCTTCTTCTTGCTCTTTGCTTAAATTGTTTGCATTGGCTTAAATTATTTTCCTTTCTCTAATTTCCTAAGGTAGAAGCTTAGATTTTTTATTTTATGTATTTTTATTCTTTAACATAGGCATTCAATGCTATAAATTTCCCAGTAACCATTGCTTTGCTCATGACACAAATTTCAGTAAGTTGTAGTTTCATTTTCATTTAATTCAAAATATTTAAAAATTTATCTCAATTTGACCTCAATATTTAGAAGAATGTTATTTAATATCCACTGTATTTCTTTGTTTTACAGCTATTTTTCTGTTATTGATTTCAACTTGTATTGTAATCTAAGAATATACTTTGCATGATGACTGTTTCGTAATATTTGCTAAGCTGTATTTTGTGGCCCAGAATGTGGTCTGTATTGGTGAATGTTCCATGTACTTGAGAAATGTATATTCTGCTATTGTTGGGTAGAGTATTCTGTAAATGTCAATTAGATCAAATTGACTGATAGTGCTGTTCATTTCAACTATAGTCTTACTGATGTTTTCTCTGTTGGAATTACTGATAAACGGGTGCTGAAGTCTCCAACTGTAAGAGTGGATTTATCTGTTTCTCCTTGCAGTTCTATAAGTTTTTGTATATATGTACACGTACGTTGACACTCTGTTGTTAGGCGCATACGAGTCTATTAAAAATTGTTATCTTCTGAGAGAGTTGACCCCTTTATTATTGTGTAATGCTTCTCATTATCCCTGATAATTTTCCTTGTTCTGAAGTCTGCTTTGTGTGAATATCCCACTTTATTTTGATTAGTGTTAGCATAGAATATCTTTCTCCATTCCTTTACTTTTAATCTATCTGTGTCTTTACATTAAAGCAAGTTTATGTAGACAACATGTAGTTGAGTCTTGTTTATTTTTCCTCCCCCATTCTGACAATCTCAATCTTTTAATTGGCATATTTAGATCACTCATATTTAAAGTTATATTGATATAGCTGGATTAATTTGTGTCATGTTTCTAGCATTTCTAATTCATTATAATCGTTCTTTAAAAAAAAAAAACTTCCCCTCATTTTCTTTCTTTTCTAGCTTTATTTTATATTTTTCCTTTTTCTATCCTCTCTTAGCATATCAATTATACTTAAAAAAAGATGTTTAGTTGCTGCCCTAGAGTTTGCAATACACATTTTTTAACTACTCTAAGTCCACTTTCAAATAACACTATACCAATTCACAGTCAGTGCAGTTACTTTATAATAGATCCTAGAAAACTTAATACTATAATACTATATGCTAATGTATTATACTCATAAATATAAAATGAATAGCCCCAGTTCCTCCCTCATATCCCATATAACATTTCTGCCATTCATTTCATTTATCCATAAACTATATAATCACCCAATACATTGTTACTATTATTACTTTCAACAAATAGTTCTCTAATAGGGAAATTAAGAATTGGAGAAATAAAAGGTCTTATTTTACTTTCACTTATTCCTTGTGTGACACATTTTCTTTAAGTAGATCTGGGTTTCTGACCCACATCATTTCCCTTCTCTTAGAGGAACTTTATTTTAACCTTTCTTGCAGGGAAACTCTACTGGCAATAAATTTGTTGGTTTTTGTTTATCTATGAAAGTCATTATTTCTCTTCAGTTTTGAAGGTTACTTTTGCTGGATATAGAATTTTAGGTTGGCATTTTCTTCTTTTCCTCCAACACTTTAAATATACCACTCCACTCTTTTCCTCCTTTCATTGCTTCTGATAAAAAATCTGATGTAACTCTTATACCCTTTTTTCCTCTATAGATAAGGTGCTCCCCTCCCCCCCCCAGCTTCTTTCAGGCTTTCCTTTGTCTTTGGTTTTCTGAAGTTTGAATATGTGCCTAGGTTTTATATTTTTTGTTAGTTATCCTGATTGGTGTTCACTGAGATTCCTGGAAATGTAGTTTGGTGTCTGTCATTAATTTTGGAAAATTAACAGCCATTATTACTTCAAATATTTCTTCTGTTTCTTTTTTTTTCCCCTTTTTCTGGTATTCCAATTACATGTATGTTACACCAGTTGTAAATACCCCCACAATCTCATAATTCTTGGACATTCTTGTTGTTATTATTTTTCTTTCTCTTTGCATTACACTCTGTCAACTTTCTATTGATGTACCTTAAAACCCACTGCTGGTTTCCTTCTTGTCCAGTCTACTGATGAGCACATAAAAGGTGTTCATCATTATTTAACAGCATTTTTATTTCTAGCTTTCTTTTTAACTCTTAGAGTTTCCATCTTTCTGATTAAATTATCCATCTATTTGTGCATGCTGTCTACTTTTCCCATAAAGTCCTTAACACTAAATTTTAAATTCCCTGTCTAAAATTTCCAAAATCAGTGTTATTCCTGAGCCTCATTCTGATGCTTGCTTTATATCTTCAATTTTTTATTTTCTTCTCTTTGGTAAGCTTTTTTGTAACTTTTTCATTGAAAGTTGGATGCAGTGTATTGGGTAATTGAATCTGAGGTAATTAGGCCTTTTTAAGCATGAGGATTTTTGTTAATCTGGCTCAAAGTTGGGCTGTGTTTTATGTCTGTTGTAGCTGTAGGTGCAGAGGCTTCAATATTTTTCTAGCGTCATTTTTTTCTTCCCTGTTGTCTCAGAACAGATTCTTGTCTTGAAGCTATTTCAGCTGCAATTCACTGTTCTTATACTGCAGTCCTGTTGATGTAGTGGTAAGGAGAGGAGGAGGGGAAGTCTTCTATAATATTTTGATTAAAATTGGTCTTTTAGTGGGCCTGAGTCCCTGGGCTTTGACATTTAACATGTTTCTTAGCTCCCTCCCACTCCTTACTCCCTAGTGAGACAGGATGGCTAGAGGGGTTGGAGTTGGCTAATTGCCATTTTCCCAGGTCAGAAAAGACTCTGGTATTTTCCCTTGGAGAGTTTTTATACAGAATTCTCTGGGTATATTTCAAAATGGATACTTTCCCTCTCCCTCTGCCAGAAATGGGAGGGGATTTTTCTTAGATCTCTACCATTAGAATTTGGCAGGCTTCCTAGAGGGAAAACCCATGAAAGTACGGAGTCCTCAAGAGTTCCTCACTCTGAAGCTAGTGCACTGTCAGCCTCCAAACTTCATCAAAATTGCCATTTAAGTATTCCCACCAGATTATGGTTCCAGAAGCTTCTGCTCTGGGTAAGCAGATTTCAGCTGTGACTCTATGTTAACCTCTCTCTCAATATTCCAGGGTGGTGGTTTGCTCTGTAACCCCATTTTTTTTGAGGAGTCTAAGTAAAGTCATTGGTTTTCAGTATGTTTAGCTTGTGCCTTGGTGTAAGGTCAGAACTGATGATGTCTAAGCTCTTTACATAGCAGAGCTCTAGAATTTTAATTGCTTTGTATTTTTAGTGCAGGTTTGTAGGCTACATATTCTTGCAGTTTCTTTGCCTGACAACCTCTTTTTTTATTACCTCCATAGAGGGTATACTGAAGAATATTTTTATTGGGTAAAGAATTCTAGGTTGGCAGTTTTCTTTTCCGTACCTTAATTGTATCATTGCATTGTGTTCCAGCTTCCACCATCAATGTTATGATTCCTCCTTTGAAGGTGATGTGTGTTTCTTATACCTCTTGTTGCTTTTAGGATTCTCTCTGTCATTGCTGCCCAGCAGTTTTACTGTGACATCCCTCAGAAAGGTTATCTTCTTATTTAACCCTAGGAATTCCTTGAACCTTTCAAGATGCTCAGTTATGACTTCTGCAAGAATTACTCCTGGTCCATGCTCGCTTCTGTTTCTGGTTCTTATGACACATTTGAAAGGCTTTTTTCTGAGCTTCAGTTTATGTTTCCATTGATCTTCCCTACAGTTTACTTATCTTGTGTTTTGCTATTTCTAATCTGATGTTAAAACTATTAGATCAATTTCTAGTTTCAGATATTATATTGGGTTGTCGGAAAAGTCATGACATATTTTTTCTATGTTTTTCATTGCAAAAATGCATCATGACTTTTCCCACAACACAGTATTTTAAATTCTGGAATCTCACTTACATCTTTTTTCCTTGTGTAGTCCAAGTGTCTGGTAAAACTCAATAGTTTCATGTACTTTCTACAACTTTTTTTCTTATTACTCTGAATAGGTTAATTATAATTATTTTTAAGTCTTTGCTAATTCCAATACCTGGACAGCATTTGACTCTTTTAGTATTGTCTATTTATTTCTCCTTAGCTTAACCATATTGCCTAGTCTCTTAGCATAGCTAATCATTTTTTATTGAATATTTCTGATGATGTTTCCATGCCTCGAGAGTACTTTCTGTTTTTAATCCTAGGTAGATGGAGCTGGGTTTGGGGCTGACATTTTAATAAGGCTCAGTCTACCTCTGGTTTGTCTTGACACCAAAGCCTAGCTTTCTGGGCTTTTCAATGACAGTTGACATGCTTGTGTTCATTGGGGCCCCTCCCACTAGTTAATCTTCTTCCTCTTAGCATTGCAAAATGATGTATATTCTGTGATCCGTTGAGAGATTTTTGACTTACCTTTTTAGTTTTCTGCATTGAAGTGCTTCAGAATTACATAAATATTTAAAGGGAAACACTGTGTTTGAGACCCCATAATTTCCACCTTTGTCTCTCCAACCCCATGTGCTGGCTGAAAGCTTAGCTCTCCATGTAGATAGAGGCGCTTTGTCCTGCCAAGCCAGGAGTCTCAGCCTGTAGCACCAACTCCCCCAAATCAGTAAAATGTTCCCATAGTAAAACTGGCTTCAGATCATCAGTTCACTGGTTCTGGAACATCTGCTGAAGACATTTTCCCTGAATGGTCTTTGTATTCTGAGATTGCATACAATTCGTCTCTGGTTTCCATCATAGCTCGTTTGCTTCCCACCCCACATAGCTTCAAAATTCAGCAAATGTGCCACTAGTCTCCACTTTTGACACTCCAGCCAATTTGATGGCGGAAAGTTCTACTATTTCCCTCGCAGGAATTGCCTCCTGTGGACACCTGCGCCTGAATTCTGTATCACCTATGCTACGGACAGACACTTGTACCAAGGCAATGGTGGGGAAAAAGCAAAAGCAGAACTCTAGCTACCCGGGTCCTATTTTCCCTCCCACAATAACCGCAGGCTGCCATCCCTATTCTGGCTAACGTCTAGGCTCCACCCCCTCCCAAACACCCAACTGTAAAACAATCCTCCTGCCACCCCAGAGGACCCTTACACTGTTCTTTTTTCTTTGCATTTCACTACAGAGTTTCTCCATGGTTTCTTTTGGAGAGGGAGCCAACTATCATGCTGTTTTAGCATCTTACAAGAACACAGATCTAGGATTCCTCTTAAGTTAATTATATTAGTTCATCTTTTGCAATATTAATAGCTTATAGATTTACTCATATTACTTTCTATAGATAACTAATCCTCATTACCTAACAATGAAATAACTATTTTAAAATAAAATATAAAAAAAATATTCAAATAAATGTTAACTCACAATAGATAATATGACAGTTTTTATTTTTATCAATGCTTTACTTCTTTAGGAAGGTTCGTGAAGTGTTATCTACCAAATTACTGCATCAGAATGACCATTTCTGTGTGGGGGTGAGGAATAGGGGACATTCTAAATTCAGGGCCATGCGCCCTTTTCACAACTAATGAGTTAAGTTTCTGGGAGTCAGAACCCAATAATTTACATTTTCAACAAGTTTCCTCTCCTGAGGAGATTTTAGTTCATATTACTTCTTGAGAGCCACTACTTCCAAGTCTCTAATATACACATTATTTCTTTTCTAAAATGTTCATATAAATGTAAATGCTAAATTGTTATTAACATCATTGTCATAATTAATTTTAAGTGATTAATGAACTTTAGTTTTCCTGGTTTAATTATGTGCTAATGACACTAGTTTAATTAATTGTTCCTGCTGATGAATATATGATTCCTGTGTTCACAGCTTTTCATAATCCCACCCGGAAAGCAGATCTTTTATCAGTGAAAGGTATGGCCCACCTGTCACCATTTCATATTGCACTGATTTGCTAATTTGACACTCTAAATAGTGCTATATTCATTTCTGTTTTCAGCCATTTATTTGGAATTTTTTCAGTCTAAATATTTCCAAAGGACTTAACATCTAGCAAGTTTTATCCAGGTATGCATAAGCAACTCCACTAGTGAAAGCAATACCTTCAGTATTCAGATGAGTGCACATTTTGTTAGGGGAGGAGGTTGGAGAATATGGAATTATATATACATGCATATATATATATATATATATATATATATATATATATATATATATATATATATTTTTTTTTTTTAACATTCCCCCTGGGGAATCTACTCTTAGAGGTAAGACAATTATTTTTTTCTTCAACCCATAGAACCAAAAAGGTCTAATTACTTTGACTTGCCCCAGAAAACTGAATTGAACAGTTCATTGCTTTTGAGGTCACTAAACTTATTCTTTAGAAAGGGAAGTGCTTTCTTGCATGATTCTATTGTGGTTTTGGAATCTCTTTCCAAGGAAAAGAGTAAAACAACCCAAATACTTCATCTCTGTGGGGGTATCCTGACACAAATGGATTTATTTGTGTGCTTATTTGTTTAAAGTCTTCAGACCATGCCTGTTTTGTTTACTTCTGTACAACCAACCATAGCTCAGTCCTTGGACCATAATAGGTACTCAGTAAATATATCTTGAATATTTGAGTTCTGGGTTACTTCTTAGAATTTTAGGAATGTTGCACTATCATCCTTACATACAACCTATGGGAAAGATATATTTTCCTTGAAATGTTTTCCTGCTAAATTTTAAGAATTCAGCAAGTAATTATTTTAATCTAAAGACTAATGTGCAGAACTACTTATTCATTTTCTTTCCTTTTTATTAATTGCCATAATTTTGGCTCTGAGTACCTATCTCACTAGGTTGGTGAGAAATTTCCCTCTTACCTCATTGCCATTTTGACTAGGTCAGGAACCAAATTATGGACTCAGCAAAGCATTGGGAACTGAAATGCAGATTTGAAAAGGAGAAAAGGTAAACGCAAAAACAATTGCTGACATGTGAATAAAATGTAACTCCCCCAAAAGTTCAGCGAAGTATAATCTCACATATCTGGGAGAGACATCTGGCTTCAAGATGGGAGGCTAAGTATATGAGGGAGACTAAGAATGGATTAAATCTTGATGCTATTAAAAAAAATCTGATCCTGCATATGTATTGAACATTTAAAGAAATCACTATTCCAGAAATAGACTGTAAAACTTCCATATACCTAGAGAAGTAAATGAAACAATGAAAATGTAGTCAGGCCAATAATAGAAATTTCAAAAAAAGAAAAAGAAAAGTATCAGAAATATGAAACACAAAATAAGATGGCAAAAATAAGTTCAAATAAAGTAACAACAATAAATAGAGTTTGGTTAAAGTATGTTAGCTCTTGCATTAAAAATACGGCTATATTTTATTTACTAGACATATGTCTAAAACAAAGTGATGCAGGATGATGGAAAATAAAGAAGTAGAATAAATATTCTAGCAAATCCTAACTAAAAGAAAATAGTTGAACCCTGTCAACATTAAGAATTCAAGGCATAGGGCCGGCCGAGTGGCTCAGTTGGTTAAGAGCTCGCTCAAGAGTTTGAGCTCTGAACAACAGTAGTTCGATTCACGGCCCAAGCTGAGCTGACAACAGGTGGCAGGATGGCTCAGCTTAAAAAAAAAAAAAATTCAAGGCATAAAAGCATTAAAAGGATTGAAGAGAAATATTTCTTCTTGATAAAAGGAACCCTCCTCCTCAAAATAATATGTCAGGATTCTTATAAAATAACTAAACTCATAAAATTTAATGAAAAAAATGACAAATCCAGTCATATTGAGAGATTTAAAAATATCTATCTCAGATTAATAGACTCAAAGTAAGTGAAAATCTACAAGTTTTAGGTACCATAAACAAATTTGACATAATTGGTAATTACTTACAGAATTATTCACAGATAAAATAGATGTTTGTTTTATTTTTAAACATTCAAGCATCAAACTCATATATGAAATGAAAGAAATATTTGCATGTCATATGTCTGACAGAGGACTTGTATCTAGAGTATACAAAGAACTCTCAAATTTCTATATTAAAAAAATCAAATTGAAAAGTAGGCAAAAGAGTTGATCTGACATTTTACCAAAGAGAACACACAAATGGTAAATAAGCATATAAAAATATGTTCAACATCATTAGCCACTAGATAAATGCAAATTAAAACCATCGTGGGATATCACTACACAACTATCAGAATAGCCAAATAAACAATAGTGATAATACCAAATGTTGGTGAGGATGTGGAAAGCCAGATCTCTCCTCCATCACCTGTGGGAATATCAAATCTTGCAGGCACTCTGGAGAATAGTCTGGTAGTTCCCTTTAAACTTAAAACTGAACTTCCCATACTACTCAGAATTGCACTCTTGTGTATATATGCCAAAATAATGAAAACTTATTTTCATGCAGAACCTTATACACGAATATTCTTTGCCACATTGTTATAGTAGTCCCAAACCAGAAACTATCCAAATGTCCATGAGTGAGTGAATGGTTAATAAAAATGATACATCTGTGCCATAGAATACTACTCAGAAATAAAAAAAAAAAAGGAACAAGCTATTGAAACAGGTGAAAACTAGCATGAACCTAAAGGAAATTATGCTGAGAGAAAAAGCCGATATCAAAAGGATATATATACTGCTGTATGATTCTACTCATATAACATTCACGAAATATATTATAGAGATGGAAAGCAGATTAGCGATTGCTGAGGGTTAGGATGGGGAGGCAGGAATTAGTGTGGTTGTAAAGAAGTAGCATGGAGGAGTCTTGTGGTGATGGTACAATTAAGTATCTTGATTGTGGTATGGTTGCTCAAAGCTTATGAGTGTGACAGAATGGCGTAGAGCTATAGCCCCTTACCCCCTCCCCCACCCCAAGCACAAATGAGCACACACGTAAGTGGTGAAATACGAATAAACACTATGGGTTGTACCAATGATGACAGTGCAGATTTAGAAATAAAATATTAGCTATTAAAATCAAGCAATGCATTAAAAGAACAATGTTTTATGACTGTGGCAAGAATAATTAGTAACCTACTAAATTTTCATACTCCTGTTTCCCCAGTGACAAAACCCTAATTTTAATCCAGTCGCTAATATGACCAGCTTAAAAATTATATCCCTCTCAATCTTTTGGAGGTTGGATGGCTAATAAAATGCAAGAAAAAATTGTGGGTTAGGAATTCTGGGAAACAATTGTCACCCAACTCTCCTTGTTTTCATTTTTCTTATTTCTAATGAGGACATGATGCCTACATGTCTAGTTGTAATTTTGGGACTATGAGGAAAAACTAAGAGAGGACAGGAAGTTTCCCCTTTACATCCTTAAATTGCTGAACCAATGCCAGCAACTGCTTTACCCTAGACTTGATTATTTCAGAGATACCAGCACTCGTATGCTTAACCCACTATAGCCAGGCCTCTCTTACCAGCAGCTGAATGCAATTCCTAACTGCTGTGGTGATTAAGAAGTTTTATCCATGTATTGTAAAGATGGGTTAACATGATAGATTCTATCAAGGTAAATCTCATTGTTAAAAGACAGAAGGGCAAAACTATATGATTATTTTAATGAATGCTAATTAAGAATTTATAAAATCTAACATACATTTATGGTGACAACTTAGAAAATGAGAAGCAGAAAGAGACTTTCTTAGTCCATTAAAAGCTATCTGATTAAAACTTATGCAAACATCATATTTATAATGAAATGCTAGAAACATGTTCAGCAATGTCAAAAACAAGAACAGAATATCTACTATCATTGCTACTAGTGATCATTATGCTAGAGATTAAAGCTGAAATAGCGAAAGAAAAAAATGGCTCAAAGATTAGAAAGGTGATCTTCCTAGAACATTTAAATGCATCAATTAATAAATAATGAAACTAATAAAATTTTGGTTGGATAAAACTCCCCATGCAAAAAATCAAATTTTCCTATTTTTCATCAGTAAGAAATTAAAATTAATAAAGAAAATAAGAACATGTTTACAGCAGTAACAAATATAAAATGCATAAAAAAACTAAAAAATATGTAAGACGTTTATGGAGATTATAAATCTTTACTCACTGATATAAATGCATCTAAATAACCGAGTACTATGCTACATTAATAAATGACAATATTCAACATTAGGAAAATATCAGTCCTTCCCAAATTAGTCTAATTAGAGAAATGTATATAAAAATGAGATTATTTTCTGCAAAAATAAAAAAAAAGTCTGGCAATAAAAAGTGTCAGTAAATATATGGAAAACAGGTCCCTTCATAATATATTTTCAGGGTATGAATACATTGATTTAGTCACTTTAGGCAGACGTTTGGAAGTACAATTAAAAATAAATTTTCTGAGCCTGTGACCTTGCAATTCTAGATATCTGTGCTTGAGGGCAAAAGAATGTTCACTGCAGCATTATTTAAATTATCAAAGCATTGAAAACAAAATATCTTTCCAAAAGAAGTTGAAATTAAACATGGAATGTTCACATTTTATGGGATACTGTCCATGAATTAAAAAGCACAATCCACAGGAATCAACACAGATTACTCTAAAGTTACATGTACAATATATAGACTATAATGCCACCTAAGTAAATACAAATATACAAAAGAATTGATAGCAGCACACATACACACTAAAAAATATTTAAAAAAATTGAAAATACACACTAAAGACATAATATTGATTACCTCATGGGAATGGGAGAAGACGAAAGTCAAAGGGGATTTTAGAGTTAGGTATAACTTTTTTTTTAACTTAAAAGCAAATTGGAGTTATGTATTCATTGTGTAATTAAAATGAATTAAAAGAGTCTGTTGAGTATTGTATTCGTATAAGCACATTTTTATGGTGTTTAATTAAATGGTAGAACAAAATTGTGGGGCCTTTCTGCAGTGGGAATGCATATGTTATTTTCCTGGTCTCTAAGATTTACCCCCAAATTTTTACCTATTCTACGTATTCGTAAATTTCTTGCTCAGATCCCATATGCCTTCCTCGTCTACCTCAATCCATTCTGAATTTTCTTTTTCAGAATGGTTTTAGCGCCTACAGTCTATAGCCATTATTTTGATGCTTAAGCAACTTCATTGTGTCAGGTTCTTATATTGTTTCCAGTATCCTGACTGTCCCCCCAAAATTAAATTGGGTTATATAATTTTCTTGTATCCTGAAATGACTAAACCGGGTGTTAAGAACGTAATGGATGCCTGTATTTTCTAAATTAAACTGAGAGAAGATAAAGTGGTACATTCTAGGCGCTCCAACAAAATTAACCATTAATACAGGCAACAGTGTTACAAAGAGTCAAGATACAGGAGTAACTCATTTTAGTGTGCATTTGGTTATTACTTAGCTCTGGTTCTTGGAAAAGTTGCTTACCTTTATTGTAACTCATTTTCATCACCTATAAAGTAGGAATAATAAGGCATTTAATTTTGTTGGTTGTTTGCTCTATGCTAGGAAGATTGTTGTTATTTTTTTTTAATGTGTAGCAGGTACAAGTTGGCACCATGACACTTCATTAAATAATTGTAACATTTCCTTAGTTTCCAAAATCAAATCAAATTAAGCTTAATTCTCACCTGACAGGGTTTATGAAGAAACATTCTGAATAGTCCTCCACTCCCCACCCCAACCTTTGGGGCTGATATGAGCTTTAGGTTTCCAGCGGTTCTCAACCGTTCACAGGGGTCGCCTAAGACCATTGGAAAACACATATTTTTGATGGTCTTAGGAACCGAGACACCGCTCCTCTATCTGTCTCCAGGCCCACATGCAGATATGTCCACATACGAGTACCGGGGACCCCTGTGAAAGGGTCATTCGACCCCCAAAGGGGTTGCGACCCACAGGTCGAGAACCGCTGGTTTACACGCTCTAGAAAAGTTGGACTTTCCTTAGTCTGTATGTGCATCATTTTATGTTCTTATTATTCAATTTTAGAGGCCCATTTAAAGGCAGGTGGCTTTGCAGCTGACATTTATTCCCTCCTTTCTTCCCACGCCAAATTCAGCATCTATCATTTTGTTGTACACCAGTAGTTCCCAGTGGGGGTTAAGGGGATTAGGTCCCTCAGGAGTCATTTGGCAATGACAGGAGACACTCTCTGTTGTTACAACTTCGAGTGGAGTGCCAATGGCATCTAGTGGGTAGAGGCCAGGGATGCTGCTAAACATTCTGCAATGCACAGGACAGCCCCTGACAAGAAAGAATTATCCGGAATATATCAACAGGGCCAAAGTTCAGAAAGTGCTCTCAGCTACTAACAATACTGTAAACAGACCCATGGGAATTATGCTGTTTACTGAGAGCTAAGAAGTGTGACCAGAATCAACTGGATCAGAGAAACTGCTGCGCCTCCGCCCTGCAGACACAGGACTCCAACTATTTCTTCCGTTTTCCTCAGAAGGCACCAGCTTCCCTCCTATTTTTTTTTCTATTTTTTATCTTTCTCCCCACTGCCTCCCACTCACCCTCCTTTTCCCCCTATCCGACCCCCGTCTCTGTCCCTTCTTTCCTTTATTTTTGGCTACCATGGGTTCACTAAATATTTTACTTCATTATCTTTAATGAATTTGGGCAAATATAAAGGAGAATAGGTGCTGAAGTAGAGGACTATTAGGGCAGAAGGAAAATACTGCAAAGTTATGTCACTATTACAGTGATGCTAGTTGCTCATCAAAATCCATCATCATTAAGCACCTGGGTCCTACAGAAGTTGGCACTAGAAATATGACTTTGACAATAAAATGCCGTAGGACTGGAAGAAAACCATGGAGACTGCCAAAACCAGGAATGGTAGCCAGTATTAGAAACACAAAAAAACTGTCCCTCCCGGAATCGTCTTTCCTCTATGCTGTTTCCAAGTTTGTGTGTTTTTTTTTTTAATATCTTCTTTTTTTTTTTAAGATTTTTATTGGGGTATTGGGGGGATGGGAATAGTGCTGGGGAACTGGGGGAAGGGAACAGACAAGTTGCTGTCGTTTTGTTCTTCAGTCTAGTTGTGGAGGATGTTGCTTCACTGGCCCAAGTTGGCACCATCATTGCGCTCTTCCCGGGCGAGGCAGATCAGTCGCTGGCTTCTGGATGGCTGCTCATGGCAGCTGCTGGCCGCTCACGCTGGCTGCTGGCTACATACGGTAGCCCATGGCAACCCACTGCAGCAGGGGCTGAAGCCTACGCTGTTGCCGGCGACTCACGGCAGCCCAGCTCCAGGTTGAGCTGTTGTTCAGCATCTTAGCTGTAGAGGGCAGTGTCACTGGCCCTCATATGTGGGATCCAAACTGGGGCCCTCTGGCGTCCCAAGCCAGTTCTTAACCATCGCGCCACTCGGCCGCCCCCCGAGTGTGTTTAACATTGACTTTCCATAATTTATCACTTGATAGTTCAGCCAGTTAGGGAATCGGCGTAGCATTTGAATTATAGATCATATGAGCCTCTTTTAAAAAATAAGACTGAGGAAGGGAAGAAGTGGGAGTTACACCTGTTTTATAAATTAAGTGTATATTGCAGCAAAACTTTATGCTAGGCGGCCGTTATACTTCACAGGGTGGATTAGGTGAGGGAGATACTCAAATCTGGGGAATAATAAGCCATATGGAATTGGAGTTTTTCTTGTTCGTGAAAAAAAAATGCAATATTTTTTCTAAGTTTATTCAGTTTATTGAACTAAGTGGAAAGCCCTGCCGAACAGAAGCCTTGCTGACTCCACGCTAAGGAACAGAATAAAGGTTCATCTATTGGAATTAGCACATTAATTGCTTTAGTACAAATGGTTGGTCCTACGGTTGCAAATAGATTAAACAGCCCTAGGATCTCCTTCACCTGTGAATTTCCTTAGCCTGTCCTTGCCTCACAGATAATACAAAATGTGAGTTTTAGTAACATTTTCGTACATTTGGAGTAGCGACATCCTATTAAATGAAATAGCCCTATAAAAACTGGGGAAACGACTACTTTTTAAGGCAGTGCCTGGCCATACCAACAGATCAGCTGTTTTTTAGTTGATTTAGCTTCTAAGTCCATCTTAACGTGGCACAATCTACTTAATGAACCGTGCTGTGATTGAATGGACCATTAAGAGAGCCCCAAATTGTCCACATTTGGATCTTAGGTCTTTTGTTATTGGAATGTGGGGAAAATTTAGTCTTCTGCTCTTTTTCCTGCAAAACTTTAAAATAGCTGTACTCTCGGAGCACATTCACCCAAATATATTTATGAAACAGAAATTATTCTACTCTTCAATTATTTATCAATATTCATTGAACATTATTTTTTAGTAGTTTTTTGTTCTGACTGGGATTTTGATTAATCACTCAACTGATAGCTTAATAGAGGGTAAAATTCAGCAATCATTCCTGATATTCTTAGAAGACACCAACTTTTTTCATAGTTCGTAGGTACCACATTACATAACTTCTTGTTTTTCTAAATAATAAGAATTTTGCACTAAATAACAATTCTATAATTTCTTGAAACTGTTTTGGATCTCGGCTTGTCATACATGAATATTTCAAAGACAAGTATCAATGCATTTTATTAAAGGTAATATAATTGGAATTCAGGTTTTCCAGAAGGGAATGATATATCCTCGGCTTTACCAAGATTTTTGTAATAGTAACATTGAGATTACGTATACGAAAGTATTTTAATAGCACTTAAAATCAGAGCTAATGCTCCATGTTTGTCCTGTGGCTTTGGCTGCCCTCCCATCCCAGACTGCAATCTAACAAGCTTGGTAGTATCAGCCTTGATCACCTCACAGCTGGAATTAATCTTCTCAGTTCACTAGCCAGTGACATAGGAAGATCCTGAGAAAATGGGACAATTTACAAATGCTGGATTTGTGAAGGGCTGTCAGGGAAGTTTCTGAGCCTGTGGCCTGGCCTGAGTGGGGGAAGGGATGGAGAGACCCCAGGATTTGGGTATCAAGTTAGTGAGAGGTAGTACTTGTAACATTTCAGCATAATGTATTTTACAGTTTTGCCTCAAGGTGGTTTCCCTATGGTGCTCTGTAGGATTGCACTGAGCTAACAAAATATCTCATCTACTAATTATTCATAGAGTGGGTTTTCCATACAAACTTGACTGAGGAATGAAGAAACAAAGGTGTATACATTGTACACTTTGGGATTTTTATTAGCAAATTATTTTGGAAAATGTCATCTCTGTTTTGTCCCCTCTTTTTTTTTTTTTTTGGCTCCCGGAAATAAATTGATTTACATGAATGATATGTTATCTAAACCAAATATTTTAAATTAGGGTGAGTTAGTCTAGTATACATTCTAATTATTTATTCTTATCCATTTTTCAAATAGTATTAACTGAAATTTGTAGCACTGTGTGTGTTTGTGTGTGTGTGTGTGTGTGTGAGAATTCTAACTACCCACTTCCTATTTTCATTCTATTAACAAATGTGGCTATGACTTGCATTAAATGCGAAAAATTCTAATTTTCTAGAGCTTATACTATTGTTTATATTGAGAAGAGAAACCTCAAGCAGTTTTATTTCTTGTTTCCAATGTTTTATTTTTCCTTTTTTGGCATATTTCTGTATACAAAAATAAAAGCTCTATTTTATTTGAATAATAGTCTTCCCATTTTGTGCTTCATTAATATTTTTTTCTTATAATCCTTATTAAACAAATTTCCATGTTAAAATTTAGTTATTTTACTTACATCTCATGTTATTTTTAAGCCTTCTTTCTTGCAAATGCATTTAGCTCAGCAATATTAAGAAAAGATGGCATTACAGGCATTTGCAGAAGCGTCTGTAAATCCTGAGATATGATGAAAATGTTTCACAAATACATATTCATGATTGCTTTAATGACATGACAAGATTGCTCAAATCAGATATCTATGGATAATGAATAATTAACACTGTTTCTCTATTAAAAACACGACTTAACAAAAATCATTTCTAGCCAGGATTTAAAGTGAGTAAATTAGTATGTTGTAATTACTTCCGTTGAACTGTAAATTTTTCTGTGCCTGGCCATATAGAAAGGAATGAATCTTTTATAAGGAAATTATCCCCAGAATGTAAATCTACACATTGATTTTCATATTCCTTTATATCCCTTAAAATTGGCTGTTATCAAACCCCAGCAGTGACATAGCTGGAACACGATAACCAGGATTCTCCCCTGTAGCACCCTGTCGGATTTGTTGTTGCTGAATTCAAGCAGATGGTGGCACTCTCCTCCACCAAACTCTCCAACGAGATCAATCAGGCTTATGCTAGATGGATGCTTGTGAGCAGCGGAAATGGACAGGAAAGGATCACATAAAGGGCTGTTGCCATTTAGGCTTTCACTTGAGTTACAATAAAACAGGGATTTGTTATTTCCCCCTTCACTCCGCATTTCTGCAATGGGGTCCTTTAAAAATTCTTCCCTAAATAATTCACACTCTTCTTGATTGTGTTACTTCTCAGATTGGATAGCTTTTGTGTTACCTGTGTTACTTTTTAACCTTTTCTTCTTTTATGTCAGCAAATCACATCTCTTTTTTAAAACATGAAATCCATCTGGTTATGATGATGGGCTGCTTCTTTATGCTTTATCAAAGAAGAGTTGTGTAGGATTTGCTTTTATCCATTTGATTGATGTACAGTCTCCCTTATTGTTGCCTTCCTCTCTCACTTTTCCCTTCCTTCCTTCCTTCTTTTCTTCCCTCCTTCTCTCCCTCCCTCCCGCCCTCCTTTTCTTATTTTACTTTTTTCTCTTTGGTGAGCACCTTTACAGTAGGCTACCTAGCATGATCCCTGGACCTTGTGAATATTCCCTTACCTGGCAAAGAGACTTTATAGATGTGATTAAATTAAAATGCTTGAGATGGAGAGAAAATCCCAGACTATCCAGCTGGGCCCACTGTAATCGTAATGGTCCTTATGAGGTAGGCAGTGGTCAGAGTTGGGGAAGACAATGTAATGATGGACACCGGCTGATGGACTTTGAAGATAGAGGAAGGGTCCACAGACAAGAAATACGGGCAGTTACTAAAAGCCGAAAAAGGCAAGGAAACAGACTTTCCTCTCAGAGCCTCCCAAAGGAACCAGCCCTAACAACACTTGCATCAGTGAAACCAATTTCAGACTTCTGACCTCCAGAACTGTTAAGCAAATAAATTTGTGTTATTTTAAACCACTGCGTTTGTGGAAATTTGTTACAATAGCAATTCCAATCTAATATAGCTTTCAAGGAGAAAAATAAATCC
Source organism: Hipposideros armiger (assembly GCF_001890085.2). Classification (NCBI taxonomy): domain Eukaryota; kingdom Metazoa; phylum Chordata; class Mammalia; order Chiroptera; family Hipposideridae; genus Hipposideros; species Hipposideros armiger. The sequence goes on along the minus strand of NW_017731523.1, from coordinate 1,270,761 downwards.
AATAAATCCAATAAATCAAGAATCTGGTATTATTACACATACTGTTAAAGATAAAATAGAAACTATCAGAGGCTAAACATTGACCACTAAATGAAAAATGTTCCTGCCAAGCAGAGAATTCGATCCAGCACAGAGTCTAGCTAGGCTGTTGACATGAAATTCAGCGGGGAACAGTGGGATAGGATCTTAAGGGCAAAATACCATGAACTGTCTCTGCCTCATATTAAGAAAGCGACATCTCTGGGGGATGTGGATTGACTGAGGGACCAGTTTTGTCAGCTTTGTCAGCTGGTTGGTGGTGATCTGCTGGGAACATGCTGATCAGTCCGGGGACGACAGTCTTGGGCTCCTCATGACACACCCAAATTGGGACTGTCCTTCTACTCAGGTCTCACTAGTGTCAGTAACAAAGGTGGAGGATCAGGGTTTGTGGAAACAATAGAAAGGAAGAGGAAAGCCATACAAAAAGTTAGTAACCATTTGAAAAGAAGAGAGGAAATGGGGAGGAAAGTAAAAATAAAAACCATAACAACATATAAGAGCTAACACTTATGAAATACTATCTGCTAACACTATTTTAAGCACTGTGTATGTATTAAATCATTTTTGCTCGTAACCCTATAGGAGGAATACCCTGTTTTACAGGTAGCGAACCTAGGGTTCTGAGAGGTTCTGTAATTTGGCCAAGGTCACATAGCCTCTGGCCAAGCTAGATCCCAACTCAGAGCTGCCTGATTCCAAAGCTGAGCTCATCCCCTGCTTCCTGATGAACAAAACTTGCTTGGGATTTGAGTATTATCGGAGCTCATTCTATCTTTACAATTTGTTTGCTGCGTGGCAGTTACCACTGCTGCCATTAGTGGTACACTTCTGTGGGACTTAAAGGGTTACAAACAATTCTCTCTTAAAGGATTCTCTCGAAGGATTACAAACAACTCTCTTGAAAGATAAACTGAGGCATATTAAAAATTTTAAGGGCTTATTTGTGCAGAAATCTATTGGAATTGGGCAGCATCAAACCAAAAGTATTTAGGAGCACTCCACCAAGATGAACTAGGGGAAAGACTTTTATAGGGAAGAGGTGGAAGTAAAGCAAGGAAATTAGTTGCTTGGTGACAGCTTAACCAGTTAAATTACTTGGGGAAGCCTATTTGGCTGTTTGTGATAGGTTGTCCTTAGGTTTTTGATTTCTTAACCTTGGGGCATTACAGGGTTAGGCTATGGTTTCTCACTTAGGCTACTTAGTTAGGCATTGCAGCTACTTCAATCTAATGGCCTGATTGTTTAGTTAATTTAACATCTCATATTGGAGCAACACTCAATCGTAGTTCTTGTATCACAAGGTTTCATTAACTTGATCCATCTAAGTGTTGTAAGTATGTAGGATCAATATAAACATGTTAGGCCTTTCTTCTTTTCTATTATACTTGTAACACGAAATTAATGGGGCTGATTATATCTAGTGCCAAAACGCAAGGTTAAAAATAGCAGAATTCATCATTACTTATCTTTCATTTTTTGTTGTTGTAAAATTCAACGTTTATGCATTTGCTTAAAAAGTCATAGTTGTGATTATGACCATTTCTAGTAAGAATGTGAGATGTACCTGACCTTTCATCTGGTACTTTCTTCAGACAAATGTGGACTGTTGAATGGATAAGCCAGTGTGTGTATTTAGGGAGTGACACTTTTTTTTTTGTTTCCTCCTCCCTTCTTAAGGAAAGCATGTCCCAAGGCAATGGTAACATTATGTCATTGTCAAGACAAAGAAGGAGTTGGATGTATTCAGCATGATAATAAAAAGAGATAGACAAGGAGGAGGCTCTCTTCATAATATAAAATCTCTAAGTGTAATTGAAACATTACTCATAGAAGTCAAAGCCTCCCCCATGCTGGTAGTCTGTGAAAATTATGTTTCCAAACAGACAGGACCAAGGAGGTAAAGCCACACAGACCACACGATGAAGAGAAAAGGGTTCCAGAGGGAAGTGACCACTCTCCAGGGCCTCCAATGGGAGAGGCGGTCTTATAGGACAGACCACGAGCCTACACTGAAAGGACCGTCACATGTTTAGAAACTGGACTCTAAACTGAAAAGAAGAAAAGAGTAATTTCAGGTCCTCCGCATCCTTCCCCTGCCCCACAAACTGCATTTAGTTTGGAAAATGAAACAAAACTGGAGAAATGGAGTGTTTTGTGTGTATTCTGAACCAGAAGTTAGCTTGACTGTAGTTAGGACTCTATGCTTGATTTATTTTTTGTTATCTACTCTATCTTTTGCATTATTAGGAGTGCTTCTTGTGATTATATGTGCAGATACAGGGCCAAATACTTTGTTATTTGTGATGAGGTTCAAGGAAGTGTTGTTTGATGATCAGGAAAGCTCCCACTTTTAAGAAGAGCGGTTAAAACTGATTCATACTTAACCTGCAATTCCCAAGATTGAGCTGAGACTCTGGGGTGCTTGTGACATAAGTATTCCAGAAGAATGTTCACTTAGTTGAACATGTGCAGTCTTTCTGGGGCTGGTGATGAGTACAAAATATGGAAGTAATTTCATAAGAATTTGAGAAAATTGTGAAAACTTGGGAATGTATGTATGCATCAGTGACTTCTTTTTCTTTGTAATTAGGCAAAACTGAGTTTATTAAACTTAATGTAGCAAGGAGAACACTGTCTTGACAGTTTTAGTGGTGTCTAAAAAGGAGAAAACTATAGAAAGGTATTTATAGGAATTTTAGGGACATGGCTGGGTATTTTTTTAATTTAATATATGAGATAATTATAGATTAATATGCAGTGGTAAGAAATAATACAGGCATCCCATGTAACCTTCACTTCAATGGCAAAACCTTATAAAACTATAATATGGAATCACAACCAGGATAGTGACATTGATACGATTCATAAATTTTATTCAGATACCTGCAGTTTTACTTACACTCATTTGTGTGCTTGTGTGTGCAACTTTATCACATGTGTAGGTTCATGTATCCATCACAATCAAGGTACAGAACAGTTACACCTCAAGGATCCTTCCTGTTGTCTTTGTATTACCACTTATTGCTTCAATGCCACACCACCTCACCACCTTCGAATAAAGCATGGAAATCTTACCTCCATTTAGGTCCCGTTGCCTTTCGACTTTTAAATACCATTGCCTTTAGTTATTTGGTGCTGTAATTTCTGTTCCAATCATCAGATATGATGTATAAAACTCAACAGAAGGATAATCTGTACCTATCTCACTGCTCACCCTGTTCTTCCTTCTTGTTCTTCCGTTGCTCCAAAAGTCATTCTTTTATCATTTCCTCTCATTTTGAAGATTTTCCTTTCATCATTCTTGAAGGCTAGGCCTGCCTGTGACAAATTCTTTAGTCTCTCTTTGTTTGAGAATCCCTTTATTTTCCCTTCACTCCTGAAGGGTAATTTTGGTGCATATGGAATTCACGGTTGTGCTGCTTCCTTCTGGTCTCCGTGGTTTCAGATCAGCAACCCACTGTCATTCAAATGGGTGTTCCTTCGGTATCGTCATTTGCTATTAGGTATTATCGAAGTCTGGATACTTTCAACATATTGTTCCTTGCTTTAGTTTTTAAGAGTTTATGTGGATTTCTTTTGGTTCTCTGATGCTTACTGTTCAATCCATAATAGCTAAATTAAAAATTAAGGGGTGAGCCCCTGGCCTGGATGTTTTGGAAAAGGTTTCCTGATGGGTATAATGTGCTCTCCTGGTGAAGAATCTGCCCAATTAGTTAAAAAGTTATTTTATGCATGAGGTAATTTATGTGATCTGTGCTCCAGGCTATTATCGTGTATTAAGTGTATTTAGGCCTTTTGCGTTTTTTTATAATATGCACTAGGTGGGCTAGAGAATCTAGGTTATTTGTATGTTTATGTGTAGGACAATAAAGAACCAATTAGTTAAATTTTTGGTTAATATTATGTGTTCTCTCATTCTACAGACTGTCAGAATTGTTAATATTGTTTTTTAATTTGAGTTTTACTGTGAAAACATACATTTTTCTGTTGATGCCAAGGAGAAAAGCTCCAGGAGCTAGAAACCTGGGGTGTGGTGATATAACAAGACTGGACCCAAGATTTAGAAGTTTCACATAATTATCTGGTTTAGCACAGGGATTCTGATCTAGGACTATTCTAGAATATTAATTCCTAGTCACCAAGAGCCTACTAAATTAAACAAAAGACCCAAACCAATATTACAGTGGCCCAGATAGAACCACAGAATGAACCTACATTTACCAGCTTCTCCAAATAGGAAGCATCCTTGTATAGTACTGCACCTCTGAGACCATCCTTGAGCTGACTGTATTCCAAAATAAAGATTTTTAGATCAGTACTGCAGAATTTCCTTTAGGCCACACATTATCTGGCAAAGCTTTCAACACTGTTATCCTCCAAAAGCCTCCATGTAAGAGTTATTGCTTCTTGCTTAGAAAACAAGTACAGTTTTTTAATAAAAGAACACAAAATTGCATTATAATTAAAAATACTTCTACTGACTTCATAGTTATGAATGTGAACAACATACCTATATAGAATTAACTGTAGAATATATCCAGTTGTGTTGGATGGGAATTTTTATAATTTAATCACTTACTTTCCAGTCATATAAAGTTGTTAGTTTTGATAATAAAGATAAATATAATTAAAGGTTAAAACTATAAATGTGGACAATATCTATCAATTTATAACATTTGTAGTTTCAAGTATATATACCACTAAAATAAAGGGTATGATTTTTTTTATTCTCTAAAAATAGGTTTGCTGGATAAAATAAATACACTAGTTACATTAGAAATTTAAATAAACAATGAGTAATATTTTAGTATCTTCCAATTATTATACTAGACATACTTATATTAAAAATGTATTCCTTCTTTATCTAATAAAATATTACTCATATATTTTTCTATAGTTAGAAATAAAATCTGGGGAGTGAGAATTAATTTTCCCTCCTAAATATGGGAACCTAGTTAAAAAGAAAAATGCTTTATCTTTGAGTTACTAAGGATATTTCCTGAAGTTTGTTTTTAACTAAACATTTTAGGTAACTTATTTGAACTATAGCCTTATTTTCCTTAGTAATTTGTTCCTCTTAAAATAGGTCACACTTGTGTTAATATGAAACTTGCTGTTTAAGAGGAAAAAATTTCACAGCCTATTTTTTTCAAGACTTAATTCATCCAAGTCACTCTCACCTACAAAAACGTTTTCAAGTAATTTAAACAGATGGGCAAAGTTGCCAACCACATTCAAAGATTTATCTTGACACAATTTATAGTTTCTGATAAGGTTTTCCTGTGGTTCCTTTCTCCATGTGACTTAGTGAAGCCATCGTCCAGGGTATAAATGGCAGCGTTCTGAGACATTTGGAGCCAGTGAAGGGTATTTTTTTTCCTTCCTCCCATAGAAAGTTTCTGTCGATACAAATCTAAGCGCATGTGAGAAACGTTTGCAATCATTGGTAGCATGCAGGCAGAAGAGCAACAACCTGGAATAAAAATGCCTCCTGTATCCCAATCATCAATTTCCCCCAGCGAAATCATTCAACAATTAAATTACACTCTACATGCTCCACCTCAGATCATATTTTAGCTTCTATATTTCTTATTCAACATGGGTGTAGAAAGTTAAGAGAAAGTTCAACAAAGAATCTAAAAAACAATATTTTCTATGCTAACTATAAGAGCATTTCTTTGTAATCCACCTAGTGTCTTTGTGATTTGGCTGTAAAAACAACACATTTTTTTTCTGTTGATGTAGAGAATATAGCCTCCAGTTCTTTCTCATCCGTCTAATTAAATACTATCTGAATAAACTGGGATCTTAATTGAAACCAAATTATAGTATCAACATTCAAAATAAAATTAAAGAGCACAGTTTAATCGCTGCCTATTGCAAATTTGGTCACCATTCCAAACACTAGAACTCTGTCTAAGACTGAAATATTTAAATGTTTTCACATACTCAAAAGAAGAAAACTATGACATTCAAAAACCAATTTATTCAAGGGCTTCTGTTGGTCATAACCTGCTAAGTTAAGCACCTAGACTTTAGTACCTCCTTTGACAGAAACTAGAAGTGCTATTTGAGTGTAATTTCTCTCTCTCTAAGTTAGAATTTTAAAAGATCATACATTAGGGGCTTTCAATATAGAACAATCTTGACAATCTCTTTATTATAATGGACCTAGCATACATTTTGCTTAATTGAATTCTAGACACTATATCAGAGATCTCCCTTCTTACTACCCTCCCTTTTTTTTTTTTTAGAATTCTTCTCCCTCCAGTCCTAGTTAGGTGCATATACCTCTCTCATTTATCAGCTGTATCTCTCTGCGTTCGAATTTGTGGTATATTTCTCTGTTTCCCACATCAAATCTTAGCTCACATAAGGAAATGTCAGTGTCTTTCCTCTATAGTGAAAGAAAAATATATGCTTATGAACCAATCCCAAATGCCACTAGCTAATTAATAAGAGCACCTCAAGAGATTAATTCAGTGGAGTAGGAAAAACAAATAAAAATAGCAGGGTTACAACAGAATAAAAAAAGATAATAGATACTTCATATGAATATAAAAATAACTATGAGGTCATAATTTTGATAACTATAGAAATAAAATATGAGGAGTGAGAATTAATTTTGGTTTTAACAAAGAACAGAAAGTTTTAAGTTAGAGAAATTATTATTTCAAGAGTAGTAATTATATTGAGAAAATTGAAACATATATGTACTTATATATTTATAGATATTAAAATGTATTCAATGAGAAACTTTTTCTTTCTGTATATGTACAAGGTGTGATGAAACAATACAGTGAATGTTTAAATAAAATAAATTATTACAGTAAAAAACACATTGCCATTAATCCCCCTCAAAATATGCCCCCTCACTTTGAACACACTTATCCCATCGTTCTTGACACTTTCTGAAGCAGTTTTGGAAGTCCTCTTTCATGAGTGTCTTTATTTCATCCTTCATCACGACAGCACCCCGTGTCACACATCGCTCCTGGTATATGGCAATTTCTGTCAAATAAATACATTACAATGTGTCCTCATACACCTTATTCACCAGATCTGGCACCATGCGACTTCTGGCTCTTCCCTAAAGTCAAAACAACCATGAAAGGTAAACAGTTTGAATGGATTCAGAACATTGAGGCAGCCATGACAGCACAACTAAAGACACTCACAAAAGAGGACTTCCAGAACTGTTTCAGGAAGTGGCAAGAATGATGGGGTAAGTGTGTTCGAAGCAAGGGGGAGTATTTTGAGAGGGATTAATGTTAATGTGTCTTTCACTATAATAATTTTTTTAATTTAAACATTCACCATATTTTGTGATTACACCTCATATATATATATATATTTTATATACATGCATATTGACTCTGTATACATACGTATACCTCTGTACTCTGTATACATGTATACAGGAGAAATAGCTTCTATTAAACATTTCTCTCTCTGAGAGAGAGAGAGAGAGAGAGAGAGAGAGAGAGAGAGAGAGAGAGAGATGTAATGACTATTTGTTTTACAAATTTCTCTGCAAAATCTATATAATTCCATTAAAATATATGTTTCAGTGGTAACATTTTTTTTTCATGGTAGAAAATTAGAAAGTACAGAAAAGAACACATAGAATAAGTATGGTTTTTATGGATTGGAGGTAAAAGCGAAGTTGGCAAAAAGACCCAAGTATTCAAAGCTCAAAAATATGTGACCCTTTTTAAGTGTATTGATTGAATAGTGGATTTGCTTTCACATTGCATGCTGGGCATGGACTGCGTGCTAATCTAGACCAGAGAGTTAAGAGAGATGGTGGAAGGGCAAAGTTCATGGCTGGTTCTGTAGTCTTTCCTCAAGTTTCATCTGATGACTAGACTCTTGGCAAATTCTGTTGCAGCATTAATAAAGAATCATTATTAGATTACCAATACTTGATCCAAGATAAAAGAGAATTGGGTCGAGTCCTATATCTTAGAACCAGCTTTTTTACTTCCTCATTGAGATTGTGTAATGATCCCGTATTGATGAGAGAAAGCTGCCCAGAGGATTGGGCCTAGTGTAGACAACTCAGAAGGTTATGCTACCAGATGATCAAGAACACTTGTGGGAACAGTATGACTAGCTAGTCATATAAGCCGGATGGCTGGCCAAGGCAAAAGTACCCTAGAGAAATCATTTCTCTTAGCTTGGATTATCCCACCTACACTCAGCTTCGTCTTTCATGACCATGCATATCCTGGGGAAGGAATGACTGTGAAACTGGAAGTTAGGTCTGGATGTCATGCGACTTCTGTTGGTCCCTTGCTGTGCATGCTGTATCATTTCCTAGCCTTTATTTTTTTTCAAAGCCAAGTGAACTTGGTGCTGTGTGAAGCTTACTATGCCTCATTAGCTTAATTATGAAATAATTCAAAAGATTCGCAGATAATCATTATCTCTTAATGATTTTCACAATGAATTACAAGAAGCGGATCAATTGAGACTACAGGTAGCCTGTCTGGAAGCAGGAAGGTCAGAAAATACAGGCTTTTTATGTTTCCTGAATATGTAAATTAAAACAGTAAACTCTGAAACAATAATAATAACAGCAACCACCTTTTTGACTTGAGGCTGAAACTTATACATGCAGAGGCAGCAAAGTCTCAGCCTTAGCAGGATGTTAGACTGGGGTCTAAAGTAGCAAAAAAATGAGATTAAGGTATTACCTTCCCACTAAGTCATAGACTTTTAAAGTACATCTAATTAATGGCCATTAAGCAAAAGAAGCAGATGATAGATACAATGGTCTGCAGGTTAAAGATAAGCTTTTTTTTTTTTTTAGATTTATTTTTATTTTTATTTTTATTGGGGAATTAGAGGGATGGGAACAGTGCTGGGGAGTCGGGGGATGGGGAACAGACAAGTTGCTGTTGTTTTGTTCTTCAGTCTAGTTGTGGAGGACGTTGCTTCACTGGCCCAAGTTGGCACCATCATTGCGCTCTTCTCGGATGAGGCAGATCAGTCGCCGGCTTCTGGACAGCTGCTCATGGCAGCTGCTGGCCGCTCACGCTGGCTGCTGGCTACATACGGTAGCCCATGGCAACCCATTGCCACAGGGGCTGCAGCCTACGCCGTCGCCGGCGACTCATGACAGCCCAGCTCCAGGTTGAGCTGTTATTCAGCATCTTAGCTGTGGAGGGCAGTGTCACTGGCCCTCATATGTGGGATCCGAACCAGGGCCGTCTGGCATTCCAAGCCAGTTCTTAACCATTGCGCCACTCGGCCGGCCCAAAGATAAGCTTTTTAAGGTTTACTGACTGTTTAGACCACATCATGTTTGTAGGTTCTTGAAAATGACAAGGCTCAAATAAAATAGAAGCCCACTAATTTTTTGAGGAGATTGTACCGTCAAAAATCACCCAGCCAAGATAGCAACAGTCTGTAACTTTTAAAAGTTAAGGCATTTCCTAAAGATGAGTTCAATTTTGGACAGGATGACTTTGAATAATTTAGGTACATCATAAGGAGACATATCCAGGAAAACCTGGATTTACTACGGAAGCTCAAACTTGTCTAAAGATAAAAATTTGTAAATGTCAAACAATAGATGGTCGTTAAAACCACGACAATGTATGTATTTCAGTGAGAGCCTACACTTGGGAACAGATGGTAATGGTAGAACAGAAGTGTAAAACAAAAATTGAAGGTTCAAGTAGAGGAGGCTATGAAGTGAGAAGAAAGCATGGAGAGGCTGGAGATATAGGAAGAATTGAGCATATTAGATCAAAAGAGATACAAAGGTATGCCCTCGTTAGTGTAAAGAGTTATTAAATTTCTAGAAGTCTTCAAAGAACTTGTTAGGGAAGGGGAACTAAGGAACTGGTGTTAGAAGATTGTTTTATAGGGATGTTATTTTTACAGTGTAGTTTTAAATTTATTTTAACATATTTATGTACTACTTTCTCCATAAGAATGAAATTATATATAAAAATTAAAAAGAAAACTCAGGAGGGATTGATCTTGAATAGGAAGAATACCTCATGCTCATATAGAGAGAGGAAGAAGGAAAAGGAGTGAAGGCGTGGGTTATCTTTTGGAGAAAGGGTGGCAGAAATTTGAGGATGTTTGTGCTTGAAATCTCACTCCTTTTTTCAATTAATTAGTAAGGAAGTTAAGGAGTGATAGTAAATGTAGGTAGCTTTAGGTGAGTGGTGGTGATGGGCTTGCAAAGGGAGCTAACAAGGTATAAATAAAATTATTGTTGAGCGATGTGCAGTGCTCAGCGGACATGAACACCATGACGTGAATTAGCATCAATTCAAATGTAATTTGCTCTTAGAGAAATTTCTATTGCTTTACAATATTCTAAAAAAATTAAATAGAAATGTAGCTTTTTTTCCTATCTCATTTTCCTTTCCCTCTCATTTTATTTAACATGGAACACTAATGCAGGATGACTTTACAACAATAATATTAAGAATATATATTATATTCCTGGTGAATTAAAGTTTTTATTATACATAGACCAACTCTTTTATCCCAAATGGATTTGCCTGGTGATATAGGCTTTGTCTTCTTAAATCAAAGTACTTCTGTCAGCGGGCATTGCTATAAACAGAATAGATTACTAAAAATAAATGAAATTTTATCTCTATTTTTCTCCATACAGACATACATATACAGGTATACACACAAAATCTGAATATATCTTTGATGATTTTAAGAATCAACAAATAGAAACCATAGTCTGCTGGGGGCACAATTTACTATTTACATTTTATATAGGCTGCCATTGTTTATACCACTGCCATTTCGTGTTGTAACTGAATTTGTCCACTGCACTTCATTACTGGCTTAATAGTACACAATGCTTTACTGAACCTAGAGTGTTGTGATGATTCAAGGTTCTGGCAACATTACTGCCCTTGCTATATTTAGGATTATAAATTTAGTATATGAGACTATTTATTTTTTCATAGCTCCTCTTCAATTAAAGTAATGTGCACTAGGTGAGGAGTGGTTTGGGAGCAGGGCAATGATGTAGTTAGAGCTGTGCTTCAGGAACGTGAATCTGTCAGGATTATGGTGCAAGGATGGCATCTACAGGACTTGGCAGTTGACTGGATACTGAGCAGAGCAGGTTGGGAGGTGGCGGAGCAAGGTGTCTTCAAGCGTGGTTCTGAGACTTTTCAATTTTGACTTTTTTTTGGAGTCTTCCAATGTGACTCCAAAGTCTTGAGTTGTAGGTACTATGAATGTTAATTTGTATTAATCACAAACGGAAGCAGAGGAATATCAGGGTTAGGGAAGATACTTAATGTGTTTTGAATATATTCAAATGAATAGTCTGTGGAGCTATTCACAGTATTAGACACTTTGAATCTGAGCTCAAGAGGGAGGCTGGAGATGGAATAGGAGGAGAGTTGCTCTCCCGAATTTCCTAAACTGGTATATTTTTAACAAATTTTAATATACTATATTGTATGGATGGTTGTTGATTATAGCAAATAGATAATAAAGGAAATGCCATAAAACATGAGATAGAAACATTAGTGTCAGATTATGAAGTCATCTAGTAAATGTAATAAAAAGATGGCTTTTTTAAATGTATTGGCTTCCCCACTTAATCGACTGCAGTCCTTTCTCCCACACTGGTTACTACTTGTTATTAAAAATAGGTATTTTCAATGTTTGGAAACTTTCTATTAGGGTCTATCAGGGTTCATTCTTTACTCTCTTGTTTCCACCTTATACTTTCTAGCTCTTCCCCTGGCTAAGCCCTTACTGCTTGGGAACCATAAGGTTCTCTACTCTATGAACTCTGATGACTTTTGTGTTTGGTAATGAGTCCTCATGGTCTGTTACAGCACAATAACCTCTCCTGGATTTTCCCAGTATCTCCAACACCTATTAATTCCCTGGTAGAAGTACAGACTTCTGTCCACTCCACATAACTCTGTTTTCTACTACTTCAATGTACACACTTAATTGCTTCAGTAGCCTTGAACAAGCTCTTGCTTGTCAGTTCAATGAGCCCACCACCACACTTGAACTTTAGCTCCCTGTGCCACTGGAGGGAAAGATCTCCTAGGCAGAGAACTGGGCAAATGTGCAGCTCACCTCATATATATATTTTTTCCTTCTCTTTCTCTGCTTGCTTGTTTCCTAATGCTCAAAAAGTGAAATGCCTTAAGTATCTTGTCCAGTTTATATTTCCTTATGGTGAGAAGGAACTTCCTTTAGTAGATATGCCATCATGGCTGAAAGCAACACCCCCTAAGGCTATAAAATTTTAACAAACAAATGTTTCTTAAAATATCCAAATTTATTTGTGTGTGGTGGTGCCTGAGACCACCTACAGCTCCGGCGGTTCACTAGAAATACTCATCATGTAGTCATATCATAGCTATGATTTATTGGCATTACAGTAAAAGGATGCAAAGCAGAATCAGCACAGGGAAAAAGAACATGGGGCAAAGTCTGCGGGAAACCAGGCATAAGCTTCCAAGAGTCCTCTCCAGTGCAGTCACATAGGATCACTTAATTCCTCCAGCCATGAGTTGTGACAACATGAGTGATATGTTCTATACCAGGGAGGCTCATTAGAAACTCAATGCCCAGAGTTTTCAGACTCAGCGCCCTCTGCCTAGCATGTATCAAAGTTCCAGACTCCCAGAAGGAAAAAAAGGTGTTCTGTACCAACCACGTTGTTTGTATACCCACTGGGCTAACTGAGCCACCATATCATTTTGGGAGAATGGTAGGAACTCCCTTAAAATGTTAGTTCCCAGATATCAGCCAATGGCCAACCTTGCACGTATCTAAGACTAGCAGTCTCAGGCTTACCATGTTGATTCTTCTCTGCATAATTTGGTATCTAATTTATTCCCCAATGAGGCACTGAACTTAACATGATCAACTTACTTCATGAACAATGCCCCTCTATCTTGTTTTTCTGCCTGAAAATTTAAATTTATGCTTTTAAAGAACAAAATAAATCATATATTTATTTTACAAATAATAACAACACATACTGATAGAATTGAATATACACAGATAGATAAATATACAGCCACCCTTATTATTTCCAGATTCCATATTGTAAATTCACCTACTTGCTAAAATTTATTTGTAACCCCAAAATCCATCCCCCCAGCTTTCATGGTCATTTGTGGACATGTGCTCAGCAGTGGGAAATCTGAACCACCAACACACACATGGGTAGCTGAGGTCAAACAGGCCAGGCTCTGCGCTCTTGTTTTAGCTCTCAAGCAAAGATGATCGGAGGATTGGGAAGGTAGAGGGCAGTGCAGTGCAAGGCAGGAAGCTCACGCTCAGAGTGGGATAGGGCTTGAGTCCCAGTTTTGGCATCTGTCAGTGGGGTAGCCACAGGCATGTCACTTCACACTTCTAAACCTTGTTTTCTTTTTTGTGATATAAAGAAAACAGAATCTACCAGAATGAGCTATCTTTAGGATCTAAGTATATAATCTATGTATGTACATATTTATAGTATATGAGATATACTCATATATGTATATATTTCCCCTAGGAGCAATGGTTCAGTATTCCCAAACTGACTGTTCATAGTGACTTTATAGAACACGACTACTGTGAATGAGAGCCAACTGTACTCATATGTCTTTTATCTCATTCCGTCACTCTGTATTGGATTTTCCTGCTGAAGCTAATGCTTTTTAGATTTAGTGTGTGTCTGATACTGGCAAACCATCTTCATCTTTTTCATCATAAAGTGATTTAATTTGCCCTCCTTCTAGAATTATATTGATAGGGTAACAAATTTTAGGCTTTGGTTGACTATTTGCATATATTATTTCATTTTCTCCAGGCATGACTGAGCTGATAAGACGACTTCTGTAGGTATAATTATTATTTTGTAAGTCACCAGTTCTTTTCCTCGGTGACTTTTAAGATTCTTTTCTTTATCTTTGATGTTCTGCAGTTATAGTATAACGTTTCTATGTGTTGATTTATTTTTCTTACCCCTGCCTAGCTCTCAGAGAGTCTGCCTGAATGGAGTACTAATACATTTCTTTATTCCTGCAAAATTATTTACTTTTACCTCTCAAAATTTTGCTTCCTCACCAATTCCTCTGTACTTCTTCTAAAAGAGAGATTGGCAAATCAAGCCCAAGGGCCAAACTGGCGTGTTGTCTGTTTTTGTAAATAAACTTTTGTTGGAACACAGCCACTTATTTGTTTGCAATTGTCTATAACTGCTTTTGCACTACAGTGACAAAGTTGAGATTGGCCTGCAAAGCCTAAAATATTTACCATCTAGCTCATTCCAGAAAAGCTTGCTGACCTCTGTTCTAGGGCTCTTAGTTGATGTGTGTTGAAGAAACATTTACTCTAAATATCTTAACTAAGTCTTTGCATTTTAAAATGATGCTGCATTTCTGTATGTGTTCTTGGTTTTCCTATCTATTCTTTTTTTTTTTTTTTTTTTTTTTTTTTTTTTTTTTTTTTTTNCTCAGCTCGGGCTGACTCGAACTGCTGTTGCTCAGAGCTCAAACTCTTGAGCGAGCTCTTAACCAACTGAGCCACTCAGCCGGCCCCTATCTATTCTTTTTATTATAATTGGTTTTTCAATTATAGTTGACAATTCAATATTAGTTTCAAGTGAAGAGCATAGTGGTTAGACGTTCATGTAATTTACAAAGTGATCCCCCTAGTAAGTCTAGTACCTACCTGGCACCATACATAGTTATTACAATATTATTGACTATATTCCCTAGGCTGTACTTTACATCCCCATGACTATGCTGTAATTGCCAATTTGTACTTCTTAATACCTTTAACTGTTTTACCCTGCCCCCAACACCCCTCCCATCTGGCAACCATCAGTTTGTTCTCTGTATCTATGAATCTGTTTTTGTTTTGTTTGTTCATTTATTTTATTCTTTAGATTCCACATATAAGTTAACCATATAGTATTTGTTTTTCCCTGACTTATTTCACTTAGCATGATACCCTCTAGTTCCATCCATGTTGTCACAAATGGTAAGATTTCATTTTTTTTATGGCCAAGTAATATTCCATTATATGAGGTCTGACAATTAAGTTTCTGAACTTGTTGCAATGATGTTGCTAACCTTTTATGATATCAGAGGGATTATTCATTATGAATTTGTACCAACTGGACAAACAGTTAACCAAGTTTACTATTTGGAAGTGCTCAAAAGGCTGCATGAAAAAGTTAGACAAAAAACCTAAACTTTTCGTCGACAATTCATGGCTCTTGCATCACAACAATGCACCAGCTCACACGGCACTGTCTGTGAGGGAGTTTTTAACCAGTAAACAAATAACTGCCTTGGGACACCCTCCCTACTCACCTGATCTGGCCCCCAATGACTTCTTTCTTTACCCAAAGATAAAGGAAATATTGAAAGGAAGACATTTGGATGACATTCAGGGCATCAAAGGTAATACAACAACAGCTCTGATGGCCATTCCAGAAAAAAAGTTCCAAAATTGCTTTGAAGGGTGGCCTAGGCGCTGGCTTCGGTGTATAGCTTCCCAAAGGGAGTACTTCGAAGGTGACTGTAGTGATATTCAGCCATGAGATATGTAGCACTTTTTCTAGGATGAGTTCGCGAACTTAATTTTCTGACCTCATATATATGTATCAGATCTTCTTTATCCAGTCATCTATTAATGGACACTCAGGTTGCTTCTATATCTTGGCTATTGCAAATAATGCTGCAATGAACATAGGGAAGCACATATCTTCGAATTAGTGATTGGGATTTCTTCAGATAAATACCCAGAAGTGATATTGCTGAGACATTTTTTTGGATATATCTCCTCAGGCAAGGGAAACAAAAGAAAAAATAAACAAATGGGACTGCATCAAACTAAAAAGTTTTTGCATAGCAAAGAAAATTGTTAATAAAACAAAATGACAACCTACCAAATGGAGAAGATAGTCGCCAATGATACAACTAATAAGGGGTTAAGATTGAAAATTTATAAAGAACTCATATAACTTAACACCAAAAAACCAAACAATCCAATTAAAAAATGGGTGGAGGACCTGAAGAGACATTTCTCCAAAAAGAACATACAGATGGCCAATAGACATATGAAAAGATGCTCAATATCACTAATCATCAGGGAAATGCAAATAAAAACCACAATGAGATATCACCTCACACCTGTCAGAATGGCTATCATCAATAAATCAACAAACAACAAATTTTGGCAAGGATGCAGAGAAAAGGGAACCCTCGTGCATTGTTAATGGAATTGTAAATTGGTGCAGCTACTATGGAAAATAGTATGGTGTTTCCTCAAAAAATTAAAACTAGAAATACCTTATGATCCACTCTATTCTTTTAAAGCTTCCAATATTTTAAAGTTTATTATTTTTTGCGTTAAAACAAATCAATGACTATCTTCTTACTTCCAGTATTTCAGGTGATTAAGCTCACATAGACTCATTTCTTTTTGTTCTATTTTAGAGTTTTTTGCACACGTTTATGGATATGATTTCTCATATTATCTCACCCACTGAAATTTAAGCTCCGTAAAGGTTATGATTTTTGTGTGCCTTGTTTAATCTGCTCTATTCCGAGCACCTGGAATTGTGTTTCACACCAAAGAGGCATTTCATAGATATTTGTTGAATATCATTTAGGATTTAGGATAAATACACCTATTTGAAATATTTTGCCCAAACCATTCTAATTTTTTAATGTCACCTGAAGTAAATTCACTTCCAAATTATTGATATTTTTGGTTCTCTTTCTTATTACTGTATTTTCTTATGTGCTTTGTAATTTTGATTTCCAAGTTGTTTTGTATGAAATATACACTCCTCTATTTCTCCTAGTAGCTGAGGAGAGACCCAGCTACCTAATCTAAGTCTTCTATTGCCACTTCAGGCTTCATGGTAAGTAATATTGAGGATGTCTCCAGGAGAGTCTCTAAGCCAAAAAAGGTGTTTTTGGCTCAATTTCTGAGCGATGCTCACATTTATTTATGTTTTCTTCCTCTGCCTAAGAACAGAGTTTTCTAGAAGCCATAGACCCAACCAGTGGTCACCAACTTTTTTTTCAGGACTAGCTCACATTGGTAGTTGTTTTAGAAGTTAGCTTGGCTCTGATCACTGACTCTTAAATAGCACTTTTTAGTTCTTATTATTTAATAAACTTAATTTCCAGGAGCTTCTGTTGATTTCAGGAGCCCAGAGGCTTATAACTTCTGCTCCTAAAACCATTCTGCATTTTTGTTCTGTTTTATCTCCTAGGAATGTGTAGTTTGTTTGTGAGGCCTGCTCTATTTTTTTTAATTTTCTCTTTTTATATTCTGTGGGTTTAGCCTAGGAATTTTCTCAATGTAAATATATCGTGCTTTTCACCCTCATCCTTTACTTTCACTTATTTGTTTCCCGCCCACATTTAGCTCTGCCCTCTCTTGCATCATCAAGTGCCCTCTCTGCTGGATTATTTCCATTGCCACAAAAAACACGCTGCAATATTTCTCATGTTACGCAAAATCTTCCTTTACCTCACATCTCCAGCTACAGTTCACACTTTGATTCTGCTTTACAGCACAGGCCTCACAATGATTGTCTAGACTGGCCAGCTCTGTTTCTTCTATCCTGTCCGCAGTGTACTCTACTGCTCACAGACAACACGCAGGTCAAGGTCTCAGCGACCTACACATCCCCATTTCACCAACTGTGCGTCAGTCCTCAGCTCACACAGCACATGGAAAGCATTTGACACAGTCACTTCTCCCTTCTTAAAGCATTTTCTTTACTTCAATTTAGTGACACCCCCACTCTCCTGAGTATCATTTGTCTCACTTTTCACTCATTCCTAGGCTCTTTTTCTGCACCTTTGTAGAGTTTCTTGATTATTTTATTAATCTTAATTATTTTATTATTTTATTACTCAGATATTTTCAGTATTTACACTTACTCCCTAAGTGATCTCATCCCGTCCCATATTTTGAAACGTTATCCATATGCTCCTGATGCAAATGATTTATAGTTCTAGTCCAGGCTTTCTTCTTCATTTGGGCCCCCGCATCCTTTGTTGGATTTCTATTTGGTATTTCAATCTTATATCCAAAATGGGACTATTGATCCCTTTCTGAATGCCCATTAAAATTACTCCTGCTTCTGTGTCTCCCATCTTAGTAAATAGCATCTATATTCAATTGGATTAGGCAAACAAAACAAAACAAAACAAAAAAACTTGTAGTCATCTTTGACTTCTCTCTTTTTCTCAGACATCATTATCTACATCAGAAAATCCTGTTCACTCTATCTTTAAAAACATATTCACAATCTGACCATTTATTACAATGACTGTGGTTCAATGATGTTTAATCTGCCATAATCTCTTATCTGGATAGCTACTTACCTTGTTTTCAGTTTTCCTTTTTTGATGCCTACGTTTTATTCTCCACACAACTGTCAGAATGTTCTTTCTAAAATGGAAGACAGATTGCTTTAATCCCCTGCTTCTAACCTTCCAGTTGCTTCTCATTATACGTACCCCCAAAATCCAAAATCCTACGGTCTATATGATTTGGCCCTGGCTGCCCTATCTAAGTTCTATAAGATTTGGTCCTGGCAGCTTAACTACTTACATAATGTTATTTTCTAGAACTCCTGTTCATTCACTGACTTCCAAACACACTGCCCTAATTTTTCTTCCACAAACACATGGAATTTTGTCTTGTCTCCACATGTGTTATTCATGTATATTAGCTTCTACTTGATTGGTGAACGATGACCGTGCAATGCAAAGTTGCACTGGGCCTATATGCCATTTTTTCCTAGGCAGAGTGAGCCAAAATACCAAGAGAAGAGTACAACTACTTCAGAAGGCAAGTTTCACTTTATTCACCTGCTGCACTGGGGTAAGAAACCACTCTTAAGAAAAAAACAAGGCTCCTGTACCAGCATCCCCTACCATCCAGGTACACCTCCAGCCTTGTGCAGCTCTTACCTATGTGGGTTGGACTGTCTTTCAAGCCTCCTTAATGGCGGCCCCACGCTCTTAGAACTTCATTTCCTTCTGCACTCTCTCAGCTCTTTTCCGCCCTGTTCTGATATGAAGCATTGCCAACTGATTTCCAATCTATTGCTTTGGTGCCCTTTAAATATTCACTGTGGTGACCTGTAGTCATGCTTAGCTACCTTACCTGGGTGACCCAGTTTGTGTTACCAATGACTATTTACATTCTCTGGTTTCACAGTTGTACAGATTTTCATGAAGTTCCCTTATTCTTAATTCCTTTTTAAACTCATACTTTTGCAGAAAGCAGTTCTTTCCTCCACCACTAGTATAAATGTATAACAATGTCAGACACAGCCTTGGCGTTTGAGGTTCCTTCAGTCAATGATACTCCCAAATAGTCTCATGATTTACTTCCTCACTTCATTCACTCTCTCTTCAAATGATACCTTTCCCCAAAAGCCTTCTGATGCAACATATCTAAAATAGCTCCCACCCTCATTACTTTATCCCCTTAACCTCTCTTAATGTTCTTCTGAGCACCTGACATTATATATTCATTTGTATGTGGATTAGTAGTCTCTCTCTCTCCCATTAGAATTTTAGCTTCATCAGGGCAGGATCTTTGTGTGTTTTGTTCACTGTAGTAAAAATATTTGGTAAATAGCTAAGTGCTTGATAAACATTTACTGAATTAATAAATGACTCAATGTATGGACAGTTTCCTCTTATAATTAACACTTTTTTTTCCACAAATAGCTTTTGATGCTCACTATTTGGGGAAAATAATTTCTCATTTTCTACCACATTTAAATAATGAAATTACTTTAAACCTGAGTTAAAGTAATTTCATGAGTTACTACATTTAGCTATAAACCAGTGCCAATAACTTAAATATAATTGCTAAAATTCTTTTAACTAAAAAGAATTTCCTTAGGATGCCTAATGTTGTCATTAATAATTTTAAGAAAGTAAATCAAAGCTCTGTGGCATGATAGGAATGCTAGATCTTTAAATCAGAAAAATTGTCTGAGGGTAGTTCATACGCATACATTTGTTTAGTTACATTATTTGTCAATGATATATTAGAAGAATCAGTACTAGGTAATACAAACATTTAATCTCTTCAGTTTGTTCCTGTCAAGATTGGATTTCACCACCTATTTTAGTTAACCCACTATTACTCTTCCTTTTTCTTCCCGTGTCTAGTGGAATAGACAGCTCTCACTTCCCAGTTTTGCAAACTCTGTGGGGAACAAAAGGTTTGACTCTTACCAAGCCGAATTAGAGAGAGCCATCCTGGAATTTACTATTCTATTTACATTCCTTGAGCTAGAAAGACTTCTATGGAAAGTGGGTGGGAGTGGAGATGCATGCAAGTTTTAAGTAGAAAGAAAGAGATAGGTGAGGGAGGTCATAGGACCTGATTACATAATTTGCACTTAAAAAATAGAAGACTGTGATTTTCGAGTAAACATTCTGTATTTTCCTGTTTCCTCATATGCGAGGTGGTGCGGTCAAGTGGCTAAAGTGTACCTCTGTCATTCAGCTGCCTGGATTTGACTGCTTTCTCCACCAACTACTGGTTGTGATACCTTGGGGAAGTATACCTTTGTGTACTCACCTATAATAGCAACTTCCCCAGAGAACTGTTGTGATGATTAAATAAATGAATAAATGTAAAGCACTTAGACCAGTGTCTAGTATGTAATAAATATTCAGTAAGTGTAATAAGTGTTTTGCCAGATTCCGTTCTTCTTCCTAAATGAGGCTGCAGATCAATGGGATTATCAGCAAAGAATTTATTAATAAGAATGCCAAAAAGAGCAATATCTAAACATAAGTAAATAGAGAGATGCCTTATTTTTAATAATAAGGACAATATTGATCTTTTCAATGTAACTGTTTCCTGAATGAAGCCATCAGGACATGCATTCTTAGAAGCACTACTTTTACTAGCGTATATTTCTAGCTAGGTGCATAAATCTTACAGTGGAAAACCGATCTTGAAGAGGATAAGTTTAATAAGATAGAATACATAAAAGAACGTTTTAACAGCTATCATGACATTAAAATTAAGAATCATTTTTGAGCCTTCCAAATTATTAACAAAAATAATTAATATGACAAAAGCCTTGGAACTACTATATTAAAGAAGTGACAACGTATTTACCATAAAATTTCTTTCCAGGATCTGGTGACTTGGTCATAAAAACTGTCTTGGGGCTGAAACATAGCATATGTTGTTTTCATTTGAAGCATAAATGGCTTTCCATTAGTTAGAAATTTTCATTGTTATATTTGAAAAGCAGTAAAAACATTAGTTTTATATTTTTAATTTATTAAACTCTAATGGGAAAATATAGTTTTCTTAAAATGGAAATTTTTGTTTTAAAAGTGATGATTAAATTTTGAAGACTGCAAGGCAACACATGCACATAAACTTAATGGGAATTCTAGATTATAATTAACTTAGCAATAGTGTGTTGTGGCAGAGGGAAAATTTGAAGGCCAAATAAGACATGTGGTAATAGTCACTGGTTGGGCTGACACACCACAGGGGCTTCATTACGGATAATATCTGTGCTAGTCCTTTTGCAAAATTTATAAATTTTAAGTACAATTAATTAGAATTAGCCTCACATTCAAATAATGTAAAATAACTGCAAATGTACTTGCTGCTTTAAAAACATAATTTTGATGATACTGAGTTATAGAAATATGCACGTTGAAGAGAAAACTTGCTCAGTTTAAACTGAACGGTGCTGATTAACCCAGTGGGCCATTCGGGTGAAATATACTGTTGGAATTATAAATTGGAATGCCTGATGGCAATCAGAACAGAATTATGGATACAGAAAACTATATCTGTTCACCCTGATCTAAACCTTTCCTCAAAATCCCTTTAGTGCTGCTCATTATGTGGATGTGTGTGTGTGTGTGTGTGTGTGTGTGTGTGTGTGTGTGTAGGCTTCTGGGTAGGAATTCTCAAATCTAATATTAAGGTGGTAAATGTTGCTTTGTACTTGTTGATTGAACAACCTCTGTTTTGAACACCCATTCTGACTGATGGCTGATAACTGAATCAAATCAATTTCAAGTAAGTTCAGATGTTTCAATGTTTTTCATTCCATATGCAGTCAGCCAGTCAGAGACAACCAAGGCTCTTCTTCTCATGGTGGTTCTTCCCAGAGTTATTGAGGGATATGGTACATCCTCTGTCCTATGGGGCCAAACTGATGCAGAGCTCCTCTAAATGTCTTTGGTTGTTATTATAGCATTTAGTCCCACTGGCATCGCAGGCTATGTTTAAGGTCCCACTGTAGCCTTTACTGGTTGGCTTTTGGACTCTTGTGAGTATTTGGAAAACTTTTTCAAATCCTCCAGCCATCTCAGACTTTCCATAACCCTCTCAAAGAGGGTGGAGATCATAGGAAAATTTCACTTGTACTTTTTCAGATTGTCTCTGTATGGAATTACTCTGTCACAATATTTAATCTAGTATTATACCATGCTGGTTTTAGAGACTTCACTCTGAGGCATGGCATCTTCCTGGGTTTCAACCAGAAAGTGAGGCTCATCTATTCCTGCTTTTATAACCTTACCAAAAATTTCTGGAATTTCTGCTGTTACCTATTCTCTTTTACCATGATAATAGCAAAGGATATTGGGTCCACATTGGGTCTGGTGGGTTCAGGGTGCCTTCTTAGATATCAGAGTATTTAACACTCCGCTGGATAATTTTTATTTGCTCCACTGGATCCACTTCTGCACCATTCACCACCCTTCTCTGTGCCCTAGAGGCTGAATTATTTGGATTAATGCAATGGCGATCCTTGCTCTCTGGGTTCTGTCTCCTGATAGGAGACAAGAGCGAGAACTGGAAGGTAGGAAGAGAAGGACGTTAGGGTATTTATCCTCCCATGTCACACTTACCTGGTTGGTCAAGGTCAGAACTCATGTCAGATGACCCTCTTCTAGGACTATATCTGATTTTCTTGGTTATGCTAACCTGTGTGTTTCCCCTTCCAGCACCAGGCTGTGGTAGTAACAGTTCCCCTTTTTGTTATTCCAGGGACTTTTCACCAATCATTTGGTTTCCCTTAAACCTACTTACATGTTGTAAATTATCCCTTTATTTAGCTCTCCACACTAACCATTTTAGAATGCCTTCTTTTTGCTGTTAGTACCTTAACTGTTACAGATTTGATAGCATAAGCGGTTGCGGTCCCAGGAAACAGAATTACCAATTGGGATTCTGAAATTGGTTTTCTCATATAGCAAAGGAACACTAGTGAGGGCTGCTCACTAGAGAGAAATGAAACATGGCTTGACTCTAACGAAGGCAGAGATCCAGCACCAATTAAGTGCTCAACATTTCTAGGTCTCCTACTCCAAGTTAAGGGCACTGAAGCAGAAGCAGAGACTAACTGAGTAGTAAAAAGAGAAACATTGAACAGACCCAGTCAAGGCTATAGAAATTGAACCCCCGAATCTCCACGAACCTCCCTTCACGTCAGAGTCATTCTTAATCTTTAGGAGCCAGGCGGATGCACTTTAGTGTCAGATGCAAAATGAAGACAATGACCATAATGAGCAGTGTGGGTAGAGTGACAATCATGAAATGCCCTGTAGAAAACTGTGATGATATCTAATTGTTTATGGGGACTTTAGGAGTAAAATAGTGGGGCAGCCTATGAGGTGCTTCTTGACACATATAGGCAGAAAGCCTCTAGATTTAGGGAGTAAAAACTGAAATCAAGTCTCTTTAAGGGATTCACATACTTTTACCTACTTCCAGACCTCAGCCAGTTCCCAGAAATAAAACACCTTACCTGAGCAACGGCTAGTATAGACTGACTTTTCCCTCTAAATCTTGCTCAGAAGGACCTATAGTCATTTCCACATGCATTAGGTAAGAAATTCACCCAGAACTTCTGAGCATTATTAGGTCTTGCTTCTAAAATCCCTGGAGACCCCAAACGCCACCTTAGTACCCTAGTCAGGGCGAGGAGTACTGAAATCCCAGGCGATATATGGAAAATTAGCCTTCTTTCTCTTTCCACTGGATTCATTCTGACCATATATCAATCATATGGTTATTACCCTAATCCTAGAATGTTTAGTGCAAATGGATATACATCACAGTTGGGTCCTCCCATTGATACTGTGACTTATGAAGTGAGGGTTATTATGGTATAAAAGGCAAGTAACTAATTCTATCTCTCACCAAAAAAATAAACCAAAAGTAATAATGCCACATTTCCAGGGGAATTTTAAAGACTAGGGCCATGATCAAAGACTTGAAGAGACCAAGGTACTGATTCCTACCGTATCCCCATTTTGCCTCCTTGCTTGGTGCAAAAGTCACTCGGGTCTTGGGAAGGATTGTAGAATTGGTGAAAATTCAGTAGGCAATTTGCAACTGTGTTTTCAGATGTGGTATCCTTACTACAACAAATGGACAGATTCCCCCCAATCCATACTATACAACTATCGATTTAGCAAATGCTCCTTTTTTCGATGCCTATCAGTAAATATAATCAGAAGCAAGTTAGAGCCACTTGGTGAACAGCAATATGCCTTCGCTTCTTGCCATAACAATATGTCAAATCTTCACCTCGCTATCCTTATATAGTCTGGAGGACCCTTTTTCATTTTGACAATTCCAGAGCATAAAATGCAGCTTCATGGTGTAGATGAAAAAAGGGTAATTTTACTGGTGACTAAGAAAACAAAATGTCCCTAGATGCCCCAGTAAAACACCTGGATTCCAGAGGATGGGAGGTGGTTGCAAATGCTCAGGGATTTGCCATACCTGTGAAGCTTGTAAGGGTCCAATGATCCTCGGGCATGTCAAGATATACCGTCTACAGAGAGATACAAATGGAGGCACCTTTTATTACTAGTCAAAGAAGCAAAGCACTTTGCAGACCTCTTGATACCGAAGGCAGCATATGCTAATTTTGTATGTGCTGCTCTGACTTGTTTATCAGGTAACCCTAATGTTGTCAGATTTGAAATACATCTGGAGCTGTAAAATGCTGTAAAATGCTGTGCAACCTATTCAGGGTATGGGGTAAACTACGCTGCCTCTTGCCTTTTGGCCCTGTAAATGCAATGGTATAACGAACTCAGTCACAAATTGAGATGTTTTACAGAGGCTCTGGTAAGCTGCACTAGAAGTCATTTGGCATTTTGTCAAAGGTCATGATCTCTCCTGTTGAAAAATTTTTATCTATTTGAATAGCAGTGCCTGAATGACTACTGAATTTCTCTGGGGGAAACACCAAGTCATTACGCAAAACTGCTTGAAAGCCGAGGAAGCACCCTTCTAAGGGTGCTTAGAAAAAGGATATGCTCTAAGTAGTGTAATTAACTGGCAGTCTCTAGCCAATGCAGCTTAGGCCTCACAGCATCCATGCTGAGGCCGTGCTCTCCTAAGCCTTTTCTCAGTCACCCAAAGGGCACAACAGTGGAACTATGGCAGCGATTCTAGAGCCAGACCATTGCTGCCCAACATGGGACTCCTACAGTGGACAACTGTTGCCCTGGAGCTCCACACTGGCTGACTGAGATCCTCTCAGAGCTGCACTGCCTGTGGCTCATTTCACCACTCTCCTTTCACAGGTATCCGAGCTGTATCATAAGGTGTCTGTTCCAATCTTTTGGCCATTTAAGAAAATATATTGAGTTACTTGTTTTCTTATTGTTGAGTTTTAAAAATTCTTTGTATATTTTGGGTACTAATCCTTTATCAGATATGTGTTTTGGAAATATTTTCTCCCAGTCTATGGCTTGACTTCTCATTCTCTTAAAAGAGCCTTTCAAGAGCTAATGGCTCTAATTTTAATGAAGTCTAACATCTTTCATGGATTATGCTTTTGGTGTTGTATTTAAAAAGTCATCACCAGGGCCAGCCGAGTGGCGCGTTGGTTAGAAGGGGGCTTTGGATACCAGCTCTGAGCAGCAGGGCCCTGGTTTGGATCCCACATGAGGACCAGTGACGCTGCACCCTCTACAGCTAAGATGGTGAACAACAGCTCGACCTGGAGCTGGGCTGCTGAGAGTCGCTAGCAATGGCGTAGGCTGCAGTGGGGCTGGCCGGCAGCTGGCATGAGCTTTCATGAGCTGCCGTGAGCCGCCCTGAGCGGCCATCCAATGGCTGGCGAGCAACTGCCTCACCCGGGAAGAACGCAATGATAATACCAACATAGGCCAGTGAAGCGATGTCCTCCACAACTAGACTGAAGAACAAAAGGACAGCAACGTGTCTGTTCCCCTTCCCCGATTTGCCAATGCTGTTCCCCTCCCCCAATTCCCCAATAAAATCTTAAAAAAAAAAGTCATCACCAAATCTAAGATAATCTAGATTTTCTCCTATGTTATTTTCTAGAAGTTTTATAGATTTGCATTTTACATTTATATCTATGATAAATTTTGAGCTAATTTTTTGGTGAAAGGTCTAAGGTTGGTGTATATAGATCTTTTTTTTTTTTTTTTGCACGTGGATGTCTAGTAGTTTCAGGGCCATTTGTTGAAAAGACTGTCTTTCTCCACTGACTTGTCTTTGCTCCTTTGTCAAAGATGAATTGACTATATTTGTTTGGGCCTATGTTTATGCTCTCTGTTCTGTTCCATCTAATCTTTCACAAAAACACACTGTCCTGATTATTGTAGGTTTAGAATAAGTCTTAAAGTCAGATAGTGTCAATTTTCAATTTGTTGAATTTGTTCTTTATTTCTTTTTTTTTAATCTTCCCCCTTGTTTTTGCTAGTTTTTTTTTGGGGGGGGTATTAATTGAGTATTTTGTATGATTCCATTTTCTCTTCTCTTATATGATATCAAGCACACTTCTTAAACATTACTTTTAGGGGTTACCATAGAGTGTGCAGTATACATTTGTAACAAATGTAAGCCTACTTTCAAAAAACTTCTATTTTGCTTCCTGGGTAGTGCACTGTGTAAATAGTGCCTTTGTTAAGTTTTCCTCTGTGTCCTCACTTGAGTGTTCCATCTATTTCCTTTTGCTAAAATTGCCCAGGGAGAGAGTTTAAGATTGTGTGCTGTGATGAAATATCGGATTGAAGGTATTCTATAAAGCACATGGATTGAAAGCAGATCCATATGTTTCATGACAAGCAGATGAGATGAATGGAATCTTATGAACTCTCAGGGGCACTTGCCTGGATAATGACTACAACTTACAGAGGGTGGCAATAGGGACATTTGTAAGGATATTTTGGTATTTAGGATCATTTATAATTTACTTTAGAGAGCTGCAATATTAATCTTTAGCACATGAAAAGGTATAAGATTATCTCCAAAGTCTACACCTTTAATGATAGAACAAAATGGTTCTGATCTTGAAATCTTTTAAATGATATGTCATTATAGAAAAACATCAGTAATGCTCTTTTAGAACTTCTTACTTTCTCATTGTACATCAGTATGAATTACTTACAATATATAAGTGGATTAAGTTGCTGTAAGAAGTAATTTGATGTGAGCAAATTAAATTTAGGAGAATGCCTGCCAAAGACAATAATTTTTAATTTAGAGAAATTGATATCATGCCACTCTTTCAGATATAATTAGATACCAGTTCCAACTGTCTACTGAGGACCCTTCTGGTCTATCTTAATAAAACATTATTATAAATAAATAGGAGAATTCAGCTAATTTGCTATGGCAGTTGCGGTATGCATTTAGTTAATCTAAAACTGGCTCTAAATAATTCTGGTGTATGTTAAAAAGGAGCCCCAAACACTCCATTGTTAAGTCTAATTCCTGAAATGGTCTATCACTGTCAGGAGATATATTAAAACTGTCACATGCACAGGTCCTAAGGACTAATTGGATAGGGGATGATCAGGAGAAAGCCAAGAGCAACCAAAAGACAAGCGACTGGCTGACATGTTCTCCTATGGGCAAAGATTGTTTAGATTTAACCACTCATCTTTCCAATATCTTTACTATTTTCTTTCTTCCTGAAAGTATACGGTTCAAAATGGCTCTGCTTATAATAAACTTGGTTTTTGTTCTTTTGAAGTATATATTTTTTGGGGGTCTCATTCTTGAATGACAGATTTGCACGGAATGTATTTTTATTTAATCATTATTTCCTCTATGCACTTTTAATATTTCATTCTATTCTTTGACTTTTTCTTCTTGCTATAGAAAAATCAGCTATTTCTGGTTCTTCCAGAAAATCGGTTTTTCTATTTGCTAATAAGATGAACTTGTCTTCTGTGTTCTCATTTGTAACAATAGATCTGGTATTCATTTAATTTTGTAGTGTCTGATAACTGTCCTATTAGAGTTTCAGCTACAGTCCTGCCCTGGGTTTCTTGAGATACCCTTATATCTTTATTTAAACATTCTCACTTTTGTTTATTAGAAGTAAGTTAATAGGTATATTAGTTTTCTACTGCCACATAGCAATTACCACAAATGTGGCAGCTTAAAACAATATCCATTTATTAGCTCACAGTTCTGTCGGTCAGAAGTCCAGGTGAGGTGGACTCGGTTGTCTGTTCAGGGTCTCACAAGGCTGAACTCAAGGTGTTTTCTCATTTAGGACATGCTGTCCTCTTCCAAGACCATTCGGATTATTGGTAGAATTCAGTTCCTTGAGGCTAGAGGACTGAGGTCCTCCTTTCCTTGCTGGCTGTCAGAGGGGGCCATTCTCAGCTCCTAGAGGCTGCTGCATTTCTTGTTGCGTTCCTTGCCACATGGCCCCTCCAACTTTAAAACGGATAATGGAGATTATCCCTGGTGTCAGATCCCTCTGATGCTTCAAATTTCTAACCCTGGGAAGAGGCTTGTCCCATTTAATGGTTCACCCAATTAGGTCCAACTTGACCTGGATAATCTCCCTTTTTAAAGTCAATGGTATCATATAACGAGCTAATCACAAGAATAAAATCCATCATATTCAAAGTCTGAAGGATTATGCTAGGCATATTTACCAGGGAGCAAGGCCTTTGGAGTTCATTTAAAAATTTTGCCTACCACAAGGTGTATCAGAATTATGAATAATTAAGAGAAAATTGTCAAGAATGTAATTTCTAGTAGGTAAAATTGTGTTTTGGGAGAAAGACCTTACTATTGTTTTAATATATTTACTTAGATACTTTGAACCCTCATGAATACATATTTGTGTGTGTTACATGCTGTGGAGTTGGCTCTGACTCCTGGTGGCCCTCAGCGATGTCCACACTGTCTTGTCCCCACCAGCCCTGCTCAGCCCCTGTAGACTCACGCCTAGGGCTTCTTTTACGGAGTCAATCCATCTCATATATAGTCTTCCTCTTCCCCTGCTGCCTTCTCTTTTATTTCCAGCATTATTGTCTTTTCCAAAGAACCCTGCTTTCTCATGATCTGCCTGAAGTAGGACAGCTTCTGTTTTGTTATTTTTGCCTCCAGCGATGTTTCAGGCTTAATTGGCTCTAGGACCCATTTGCTTGTCTTTCTGCTGATCCAGGGTGTCCCGCAGGGCTCTCCACCAACACTGTATTTCAAATGAATCAATTTTTTTTTCCCTACCAGCCTTCTTCACTGTCCAACTTTTGCATCCGTACCTCGTAACAGGGAATATGAGGAAATGTCATTGGAAAATTTGGACTAGGGGTCAAGCATGAAGCAGGCTCCTGTATTTCTGCAAGACCAATAACTTGTCCCTTACAAACACATGCTTCACACAACCGAACAGATGACTGTAGACATGGACATCACCAGATGGCCAATATAGAAATCAAACAGACGATGTAATTGGAAACAGGAGACGAAGAAGCTCCAGTCTGTCTGTCAAGACAAGACCTGGAGCAGATTGTGGTAGCGACCAGGAACTGTTAATATCCAACATTAGAGTAAAACTGAAGAAGAGCATTGAAAGAATTGTAGAGCCAAAACATAACATAAATAACATTCCTGATGGATTTAAAGTCCACATAAAGAACAGATTTGCACTGTTAAATTTAATTGACCGAGAACCAGAAGAACTGTGGACAGAAACTAGAAATATTATAAGGGAAGAAAGTGAAAAGACTCTGCCAGAAGTAAAAAGGAAAGAACAATCAAGATGGATGACTGAAGAAACAATAAAAATTGCTGGAGTAAAGCAAAAGGTGGCAAAAGCAGTGTTAGAATCCAGAATGCAGTTTTTCAATGACTACTATGTAGAAATAAAGGAAGTGATAAACAGAATTATTATAATAGTCAATGTAAGGAGACAGAAGAAAACAACAAAGGAAAAACAAGGATCTATACCAGAAGATTCAAAAAATAAAAGGCGTATAGTACATCCTTACTGGTATGCAAATATTTCATTTTGTTTAAATTTAACATTGTATTGCTAACATGTCAGGCTTAAATAATTAATGGAGGGAGCCAGGGAAGTGAAGAGTGCAGTCTGGAATCTATTTTTTAATTACAAAAAGAGTTCTGCTTCTGCATATATTAATTTAAGATTAAGACCTCTATCCAGTTTGCTTGTTATTGCTTCTTTTACATCTTTGGCTGGAATGATCTTATTGCAGGTATGGCCTTGCTAATTTCTCCCCATTAGAAAGAAATACTAATTGAGTTGCCTTTTCAGGTAACAGATTTTGTTACTTAACCTTGGCAGGCTTTTGCCTGTTTCCAGTGTTGCCTGGAAATATGATTTGTCTGGATGGGAATATTAATCTTTATCCTGATCCCATGTGTTTAACCATCTTCAGTTTATCTTCTGTGCTTGATTTCATCCAAAAGGGTGTTTGTGAGAGTAGTGTAGTGCTCGAGTGTCTTTCTCTGAAGCCTAGTTCAGGTCACAGCATATATTCATTGAAGAGTAAACAACGTTTAGGGACATGTTTTGTGCCACTTAATAGTTTCTGAAATAAACCACGCTTCAAAAATTCGTTTTTATTAGAACTAGACCCTTAGACAAATGGCTTGGGTTCATCATTTTCACCACCTCAACCTCTAGACACAAAAAAGTTTTCCTTTCCTCGCTAATGGTTTTTTCAGATCTCTCAATACCAAAGTCACTTTCGAACCAACAACGAGATGTAACGGAGCTTGTATCGCCTGTAGCCCTTCTTGTACCAAAGGGCAAGAAAACGGATGCGGGAAGGGGCTCTCTTAAGAGAAGCGATAGCGGGGTAGATTATCAGACATCTTTTCAGAGCACAGAAATCAAGTCCTGCTGCCTTCGCATTTAATAAGTCTGTGATCTCTGATTCTAATTGGAACTACTGAAGGAAAGGACGTGGAGGTTCCCCTCTTTAATAAAGAAAAGAAAGAAAGAAAGGCGGGGAGAGTTGGTTAGAAAAGAAAGAAAGAAAAAAAAGCATGGGGAGGTGGAGGCACAGGGAAGGCCTAGCGATGCGCTGACCTGGGGCAGAAGGTCAGGGAAGGCGGTTCGACCCGCCGGAGGCCCGGGGCAGGCGGCGCCGCGGTTGCCTGGACACGGGGTAACGGACCCGGAGGGCCTGGGCCGTCGGCGCCACGGAGCCGGCCGGGTGGGCAGGCGCGGCGCGGGGAGCCGGGCGGAGCCGGTGAGTCGGCCGTGCCTGGCCTCCGGGTGCAGCCTCCAGCCCCGAGCAGCGTGGGCCGCCTCCGCCAGGGTTACACCTCATTCGCCTCAATCCCTTAGTTAATCGATCCGTTTTCCGAGGCTGAGGCGAGGCTGTCACTGGCAGAGTTGGAGAAAAATCCCTACGGCCTGGGAAAGGATGGAAAGTCTCCCTCCACTGGCCGCCCAGCTGTACTCCACGTTGTCTAGAACTGGATCCCTAGGGCCTTACTCCTTTAAAAAAAAAATTTTTTTTTAACCTTTTATTTTGCTTATAAGGCCTCCTTGTGGTGGCTCGTGTGTTCTTGTTTTCAATTGTTACCTATATTTCTTCTTTCGATATTTCATTTTTCAAGTGTCCAAATACTTCGCACCTTCTTAGCGGAGAGGCTGGGAATTTTGTATTTCTTTATTTGCTCCATAGAATCCCAAATGACATGATCCACCACATCCCTCTTCTGCAGATGAGGAAAAGGAGGCTCTGAGCCGACACAGGACCTGACCCAAGGAGAGAATTAGCAAGCTTCAGACTTGGTGCTAAGGGTCTCCTGACTCCCAATTCAATGCGTTTTCTTTTCTTTCTTTCTTGACAATCATTGGCTGTTCAATAAGTATTTGTGAATTGACTTGGTAGTTTCCCAGGCCTACTTACTATTGTCTCATCTGCCTGGGCACCTTGACCCCACGTGTAGCATTCTTGAGCTATTCCTACCTCTCACTCCTCCACCCTCCAAGTAACTGTTTCTTGGTTCTGCTATGGCAATAGGTTTTAGGATACCACTTACCAAAGTTAAGAACTCAGGGGCAAATGGTTGGCTAATTGTGAGACATACCCAGCAACCTGGAGGATTTTGAGCTGTTCGTTTATGCTGAATTATCTAAACGTTTACATGTGAGGATAATGCGTGTCTGTCTTGAATCTACAGTACCTATCATTTTTTTGGTTGTATTCTTAAGGCTTCTTTATTAATCATATCCAGCTAATTTCGAGGCATATCAGAAACAGGAGTTTGAGTGTTAATCTACCCACCGTCCTTGGGTGAAGTCCCATTACATTAGTAAGTGCCACAACCCAGCCTTCTCTCCTCCACTCTCGCCTCAGACCCAGCATAACCTCAGACTCAATTAACCTGTCACTACATCCTCAGAGTTCTTTTCTTATTCCCTGTAACAGCAAATGATATACTCGTATGCATACATCCTTCTTTTTCTTTTTGAATATGGACTTCCTTCTTCTCACACTGGTTTATTCCACCAGGCTAGAACCATGACTTCTCAGAGGTGGGGACTCACAAGTTCCCCACCTTGGCACCTGATAAGAAAATCTAGAAATGCCCTGGGATTGACTCTCCTTGACCCTATTTGGTTCACCTGCCTGTCCTTAGAGCATTCACGTTGGGATGGGGCTACTGGGATTGACAGCAAGCTATCAAATCATGTGGATGGTCTGGGAAAACAATTTCTCAAAAGAAAGGGGACCTTTTTCTTTTAAAGAAAGGAGAGTGTCTGGGATTTAAAAAACAACAATATTTGTATACCCAGAGTTTATCTAGGCAAATGAAACTGAAGGTTAATGAGAATATTGGCTACTGAATTGCTGAAATGCTAGACACTGGAGTCCAGACAACATGGAAAGAAGAGGATGTATGATAAGAAAGGAAAAAGGGCCGGCCGAGTGGCTCAGTTGGTTAAGAGCTTGCACAAGAGTGTGAGCTCTGAGCAACAGTGGTTTGAGCAACAGTGGTTCGATCCCTGGCCTGGGCCGAGCAGCCGCTGAGCTGTCAACAGGTGGCAGGATGGCTCAGCTAAAAACAAAAAAGAAAAGAAAGGAAAAGCAGAGAGAGTAAGAATGTGGAAACTCAAAGTAGTTGAAGAATTTGTGTTATAGTAATGATATAGGGAGAGAACTGGGTTAACCATAGCGCCTGGATTATGTATCTCGTGGAAAAGCAGCATGTCCACAAGCAGATGGTTGCAGGAGTGAGCCTTAATGCTCATGATGTCTATTTTCTGCACAATAACACTACTAATAAAACATGTACAGCACTTTTAAAATTTCCATTGAACTTTTAACCTCAGTTAAAATGATATGGAAGCAAAGACCACCCAAATGAAAACAAACAGAGGCAATTTATTCAGAACTTACTATAGCAAGGGAGTTGGCCACCATCACTTGTGTTTGGCAGAAACTCAAAGGCAGGCAGGGGAATGGGAAAGTTTTACAGTGGAAAAGGGAAGGCTTCAGGTGTGATCTGACTGGAGGTTGTTGACATGGGGAAGCTGGAGGTGGGCTAACTAGAAGTGGGGCATCCTATGTGACTGGTTTGGGGAGCTTATTTGGTTTTCTCTGGTTGGTCTTGAGTCAGAAGTACAGGCAAATATTGAGGAAGCTGGCAGTCATTGACAAAGTCCTGATTGTTCTGGGTTGATTACTGCAGAGGTTGTGGTTTGGCTTCCTGGGCTGGTTGGTATAGAAGTTGTGGGTTAGAATTCTCTCTCTCTCTCTCTCTCTCTCTCTCTCTCTATATATATATATATATATATATATATATATATATATATATATATAGTCTAGCCATTAAGCATTTGTATATTCATAAAAAATTATGCTCATAAAAAATTCAGTTAGTATAAATTTAATTTTACTCCCATATTAGAAAGCTGAACTATGGAGGGATTTGGACAGGTTAAGTATTGTATTCACAAATATATAATTTGTTAATTAATCCTCATTCATTGAGTTTAAACCTTTTATTAAGCACTTATTATATACAGTCAGTGGTCTAAACAGTTGGCACACACACATATAAATATATAAATGTAAATATAAAATATAAATCCTCACAATAACATTGTAAAGTATTATTGTTTTCACCATTTTCCAGGGGAGGAGACTAATGCTCAAGTACATTAAGTACCCTTCTCAAGGTCATATAGCTAATAAGGAGCCCATCTGGAATTTAATGCCACATCTAACTGACTTTCAAAAGCTATGTTCTTTGGCACTTTATTAAACTGACTGGTCACCTACTTTGATCATTATTTCATCTTAGTTTGTATCTATGAACATTACCATCTGGCCTGCTTTCCAAGGTATTTTTTGGATGTCTCTGTGAACAGAGGTAATGAAAAGACCTTGCCGTGTGAACTGAAGGGATTCAACCCACCCTAGGATGCTGGAAAAACTTTGGATTTAACCACAAACTAATGAACTAGATGAGATGCCTGGACATGTGAAATCATATAGTAAAGCTGGAGGGATGATGAAATGGTTGAAAGGCAGTGAAAGAATACAACCAAGAGTGTATATGTATCTAAAATGGATTGCTTTTCTTAATGAACTATGCAAATGGTGTGCATGGAAATCAGTTATTCAAATATTTCTGTGCAGATAGTTAAGATGTTTCATGGACAAACTGGACAATTATTTTTCTTTCTTTTAAATATATTTTGTGGAAATGAGACTTTCTAATTTTTTTTTCTTGAGGAAACGACTCTCTTCAGGAACTGTAATTGTTCAGCCCAAAAATTACACTTGTGACAAATTCTTTGAGAGGCTGAAAAAGCTGAGTATTTTTGCTGCTAAAATTCTTAGCCAGTGTTAATTATGTTTTAATCACCTTCAGTGTTTCACTGCTTATGGGATTCAGTTTATACTCTCAGAACAACTTTATTACAGGCAAATGATATAATACAGATACAATAGAACAAAGACATGCTTGGAAAAGTGTCCAGAGATCTCAGGCACAATTTTCTTTATTTTCCCACTTCTGGGTCATACAGGTGCTCTTGGTCCGTTCAGATCTGTGACCACTGCTGGTGCACATCTAAAGCACCCCTGCAGCAGGAAACCGCAATCTGCTCATGATGGGGATCTCTTATAATGAACTCCGCATGTAGTCATACTCGCGCCATGTTACCAGCCTTTACTTTGAAATCCCCCGAACCCCAGGCTCTACCGAAATCAGATTCAATTATAAGTCCAATTATTAGTATTACTAAACAGTGCTGGCAGGCCGATACATCCTGCTCTGAAACAACTCACAGACCTATGGTTTCCAAACATCATTTATCTTTAGCTAATGCATTCCATAGTGTTATCCAAGGGTCAGTAGCTTTAGAAATAAGCTGCAATTAATCCAAACCAGCTAAGATGAACCCATCATATGCATAGCCTATGGACAGAGCAACTTTTAAACTAAATGCTCAGTAAAGCCTTTTCCAACTTAGAACTATCAAACAAATAAACATCCTCGCTTGCATCTACATGTCAATTCACGTACAGTTCTTTCCACTCCATATCATTCAATTTCTGGAAAGAGTGTTCTATTTGTGCCTTTCTTTTTCCCCCCACCCATTCACTCCTGAGTTTCTTGCTACCTAAATTCTGCTTCCATCAGTTAAAGAAAATGCTCATGTTAAGGTCACTTATGACCATATTGCTACATTAAATGGACGTTTTCCCCTAGAGTTTACCTTACATAAGTTTTTTTTTAAAAGCTATTTAGATTATTGGCTCCTTCCTGAACTCCTTTCTTTTGGTTTCTATGATCCCATTCATTTGTTTTTTCCTGCAATTTTTCTAGAAATTGTTAATGTTAATTTTCTGGGCTTTCATTGTTAACATTCCTTTTTGTTGCTTTATATGATCTCATCCAACTACCAGCTTCATAATAATACCCAAAACTCTAGCTCCAGTCTTAAACTTCCTCATGAATATTGGACACACATATATTACAACCGTTAAAAGCCACCCATATATACAATTAAAATGTCCATCTCTCCTCTACACTCTACCTGTTCCACCTTACATAGACCCAATTTAGGATAATGCAAGTGCCATCTAGTCATCCCCTCATGCCAGAGACGTGGGAGTCATTCGAGGTTCTTTCCTATCTGTTACTTGCCACATCCAATTTCTCACCAAATCCTGTTTTTTGTGCTTCTAAAATACCTTTTGGTTCTTTCTTCTCCTCTCTGCTACTACTTCCTCTAGCTTAATTTTAAAAAATAATTTCTTTTTTTTACCTTGATTACTTCAGTAGTCTTCTTGATCATTTTTGCCTCCTCCAATTAATCCTCCATGGCATGACTTTGTACTGTGACTCTCTGTTCATGAATGTCTTCCTAACTAAAGATTCTAAATGTTAAAAAACAGGTCTTGCTTATTTTTGTATCTTCGGTGTCTAGCATATTACATATATCCAATAAATATTTTTTTGAATAAATAAGGGAATTTAGAGTTTAGGAAATATGTATGGAAAATAATAACATGCTACTGACACACTCTAGAACAAAAAACTTTTCTGCAATGATGGAACTGTTCTATAATGCGGTGGCAACTAGTTACCTGTGTCTATTGAGTATTTGAAGGTGGCCAGTGTAGCCAGGGAATTGAAGTTTTAATTTTAAAATTTAATATGGTAAGTGTCTATAGTATAGTACAACACAGCTCTAGAAAATAGGCCCAGAAATTGCTTTGTAACAAACATTTTAAATTAACTCTTAAGTGGAATAAACTAAAAGCTGTTTTCTTTCCTGTTCCATTAATTATCATCACTCAACTGAAATTCTGGAGATGTTCTCTCACACAGAATTCAACAATTCCACTCAAGGAATATTTTTGAACACTTAATATTTGCCAGGCACTATGGATCCAAAGAGAAATTAAACACATAATTTCTGCATTCAAAGACACAACATTAAAATGCCACCTGGTAATAGAATTTGATTTCTGAAATACAAAAAAAAAAATTGGGGAAACATTTTTGAAGAGCTGATTAAGACTATGAGAAAGAATATTTTAAATTATTTTTTACTGTTCTTCCTCTTCCTCCTCCCACAACTAGATTCTGAAGTAGTAAAGGGAGTGGAATTGTCAAAATTATACTTCTGATGATGATGAGAACCATTTCAAATCCCACTTCATACCTCTCCTGAAGTAAGGTGATGATGAACTTTTGCTGGTTTATTTGACCTATTTAGTTTTTATTATGTCTTTTTCCTTTTCAACCCTCTATTTTTTATCTGCTTGATATTTCAGTTGCTTTTAGATTTATTAATTTGTTTGCATTCTGTAATATAATATCAAAGATGACTCAGTATCACATCCCTCTGGCTCTAGACAATTCCATCAAACTTTGTCATTCCTTATAACTGGCTGTTAGTGGCATGATAGCAAATTTTCAATCAGTATGACAGCATTTATAGTCAAGTTAATTTAGATTGGATAGCAAATAGTATGCCATGAGATCATGTACAAAATGATATCAGTAGGGCCCAAATATGTAGTATATAATGTATTTTTTTATCCACTAATTTGAACATTTCCATAGAAAACTGCAATAAGAAGCTCTTGGCATAATCCCTTTGTAATAAATTCCGAATGCTGCTTATTACTTTTGATTTCCTTATTCTCCAGATGGCTACACATTTGCATTCTATTTGTCTGTTATTTCACTAAGTACAGATTTCTTACTGGGTGCTTTTATTTATTTATTTTTATTTATATCTTTGTTTTGTCTTGCAGCAAACAAAAACTGTTGCTCTTAACTGATAATTTAAGAACAACAGGAAATTAGTGGAAAGCTTAATTTTCCAGTGTGATTTAATTAATTTGTAATTTAAATCCTCAAGAGCTTTATCACTGGGTAAATTTTGAGTTCTATACCGAACATCAACCATTTAAACATTTAGTAGTGAAAATGATATAATTCCTAGAAAGTATACTGTCTTGCTTGTATTGAGATCTTTGCTAAATCATGTTAATTAAAAAATCAAAATATTCATGTTTTAAAATCTTTCAAAAATAGAATCATTAATAAAAATATTACTTACTTTTCCCCCGTGTATAATGAGTGCCTCCTAGTGACATCCATTTTGATTTTCTTTTTAAAAAGTATAGGAAAGTATACCTTTCCATACAAAGAAATTGCTCCCGTTGAATTATTGGCCAATCATGTAATAGAATGGGAATCTATTAAGGTGCATTACTGTTTAGAATGAAACATGTAATAGGAAACCTCTGTATTTTATTAAATTTTCTCAACAGCTTAAAGCTTTTGTCAGACGGACATAAAGCTTTATTGTCAAATGTCACCCTATACTTCTTTAGATTCTTATTAGTTTTACTCTCACATTTTCCTTCCCTTTAGATGACTTACTGGACTGTTGTAAAGAACATAAAAGGAGGAACACTGAGTGAACAGTGGGTGATGGGGTGAATGGCAGCAGTGCATTACCTGTTTCCAATTTAGTGTTTGAAGAACTCTAGGAGGAAAAAAAAAATGACCTTTTGCTGGGGTCATATTAAAGGGAGAGTTAGTCTTTCCATTTTTATTAAATTTTAATTTGGTAGCTCATATGAACTAGAATTCTTTCTTCTTTAGTAACATATGCTTTGCATTAATTCAGTAGCTTATATTTTGGGGAAGATCGTTTAGGAAATCTGGATGAATAAAAATCAGACATGCTCTGGAGGTTCCATGTTAATATATGAATATCTTTTTGCAAAAGCAGAAAAATCATACCAGGTAACAATTCTCAACAGAATTT
Organism: Hipposideros armiger; assembly: GCF_001890085.2. NCBI lineage: Eukaryota > Metazoa > Chordata > Mammalia > Chiroptera > Hipposideridae > Hipposideros > Hipposideros armiger. The sequence continues at coordinate 1,231,634 of NW_017731523.1, read as the reverse complement.
TAGAAGTATTACTTGTGGGAAAACTCAGGATTCTTCTCAGCTCCAACCTTTAAATCAACCTTTATCCAACCTTTAAACCCAATAAGGTTTATAAAAATGACAGAATGAACAGTGTATTACATTAGAAGAATAAACAGATCTTGGTGAGTGTTAAGATTCCTAAACTAATGTTAACAAACACTGAGTAGTTTCTGCATAATTCAAACATAGCCTCAAATAGCTGATAATCAAAGTCTTTCTTATAAAGGTAATAAGTAAACGTCTGGAAAGGTCATATTTTATGGACCTTAATACCACATCAGTCAATATAACTGAGTTGTCAATATTTAGTTTCTTAATAGACAGTAGATATGAAAAATTGCAAGGCAGCTGCTTATTGATACCTGTAAAGAATTAATTCATTAAATCAATGGGTAAAGGCGTGTAATTTTTCAAAAGATTTTCTATGGTTTCTCTTACAAAAGCCTCAGAAATGAACTAAGATGGAAACAGCATGGAGAGAATGCTTGCCCTGTTGCTGGGTTCAGTTCTTCATTACATGAGTTACTAGAAGTGTTTTTCAAAAGAGATCTGTTCCTTCATTGCTGAGGGGCCTACAGTGTGTAAAACGAGGAGGAAGAGGCCTTATTGTTATGTGCACGTAGAAGCATTGATTGGAGAGAGAGAGAGAGAGAGAGAGAGAGAGAGAGAGAGAGAGAGAGAGAGAGAGAGAGAGAGAGAGAGGCATGCAGGTTTAAAGCTAACATTTTGGCAAGAGAAGTGTGGTTATGAAATCCTTAGATGAAAATTATAGTTTCATAAGAAATGCATTGCTGAGGGTTAATTTTTACTAGCAATATGTTTTTATTGGTCTAGAAAACATGGATCTTAGTCCACAAACTGAGTGGTGTAAAGTAATTACAACNAGAGGCCTTATTGTTATGTGCACGTAGAAGCATTGATTGGAGAGAGAGAGAGAGAGAGAGAGAGAGAGAGAGAGAGAGAAAGAGAGAGAGAGAGAATGAGAAGGGGGCATGCAGGGTTAATGCTAACATTTGGGCTGGAGAAATATGTTTCTGCCATCCTTAAGTGAAACTTATAGTTTCATAAGAAAAGCTTTGCTGAGGGTTAATTTTTACTAGCAATATGTTTTTATTGGTCTAGAAAACATGGATCTTAGTCCACAAACTGAGTGGTGTAAAGTAATTACAACTCAGTGGCCCCATCCCACCTGTTCAGCAGGAAATTTACCATCATCCAGTCTTGGTATCACCTCTGTCCCCCTCCCGACACCCAACCAAACCATTTGTGCCAAGTATCTGGGGTCTTTGGATGTGCCTGAGCATCCGGAAGTATGGTCACTGTCCTACCCAGTACCCATGTGTCACCTCTTCCACTGGGAATCCTAGCGTTTTCATGGGCCTCTTAGATTACAGAGATCTGCGGGTGATGCTCCCAGGAATATGGAAGCTGGGTGCAGTTTGGAGAACTGATGCCTGTGTGACGTAGCCTCTCTAAGTGCACTCGGTGGTTATCCCTCTACCCCCACCACAGGTCTGGCCACCTCCTTGGTTGCTGCCACAGCCTTCTTGGACTTATGGACCTCCTCCATCACCAGATCTTGGGGAATATTTCTACTCACCTCACTAATCCTATCTTCCTCTCCAGGACACCCCTTGAGCTAAAGGTCAAAGACACTTTAGGCTGTCTTATTTTTGTCCAGGGCAAAACCCTTGAGACAGAGAACTACAAAGTCTTGTTATGATGGGAGTGTGTGGGTTGGGTTTACATATGGGGAGAATAGACACAAATTAATATCTTAATAGGATAGATTTGTCTGATAAAATAGTATTTTAACAAACATGGTGCTATTTGGGGGAAGAGTGGGTACGATTTCGTTACCTGGGAACCATCCTTTATTATAAGAGTGGTTTCTAAGAGGGGTATTTATATCACTGGCGATAAGGTTAATTCATTAAAATGTAAATTGGTATAAACTGAATTAATTGGCAGCATTGGGAGTCTGTGAACATCACAAAAAATGATGGTGGTATACGAATAAGCAGATGTGAAATCATGCAGTATGGCCTTGTTTCTGTGAAAAATCATGTCCCTAAATTCAAAAACAAATTAATCATTATACTCATAACTGAGGATGTCTGTAATTCAGATGGTCCATGGATATGTGTAAAATAGTACAGTATTTTCTAATTAAAGTATTTCTTCCATAGGAATTTGAAACTTCAAATTTATAAGAATTTTTTATTTTACATGTGAGACATACAGTAGTTATTTAATATGAACAACTTAACTATTTTATATTTTGTCAGAAAATGTAAATATTTCTCAGTACACTCACTGTAAAATTATTTGATGTGAGTCAGAGGTGAAATAATAATTTAATACACGATATTAACCTAAGAAACAATTTAACATCATGAAAGCTGATTTGAATTGCTTACCATTCTTTATGTTACAAGTAATTACCAGAAACTGGAAAGCTCATCTCTTTACTCAGACAAATTCAGAATACGGTATGAGATATCTTTGTGAATATATGTGTAGAAAGTGAATATTTTAGTTCTAATTTGATTTGTAGAGAAAGTGATATTTAATCTTTCTGAAGATGTGCTTGGCTTTAATCAGACCATGAGATGTAATATGTAACATTTTAACTCTAATCTATTGGATGTGATACAGACATAATATAAAGTAAATATACCTTCATTAAAGAAAGAGAGAGGAGATTAGTAATCAGAGGAGTAGAGTTTAAAGATTTATAAAAGAAATTATTATAGAAACATATAGGAAAGATGTGGAAAAGTGCCATGTTTATTTGCAACTTTCTTTACTATTTTGCAATGCCTTTGGCATTGTCACAAAATAATCTAATCTATTATTGTACAATAAGAAATAAAAAGATTAGAAAAAAGATGTTTTTTGTGAAAGCAACACTCAAGGTAGGATTTATTCTTCTATTACTGTGGTATTATGAATTTTCTAAAATAGGATTTTTAAAATTTTGGACTGTGGGTTAAAATGACAGTTAATATTTCATAAATGTTCAATATCACTGTCTGTTTTTAATATTTGTGCTTTATTTGACATTTTTCTTCATTATTTCTTGAAATAACTTGAAAACGGCAGTTGAGAATGAATCATAATGATTACATGTTGAAAACTGAAATGTTTTTGCCAGTCTGAGATTGGAATATTGACCTATAGTCTATTATAAATATGAATGCTTTTTTTATGTTTAAAGCGAAGTTATGCTATTTTCCTGTATTAACAAGTGTTTTTTATCTCTTTATAAATGTATATAAATACAAATTATTTTATTTTTGTTTTATTAACAATAACTCAAACTTTGATTTTCAAGATTGCATTTCATTCAAAAATTTCCCACTGTTCATAATCCTCATCTTATTACAATCAATTTTTTGAGTTTTTACTCTGTTGGGTTTTGATTATAAAACATAAATAAGACAAAATCCTTATCCTGTCAGATCTCATAATTCAATGGGAAAAATACACGTGTACAATTATTTAAGGAACTATATGATAAGTGCAACGTGATACTGAAGTGATAAGAAACTACAGGGAGAAGGAGTACGTAAATTCTTCATTGTGGTGAGAAAAGGATACATTATATTAGATGGAGACCTAAGGAAAGGTAGAGTGAAAATAATATTCAAGGGAATGTCCACATGGAAGTGTATAGCTTGGCTTGTTTTGATGATGGTGAATGTATAGTAAAGATGCAAGGGGTGGCAGGAATATACCAAGTAGTATTTTTACTGTCCAATGGACTTGTAACTTCTAGGCCTTGTGTTAAAATTCTTTGGAATTACTAAAAGTATATAATATAAAATGGTGAATACCTTGAGGGCACAGATTATGTCGTCTTCATCTTTGTACCCTAAACAAGTAGCACAGTGACATAAACAAGATAGAAGTTAAAAATTGCTAAATGAATCAATGAATAGCTGAAATAAAATAAATTAAGCATTACTGAGTAGTAAAATGAAGTGGATATTATAAGGCGATTCAATCCAGTCTCTTAGACATTTCCCAAATCCTTTCTATGTAATACTTAACAAATGATTTTGTAGCTTCTCCTTAATAACTGTTTTTTTTTTAAAGATTTTTATTGGGGAATTGGGGAGATGGGAACAGCGGTGGGGAATTGGGGGAAGGGGAACAGACAAGTTGCTGTTGTTTTTTGTTCTTTAGTCTAGTTGTGGAGGACATTGCTTCACTGGCCCAAGTTGGCACCATCATTGCGCTCTTCCCGGGCGAGGCAGATCAGTTGCTGGCTCCTGGACGGCCGCTCACTGCGGCTGCTGGCTGCTCACGCTGGCTGCTGGCCACACACGTAGCCCATGGCAACCCACTGCCACAGGGGCTGCAGCCTACGCGGTCGCCGGCAACTCACAGCAGCCCAGCTCCAGGTTGAGCTGTTGTTCAGCATCTTAGCTGTAGAGGGCAGTATCACTGGCCCTCATGTGGGATCCGAACCGGGGCCATCTGGTGTCCCAAGCCAGTTCTTAACCATCGCGCCACTCGGCCGGCCATCTCCTTAATAACTTTTAGTGCTATGATGCTTTCTAGCTTACAACTTAGATTTGTTCATAGTTGGAAAAACTCTAATTGTCAGAAACCTTCCTGCATGATTGCCAAAACATTTTTTCTTTTGGTATGAAATCACCACCTGTTGGTCTGCCTGCCATTTTTAGAACAGAGGCTCTAGGACTGTCTGCTTAGACTTCTTTCCACATCTTCTTCCCCAACCCCACCACCCCCAACATTATAGTGAGGGCAGCTATGCTAACAGACAGCAACCTCACCCCTCACTATAACCGTGGCCAGAGCAGGCTCAAGCTAGTACAATAGTAGTATCTAGGCTTCCCAGCAACAGCTAACTGGGTCTATAGGCACTTGGCCCAAATAAGGCTAATTAAAGTCCTCCCAAGGATCAGTGGAATCAAATCTTAGAATCAGCATCTCCTTGTGGTAGAAGCCGTACAATGTAAAACTCATGTGTCAGCAGCCAAAATTTCTGAGACAGAAAAAGTCAAATTGTAGAAAGAAAACTACAATGAGTATGAAAAGAGGATCTGAGGCCGAGGGAGGGCGAATGCTAATGACATTTGAGTCCCTGTATTCCTCTTTCTTTTATGGATAGACTGCTGATATTTACCACTAATTAACCAGTATCTTTTCGATAAATATACCTTTTTATGTTGTAGTTTTTCTTTCTTTCTTTTTTTTTTTCCTTCTGTGTTTTGCTCTTGGTTTTGGCTAAGGTGAGTTTCTCTCATCTGCAACTATAGAACCAATATAATTGGCAATCTGGTTTAGACCTATTAGATCATCAGCCTCAGTGATGGTTGGTCATTACTCTGCTCAGTCAAGATCCAAATCTCTGATTGCTGATCTTGGCCAGGGTTCTGATTATGATTCTAATTGATTCTGATTCTGATTCTGATTCTGATGCCTGTCTGCTGCTTTGCTTGATGGTTTTTGCACTGGTATTTTGTGTTCTTTATCGGTTGTGTTTAACCTGGTTTAGGGGGTTAGAAGCTATCTAGATTGAATATCTGACATAATTTTTGACTGAACCATAACTTCAAATGAGTTTCAAATCTCAGCTATGTTATGAGTTGAAAATTTGGAAAAAATAATTGTTTTTTGAATATTCCAACAGTTTATAAAGAATTTCCCATTGCCAGAACATTTTTAAAGCTTTTGTGTGAAAGAATGTAGATTTCTAACTATTATTGGGCACATGTAGATCAGAATAGAGTAAATCAGCTGAACTATAGATGAAGCCAGTGAGAGTTAACAAATAAATATGGTTTTGATAATTATTGGAATAATGCCAGTATGTTTGTACTGTTTACTGGGGGAAAAAAACAAAAAAACAAAAACATGATGGAATCATGGCTTCCAAGATGATGTAAGATAGACTAAAGTTGCTTAATATTTTCATGAGACTATAAAAGAACAGGAAAGTAGCCTTATCAAAGCCGTTAAATTTTATAGCCTTATCTAAGCCATTAAAATAACATGGATAAAACCCCCCAGTATCTTACAAAGATAAAATCTATAAATTAAGTTTTAAAAGAGTAGATGGTACTTACTATCATTGAGCTTAAGGCTTTAATTTTTGTGGGTGTTGGGGATAAGTTTTCTAAATTGTCTAATACAGTTTTGATTATAGTTTGTGGATTTCTACAATTGGGGACACAAATTGATTTATATGCTTATTTCCATTAAAATAAATTGTTTTTTCAAATAAAAACATTGGAATAAGCTGGGAGAAGAACTTTGTAATGCATATAAATAACAAAGAACTATATCTAGAACTGGTGAAGATTAAAAAGAAACAAACACAACCCACGATATATGTCCCCACATGTATACTTTAGAGAGATGCTAGTATAATACACACAAAAAAGTATACAAGAATCTTTACAGCAGACTTAATTACAATAGGGAAACCATTTCAAAACAACTGAAATATTCAATAGGTAAACTGTATACTAAAACAAAGGAATTCTATATGAAAAATAATGAAATACAGCTATGTATAACAACATAGATAAATTTCAAAAATGTACTAAAGAAGAAAGAAGTTGTAGAATAATTTGTGGAATGAAATATCATTCATGTAAAGTTGTAAAACTCTAAACCAATACTATACAGCATATTGTTTTGAGATACATATATAATAAAAATAAGCACACCATGAGGATTACATGTCCGATGGTTTTAATTTCTGGTGAGGGAGGAAGGGAAATGTGACCACTTGGAATACATTGGAATTTGAATATTATCATTAACCACTTAATTTTTAGGCTGCATTGTAGGATACAAGGATTTTTTTTTACTATGCAATAATTCACAATAAGAATATTTAAAATAAACAATTACAAATAAAATCAGAGAAAGTGGGTAAAGTGAGAGGGTTTTCTATCTCGAAACGTTGATAGCTCAAAAATTTTGTTTTACCAATGAGGAAGCAAACAAAATTAGAGGAAAATAGTGATTTGTCAAGATACTGACCTAAGAGTGATGATACAAAAGGAATTCTATGTGTAATATGCTATTCAAGTATGGAAACAAGTAAAAGTTCTAATAGAAAACTTAATAACAGAACCAATGTCAGAAAGCTTGAATAGACAGAGGGGAAGGAGGCAGTGCCAAGCCAAATCTGTAGGATTATAAACTGATTGCAAAAATTTCATTCTTTTACGCATTTTTTCATTCATAAATTTTTTCATTTTCAACAAGACTTTATTGAACCCCTCCTATATGATGCATCTGTGCTGTCCAATATAGTAGACACTAGCCATATGTGGCTATTCAATTTTAAGTAAAATGAAATAAAATTTAAAATCTATTCCTTGATTACACTAGTCACATTTCAAGTGATCAAGAGTGATTCCAAGTAAATCATATGGCTAGTGTAGTGCCTACCATTTTGAACAGCATAGATTTAAAACATTTCATCATTGTAGAAAGTTGTATTTAATGGTGATATTGTAGAATGATAGAAAAACAGCAGTGAACAAAACAGACTTTGAATTCTAATGAAAAAGAGGAAAATAAAGGGGACAATCATAAAAATGTAATACAATGTTAAGTAATTATGACTCATTAGACGAACAGTAGAGTAAGTGGGAAGAGTGAAGGAGAGGCCGTGATGAAGTGGTTTTCATACGCAATCACGGCATTGCCACTTATGCAAAGGGTTGAAAAGAAGGAAATGTGTGGTTTCACGAATGCCAACAGAAATGATTGTTTTAAGAAAAGAGGAGAAAACAGAGTTCTAGTAAGAAGAATTTTACAATTGTAACTGGAATAAGTCAAGAGGCAGGATGTTATGAGCTCCTTAGCACAGGTAGAGGGATAAGAGAAACCAGTAGAGGGATACCTCTCTGTTGTCAGAACAGAAGAAGGCCGCGAAGGGCACAGATTCGTTAGGTTTGTGAGTTTGGTGACAGTGATTTAAAATTTAAATCTGATTCCTTCTATTTCCTCTCTTAAGCAGAAGGTGATTATTTTTCAAAAGGGAGAAGTTGGAAATAGTTTAAGAAGATATAAGGCTTGAAACAATTGATGTCCAAAGTTTTATAGCCTAAAATTAACACTTTCTTCCTACCATTCCATTCTTACGACTGTTTCTTCCTCATAACCCCGTTTGTAGAACCAACTTATTTATTCATTGTCCTCTGACTGTGTGGAACCCATTCCATCTTTGATAACCTAGCCCAATTCAGTCATGATACCTATAATTCTCTCATCCTCTTCTAGTAGCTTTATTGACTAATGATGCAGCTCATGGACCATCTTCTCAGGAATCTTTCTTTGGTAATAGAGTGCTGATAAATGTTTAATAACCACATCTCAAGACAAAAACAAGGGGAAAAAAAACCAAAACAAAATCTGATTTGCGGCATTTGCTGATTTCTATGGTGTAAATCTGCTCATGTGGCTCATTTCAAGCTACCACATGGCCTTAACTGACTTGCAAAATTATTGAAAATTTAACAGTCAGCTCTCTGGCAAGCCTGTGAAGGATCTGTAATTTTATCCTACTGGCAAGTTAACAAACTAGCCTGCAGTGAATGAAAACAGCCTGAGGGCTCCAGGCAGAAGCGATCAGGCCTTGGATGAAAGAATGCTTTGGATGAAGTCAGCTGAAATGCTACAGACATTTCTGTTGTTAATTTACACTTTTGCATGAAGGCTAGTTCTAGAATTAATAATTCTTTACAATTGCTGTTTCAGGGCCATTCTAAACGCATTCCTGCTTTAGGACCTTTGTATTTTTGTCAGCTCTTCCAGGGTAAATCTTCCTAAAGATTTTTTGGCATATTCTTTCAATTCATCACAGTCAAACATCACTTTCTCAAAGAGGACTTCTCAGAACACCGTATTTGAAATAGACTCCCCTTTACCCTCTTATCTCCTTAATTACTGCTCTGTTTGTGTTCACATGTTGTGATATGTTTATATTGATAATTGTTGTCCAAAATATTTTCTAAGTTCCATTGTGATGTAGTATTTTATAAATATTTTTTATAGTTTATTTTTTAATTTCCACAAGCATAAGGGTTTTCCAGGTATAATTTTTTGTGTGTTTTCCTTTATAACTTTACTTATTTTGACCTTTGTTTTCCAAAATAATTAGATTCACAGGAAGTTGCATAGAAATATACAGGAAGTTTTGTTCCTGTTTCATCCATCATCTCTCAATGTTAACATCATAAGTAACTAGTACAACAACAAGCTGATTCAGATTTCACCAGCAATACATGCACTTATTTGTGTGTGTTTATACCTCTATGAAATTTTATCACATGTGTAGCATTGTGTAAGTACCACCACAATCGAGATACTTAATTGTACATCACGCCCAAACTCAGATGTTATCCCTCCCCCATCTCTCTAGGCAACCAATGAACTGTTCTCCATCTCTATGATTAGGCTAGTTCATGAATATAATGGAATCATAAAATATATATCCTTTTGAGAATGGCTGTTTTTCACTCGGCATAATTAATGAATGGTTCATCTAAGCTGTATGCATCAATAGTCTGTGCCTTTATACCTATTGTGGGGTAATATGAGTATTCCATGGTACAGATGTATCACAATTGGTTTGACCATTTACCCATTGAAGGACATGTGGATAGCATGCAGGTTTTGGCTAATATGAACAAAGCTCCTAAGAATATTCGTGTACAAGTTCCCAAGTGAAAATAAGTTTGATTTCTCTGGGATATATGCCCAAAAGCGCAATTGCTGGGTTATAATGGCAAGTTCATTTTTAGTTTTAAAAGGGACTACCAAACTATTTTCCAGAATAGCCGTGTTATCTTACATACTAACCAGCAATGTGTGAGTGACCCAGTTTCTCTGCATCCTTGCCAGCATTTGGCATTACAACTATTTTTGTGTTTTAACAATTCTGAGAAGTGTAGATACCTCATTGTGGTTTTAATTTCCACTTCTTATTGCTGGGCAGGAGCAGGGGTTCCAGTGTCCCTCTACCAACTGAGCCTGTATCGACACCTCCCCAGCCAGGATGGGGAGGAGTGCCTACTTACTGCTTCTTATGTGGCCTCATCAACACCATGCACAGGATGTGGCCTTGTCATTGCTAGGTTGTGGTGGAAATTGTGACTCACCATTAAGCCCGCTCTGACACTGTCACAGTGGGGCAGAGAAGAGGCACCTCATTACCGCTGTTGGAAGTTGTAGAAGTCTAGACTCCTCATATAGTTTAGCAGGGGTTGGCAAACTGTGGCTTGTGAGCCATATGTGGCTCTTTGGGTATGTTCCGTCTCAAAAGTTTGCTGACGCCTGGAAGAGCCTATCCTGTCCCTCACCACAATTTAAAAAATTATTTGAGAGACATAAATATATTTTTACATAATCACCATTATGTGAATAATAGCCTTTAAAAATTTATAAGTGAAACTATGATAGTTTTATTTTCATTTTCAATTTTACTTTAGAGCCTGTGGCTCACAAGCCGCAGTTTGCTGACCCCTGGTGGCTCTTCCGTCTCAAAAGTTTGCCGACCCCTGGTTTAGTGTCCAGTGACAATGAGAGTGGGGAGGCTTGACTCCAACCATGGGGATAAAATCACCCCGGCACAAATTTTGTGGTACAACTGAGCAAGGATAGAGATAGGCTCCTCAGTCTGCCTTTCTGGGGCCACAATTTTTTCTGTGGTGTTTGGTCGGAGTAGAGAGCTTATTGTCAATGATTGTCTCTTGTGAAGGGGCCCCTAGCCTGTTCCCTTGGCTAGAGACAGTAGGCTTTTGTTGGAGGTTTACTTGGTCTGCCTCCATTGGAATTTCTGGGTTGCTGGTTTTTTCAGCTTCAAGTCTCGAATATATGAGGCAAAAGAAAATCCTGGAAACACACCATGTCATTTTTCCTTTGGTTTCAAGGCCCTAGCCAGTCTGCCTTCTTCTCTTCACCTTTCAAAGTCTTCTTATGTTTTTTTAATACACATAATGTCTAGGGATTTTTGTTGTACTTAGGGGAGGGAATAGGAACAAGTACATCTAACCCCATCTTCCTGAAAACGGAGGTTGAGAGTTTTACTTTTATGCTAGCTTCTGTATTTTCCACCTTTTTATCACTGCACGCTTCATTAAAGATAGGGCTTTTTTGTTTCACTAATACTTTCTTCAGTCTTGCCATATCTGCTTTTAAATTAAACCAGTGAGTTTATACAATTTATAATAAATCTATGGAGTGGGCATTACTATACCATTTTAATTACTAGGAAATGATTACTAACTGTTAAGTAGCAGGGCAGAGGTTAGAACCCAGATCTCCCGGACCTCAAAAGAGAGCTCTTTCCTTTGTACCATCTATCTGCCTTATTAAACCAGTGAGTTTAGGATTGCAGTTACAGCAGTTTGCAGTTCATGCATTTCTAACTGACTTCTTTTCATATCTGAAATATCAATTTTCATAAGTTTTAGTTCTGAAGTTTTAAAATGTGATGTTATATTTATACACATGTTAAGCATAGTGAGGTGGTTTATATCTGGTAATTTCACTAACTGGAGTACCTGTGCATCAGTTTCTGTTGTCTTTCCTTTCTGTCGATTTCTGTTATCTAGTGTCTTTGTGTGGGGGGTTGGTTACCTTTGGCTTTGAGCTGGGCAAGAATCACCTTAATTTACTTTCATCATGTGAGATTTTGAGTCACCCAGATGATTTGAGGCTGGGCTTCAGTCTATGGGCAGTCTTCACATAGAATTTATTTCTGTTTCATTCTGGTCCTCAAGATATAGACTGCTGGGGTCTCATTCCTAGGACCAGGTTAATTTTCCAGGGCACCTACGCTTGGCAGAGATGGGATCACATCTTTTGTTTCCAAAGTTTTATGTGTCTGTCATAAGTAAATTGGTTCATTCGAAAAAGCACTGGACTTGTATTTAGGGTTTTCTTTCATAGCATTCTTCCCTAAGTAGTCTTTTTACATGGAGTGAATTTACTAATTTCAGTCAGGATTTCCTGATTTATAAAATAAAAAATTGAACTAAATTATTTCTAATCTCCAAATTCTATAATGCTTTAGGTCTACAAATTAAAAGAGGTAGCTATGAGTTCTGTCATAGAATTGTCTTTCCATTCAGTAGTTTAAATTTTTAATAAATACCAACTTTCAGGAAATACAGGGAGCAGAGGAACTTGTCAAATACAGCAGAGTTGTCAGCAATGTGGAAAACTCTATAGGACAAAATATTTTATTTCTACATAGATAAATTATAGAGGAAAAAAGGAGGGAGAACCTATAGATTAAAAGACATTTAAATTAAATGCTATGCTTGTTTGTATCATTACTCAAAAATTTCTTTTAAAAAATGGAAAAATATGAGACAATGAAAGAAATGTAAACATCGACTACATGTTTATAGTGATATTAAGACAATAATATTGTCTGAACTACATCATTATTGATATTATGCCTATGTTTAGAAATATCTTGAAATATTTACAAATGCAATATGATATCTGAGATTCGCTTAACTGTGATCAAGAGTAGCTTGTAGCTTAAACAGGGCATTGGGTGGGTGTATAGAATTTAGGCTGGCCCCAAGTTGATAATTGTTGAAATTGGTTCATGGACACACAGAGGTCCATTACACTTTTCTCTCTACCTTTGTATGTATTTTACTTTATCCATAATAAAATACCTAAAAAGAAACTGAGGGAAGTAAAGAACAAATGGATAGCAAGGTTTAACTTTATCATGTGAAATGAAACAGGTAGGTTCCAGAATCCTCATAAGGCTTTAAGCCCACAGTTACAATGATGAATAATTTAGCAGGTGTCTAAGTTATCAGCAAAGATGGAGATCAGAGGTCCTTCTTTAATGAGGATTTTTATATTTGGTGCTCCTAAAAAGGATCATAATAGTCCTTGTAGGAGTAAGAATATATTGTTGGATTTCCTTACATTTTAAACATAAATTAGTATTGATTTTTAAACATCTATATTAGAAACCTATCCTGATACTGTAAGTTCTTGAACTGACAATTTTTAGTAAAATTAAATATAAGCTAATTTTGATGCATGATATATAAATATTTTTCCTTCTAATTAGGTTTCAAAATACTGTAAATAACCATGCCTGAAAATGAGAAAATGTCCTGTTCTCCCACTGGAGATGATCAAACCAAGAAAGGTATGTTTATCCTTAGTGATTTTCTGTGAAACTAAGTCACAGGTGAATGCAATTCAAGTCAATCTCAACAGAAGGCAGCTGCAAAAACAGTAGTCTTCTCCAGGACTAGGTGTCATAAAACCAAAACTTCATGTGACCAGGAAGGTGAGGTAAGCAAAAGGAGTGAGTCAGTTTAAGAAAAATCTATTGTCTAGGTTATAATCAATTTCTTTTATTGATTTATCTGAACTACGATATAGGCAGTGCTATAGGTAGATAATACAATGGTGTGTTAGAGTCAGTTCTTACTGGCTCATGTGTGCCAACTATATTCATCTCTTCTCAACTCTGCTCCATTGATCGCTTGAAATTGGATATGGTGGTAGTATTTACCACCACCAGACAGCTTGTTATTAAATTTTACCTGCACATCATTGAAGATAAACATACAAAATTAAAAATTAAAATGTTTAATTCTATTTTTTTAAATATATTAGATTTTACTGCATTACTTTGCATTCTGAGCTCTGAATCTTTTATTCTGCATCATGTTAGCAATATCCTGCCTTTGCATGATATAGAACAGAGGTTAGAAAATTGTAGCCTATGGGCCAAATCCGAACAGCAGTCCTTTTTGTATAGACCAAAAACTAAGAATGGTTTTTACACTGGTCAAGGGCTATAAAAAGAAAAAAAAAAGATACAGAATAGAGAGGAATATGCAACAGAGACCACATATGGCCCACACAACCTAAAATTTTTACTATCTGGCCATTTACAGAACAGGTGAAATCCTGGGTATAGAATTTTGCCTTGAGTACTTTAAGTGGGAATACACAGACTGTCTTTGTATTAGTTATCCATTGCTTCAATAATGCCATGTAAGAACCACCACAAAAACACAGGTACATACAACATCATAAATATTCATTTTATTTCACTTGTTCTGGGTGGTTCTAGTGATCTCACATGGGTTCAGAACAGCTTACTCATGAATCTGCAGTAAGCCACAAGTCAACTAAGCACCATCACTGATCCTGTTCATTTGGTGTGGGCTCTTTCACAGGCCTAGGGACCTGGCTGGTGAAACGGCTGACTCAGCTCCCACCATGTTGTCTCTCATACCCTTCCAGCAGCCCGATTTCATACAGGGAATTAATACAGGGAACAGGAGCTCACAAGACCTCTTGAGGCCAAGGCACAAAACTGGCTTTCTATCATTTCTGCTACATTTTACTGGCCAAAGCAAGTCACAGCATTACCCTGAGTCAAGGGGCAAGGGACTAGACTCCACTTCTTAACGATAGATGCTACAAGGCCACATTGCAAAGGAAGGTGAATACTTGGAAGATAAAATTATTGGGGTTACCATGCCCCCCGCTTACCCTCTGGTAACCACTAAACGTTGTCTGTGTCTATGAGTTTTTGTTTCTTTCTTTGTTTGTTTTGTTCATTTGTTGCTTTCAGTTTTATATCCCACATATGAGTGAAGTCATGTGGTTCTCGACTTTTTCGGTCTGGCTTATTTCTCTTAGCATGATAATCTCAAGATCCATCCACGCTGTCGCAAAAAGATGTGGTACATATACACAATGGAATATTACTTGGCCATAAGAAAAGATGAAATACTGTATTGAAATTTTTTTTTTAAAGATTTTATTGGAGAGTTGGGGGAGAGAACAGCGTTGGGGAATCAGGGAATGGGAACAGACAAGTTGCTGTCCTTTTACTCTTCAGTCTAGTTGTGGAGGATGTCGCTTCACTGGCCCATGTTGGTATTATCATTGCGCTCTTCCTGGGTGAGGCAGATCGGTCGCCAGCCATTGGACAGCTGCTCATGACGGCTCACGGCATCTCACGCCGGCTGCCGGCCACTCAAACTAAACTACGGTAGTTTACCGTAGTCCACTGCAGTCC
This sequence comes from Hipposideros armiger, assembly GCF_001890085.2. NCBI lineage: Eukaryota > Metazoa > Chordata > Mammalia > Chiroptera > Hipposideridae > Hipposideros > Hipposideros armiger. The sequence goes on along the minus strand of NW_017731523.1, from coordinate 1,216,534 downwards.
CACTGCAGCCTACGCCGTCTCAGGTGGCTCACGGCAGCCCAGCTCCAGGTCAAGCTGTTGTTCACCATCTTAGCTGTAGAAGGCATAGCATCACTGACCCTTGTGGGATCCAAACCGGCGGCTCTGCTGCTCAGAGCTCATGCTCCCGAGCCAACTCTTAACCAACGAGCCACTCGGCTGGCCCCTGTATTGAATTTTATGAATGCTTTTTTATACATCTATTGAAATGTTTCTGCAAGTAAATTTTTCTTCTTTAAGCTTTAATTGTTAAATTCAATGAGTTGCATCAATGGATTTTCAATTGTTAAACGTCATTCCTGGGACAAATTTAACTTATTTTGTTTATTTTTCTTGTAATATATTGCTGGATTTGGGTTGATGGTGATTTTTTTAAGAATTTTTCCATCAGTACTTTTGAGTATTGGTCCCTACATTTTTATACTTTGTTCATGTGTGGTTTTGGTGTGTTTATAACCTCACAACTATTGGCAACTATTTCTTCATTTTCTATTCTCTGAAAAATATATAATGTAATATTTTAATTATTTCTCTTGACTGGCTGAATTTACATCTTTTTAGGAAGATATGAAACTATTGATACAAAATATTTATTGGTTATATTTAGGCTTTCTATTTTTTTTTAAAGATTTTTATTGGGGAATTGGGGGGATGGGAACAGCACTGGGGAATTGGGGGAAGGGGATCAGACAAGTTGCTGTCGTTTTGTTCTTCAGTCTAGTTCTGGAGGACATTAATTCACTGGCCCAATTTGGCACCATCATTGCGCTCTTCCCGGGCGAGGCAGACCAGTTGTCGGCTTCTGGATGGCCGCTCACTGCGGCTGCTGGCCACTCACACTGGCTGCTGGCTACATATGGTAGCCCATAGCAACCCACTGCCACAGGGGCTGCCGCCTACGCTGCTGCAGGCAACTCATGGCAGCCCAGCTCCAGGTTGAGCTGTTGTTCAGCATCTTTGCTGTGGAGGGCAGTGTCACTGGCCTTCACATGCGGGATCTGAACCGGGGCCATCTGGCGTCCCAAGCCAGTTCTTAACCATCGCGCCACTCAGCCGGCCCATAGGCTTTCTATTTATTGTTAATTTACTATTAGCAAGTTATAATTTTTTTCTTTTAAAAATTTGTTCATTTGGTTAAAGTTTAAATTTATTGATGCAATATTGTTAATAGTATTTATTTTTATATCTCTCTATATGCACTTATTCCACTTTTACATTTATAATATTGTGTTTGTTTACTCTGTTTCTTTTTGTTTGTTTGTTTTGGTCAATTTTGCCAGACATGTTCATTTGCACTAAATATTTCAGAGTGATAATTTCTGACCTTTTAAATTTCTCTAGGTTTTTGTTGTTGTTGATTTGCTTTCTATTTTATTAATTTCAAATATTGTTACCCTTTCTCTTTCTTCCACTTTCTTTGTGTTCCCTCCCCCACTTATTTTTAACTTGAATGTTTAGATCACTAATTATTTGAAGCTACAAATTTCCCGTGACATATTAGAAAGATAAGAAAAAGAATTGGACTGTCAAATCAGACTCATACGAACTAGAGATTTATCAACATGCAGCTTTACTAAATGCTGTTTTAAGTACTATTGGGTTTAACTTTAAAAAATTGAGTTATAATTCACATACCATAAAACTTCACCTCTTTAAAGTGCACAATTAAGTTTTTAGTATAATCTCTAAGTTGTGCTATTATCACCTTTATCTAATTCTAGAATACTTTGATACCCCTAACCCCAAAAAAGCCCCTATAACATTAGCAGTCACTCCTCATTCCCCCTCCATTCAGACCCCCCACAACCACAAATCTACTTACCTTGTGGGAACATCATGGGTCTGGTAGCCGTCAACCAGCTCCTGGTGAAAACTGGCACCATTACTACTTTGAAACAGGCCCACAATATTCAGGTGATGAAGTTCAGTGTAAGCCCAGCACCAGGGTCGATGTGGAGGCCAAGAACCCAGCGCACCTGCCCTAGCTTGTGGGAGAGCTGAAACAGCTGGCCAAGTCGGACCCCATGCAGTGCATCATCCAAGAATTGGGAATGCATCACAGGTGCTGGTTAGCTGCACCTGGAGATCTGCTTGAGCCCTCACCTGCATCCCTATCAAGAAATCCGGCCCAGTCATCTCGTACCATAAGACTGTCAGTGAGGAGTCAAATGTGCTCTGGCTGGCCAACTCCCCCGACAAGCTCAGATAAAGAAGGCGTAGCCCTCCCCCAGTGGTCTAGCTGGGGGCATTGGGCCGCTACCTGGTGGAGAAGTACAAATGAGAAGTACAAGATCAGTCCTTTGGGGCTGCAGGCACTTGCCCCAACATCCTCACCAACAGCACCAAGGACAGTGTGGGGGCTGGCTTCCAGTGGGGGGCTGTGCGAGGAGAACCTGTGGGGCATGTGCTTTAGAGGTCCACAATATAACTCTGCAAGCCCTGAGGTCCACATCATCCTCCCAGCCCCGCCGGGCCCAGCCTCTACGCCAGCACACTGACCGCCAGTCCCAGCTTGTGGGCCCAGCTACCTCATGGAGATCCAGTGTCCAGAACAAGTGGTATAATAGCTACAGTGTCCTGAAGCGGGAGCAGGCCACGCCTTCGAGGAGTCCCAGGTGGCCGGCACTCTCATGTGTGTCATGAAGGCCTACCTCCTGGACAGCCAGCTTTTTGGCTTCACCGCAGACCTGAGGCTCCACACAGGCGACCAGGCCTTTCCTGTGCATGTTTGACCTCTGGCAGGTCCTGCCCTAAACCCCTTCGACAACACCAGCTGCCCAGACAAGTCACAGCAGACATGTGCAAGCGCAAAGCTCAGAAGGATGGAATCCGAGCCCTGGACAACGGCCCCTGGAGGATATTCCATTGCAGCCACAGGTCCTCGCTTTTTCCGTCGGAAAACTCGCGAGATGCTTCCAGACAGGGCAGCCCCACCTGACAGGTTCGGGGCCCCACTCTGTGTTATCACTCCACTTAAACACAGATGCTGTTTCTTTTGATATTTATTTCAACATTTCAGAGGTAATAGAAGTGTCCTCACAGTAGGGACTTATTTGGCCAGTGGGGTGGGGGAGACGGGATGGTACCCCATTTTGGACATTTCATATAAATGAATTAGCACAATAGTTGGCTTTGTGTGTTTGTCTTTTAAACTAGAATTTTTTCAAGGTTCTTTTTTATGGATGAATAATATTCCATTGCATGAATACTCCATATATTGTTTATACATTCATCAGTAGAGGGATATTTTGGTTGTTTCCCCTTTAGGGCTGTTATGAATAATGATATGAATATTTGAGTACAAGTTTTTATATGGACATCTGTTTTCATTTCTATTGGGTATATACTTAGGACTGGAATTGCTGGGTCATTTGGTAACTTGATGTTTAACTTTCTGATTACTTGCCAAAGACTTTTCAAAGCAACTGCAATAGTTTACATTCCAAATAGTAATATATGAGGATTCTAGTATTTCCATACCCTTGGCAACACTTGTTTTATACTGTTTTTTGCCTTTTTTTTTTTTAGCTATTATAGTACAACTTTGTGTGAAGTGGCATCTCATTGTGGTTTTGATTTGCATTTCCCTAATGACTAATGACGATGAGGATCTTTAAATGTGCTTAGTAGTCATTTGTATATCTTTGGGGAAATGTGTATTCAAATCTTTTGCCTATTTTAAAATTGAGTTATTTGTCTTTTTTATTGTTCAGTTGTAAGAATTATTTATATGTTCCAGAAACTAGACCTTAATCAGATATACGATTTGCCCATAGGAGGGGTTGTATTTTCACTTTCTTGATATTGTTCTTTGTGGCACAAAATTTTTTATTTTAATGAAGCCAATTTATCTAATTTTTAAAATTGCTTGCACTTTGATGTCATATCAGAGAAACTGTTGCCTAACCCAAGATCACAAATATTTACCCCATTTTCTTCTAAGAGTGTCATGGTGTAAACTCTTGCATTTTAAGTGTATGATCCATTTTGAGTTAATTTTTATAGAGTTTAAGGTAGGAGTCAAAATTCATTTTTTACATTTATATATCTAGCTGTCCGTCTGTTGAAAAAAGATTATTCTTTTCTCATGGAATAGTCTTAGCACTATTGTAAAAAACAACTGACTATATGTATGGGTTTATTTTAGGAATCTTAATTCTATTTCATTGATCGACATGTCCCTCCTTATGACAGTATCATACTGTCTAGATTATTATAGATCTGTAGTAATTTTTGAAATCTAGAAGTACGATTCCTCCAACTTTGTTCTTCTTTTTGAAGATTATTTTAGCTAATCAGAATCTCTTCTATTTCCATGTGAATTTTAGGATCAGTTTGACAATTTCTGCAGGAAAAAAAAAGGAAAAGCTATTGGAATTTGGTAGGAATTGCTCTAAATCAGTAGATCAATTTGAGGAGTTTTGGCATTTTAAAATTATTTCTTCCAATCCACTAACACAAGATATATTTCTATTTACTTGGGTCTTTAATTTTTTTCAACAATGTTTTATAAATTTTAGTGAGCAAGTCTTGCACTTCTTTCATTAAATTTATTCCTAACTATTATATTATTTTGATGCCATTTTATTTCATATTATTTTTGGATGCCTTTTATTTTCTTGCTCCTAATTACTTTGGCTTGAATCTCCAGAACAATATTGAAAAGAATTGGCAAAGTGTAGATATGCTTGTTTTTTTTTTCCTGATTTTAAAGGAAAACTTTCATTCTTTACCATAAAATATGTAAGCTGTGTATTTTTCACAAAGGTACTTTATCATGTTGAAAAAGTTTCTATTCCTATTTCGTTGCCTGTTTTTACCATGAATGAGATTGAATTTTGTCAAATACTTTTTAGCATTTATTGAAATGATTGTGTGGTTTCTTCCTTTTCTTAATGTGGTGTATTACACTGATTGATTTTCATATGTTGAAACATTTCTGGGATAAATCTCGCTTGGACATGGTATATAATTCTTTTTATATGCTACTGATTTTGTTTGTTAGTAGTTTGTGAGGATTTTTGTATCCATGTTCATAAAGAATATTTTGTGTATAATTTTATGTTCTTGTGACGTCTTTGTCTGATTTTGGTGTCAGGGTAATATGGGGCTCAGTATGAGTTAGCAAGTGTTCCCTCCTCTTCTATTTTTTGGCAAAATTTATGAAGCATCGGTGTAATTTCTTGAAATGTTTGGTGATATTCATTCACCAATGAAGCCATTTGGTCAAGAACTTTTCTTTGTGGGAGGATTTTTTATTACTAATTTAACTTCTTGTTATAGTTCTGTTCAGAATTTCTGTTTTTTTCTTAAGTCAATTTTTATAGTTTGTTGCTGTCTAGGTATTTGCCCATTTCATCTAGGTTATCAAATTTGTTGGCATAATATTGTTTATAGTATTCCCTTAGAAATCTTTCTGTATGGTACTTAGTAATATCTTTCTTTCACTCTTGGTCTTAGTACTTTGAGTAGTGTCTTTAATTTTTTTTTTCCCCTTCTGGGTCAGTCAAGCTAAAGTTTTGTCAATTTTGTTAATGTTTTCAAAGAACCACATTCTGGTTCTGTTGATTTTCTCTAATGTTTTGCTATTCTCCATTTCATTTGTCTCTAATGTTTATTATTTCCTTCTTCTACTTCCTTTGGACTTATTTGGTCTTCTTTTTTTTAGGATGTGAGGTTTTTAATTTGAGTTCTTGTTTTTAAATGTATGTATATTCAGCTATAAATTTCCCTTTGTGCATTGATTTCACTAAACTACATAAGTTCAAGTATTTGTAGTTTTGTTTTCATTCATCTCAAAGTATTTTTTTAAATTTAGCTTGTGATTTCTTCTTTGACCCATTGATTACTTAGAGTTGTGTTTAAAATTCACATGTTGGAGAATTTCCCATATTTTCTGTGGTCATTGATTTCTGTTTTTCTCTGTTGTGGTATGAGTAGATTGACTTCAACTCTTTTGAGTACATTGAGGCTTGTTTATGGCTCATTATATCATCTATTATGGAGAATGTTCCATGTGAACTTGGTTTATGGTGTTTTTAAGTCTTCTATTTACTTGCCTACCTTCTTTCCAGTAGTTCTGTCATTATTTAAAGCAGGCAGTTGAAATCTCCCACTATTATTATTGAATTGTTTTCTTTTAGTTATGTCAGCTTTTACTTCATGTATTTTTAAGACTCTATTAAATTTTTATGTAACTATAATTTTTGTAGCTTCCTGATGGATTGACCCTTTTGTCATTACATAATGTCCTTTATCTCTAGTAATAACTTTTGTCTTAAAGTCTATTTTATCTGATATTAGTATGTCTACTCTAGCTCTCTTTTATATATTGTTTGTATTGGTGTATCTTAACATCCTTTTACTTTAAAACTATTTTTAGCTTTGAATCTAAACTGTGTCATTAAATTCTGCCAGTGTGTGACTTTTTTTTTTTTAAAGATTTTATTGGGGAATTGGGGGAGGGAACAGCATTGGGGAATTGGGGAAGGGGAACAGAGAAGTTGCTGTCCTTTTGTTCTTCAGTCTAGTTGTGGAGGACGTTGCTTCACTGGCCCAAGTTAGCACCATCACTGCACTCTTCCCGGGCGAGGCAGATCAGTCGCCGGCTTCTGGATGGCCGATCACAGTGGCTGCTGGCTGCTCACGCTGGCTGCTGGCTACACCCATGGCAACCCACTGCAGCAGGGGCTGCAGCCCACGCCGGTGACTCATGGCAGCCCAACTCCAGGTTGAGCTGTTGTTCAGCATTTTAGCTGTGGAGGGCAGTGTCACTGGCCCTCATATGTGGGATCTGAACCGGGGACCTCTGGCGTCCCAAGCCAGCTCTTGTTTTTTTTTGTTTTTTTTTTAGCTGAGCCATCCTGCTACCTGTTGGCAGCTCAGCGGCTGCTCAGCTCAGGCTGGACTCGAACCGCTGTTGCTCAGAGCTCAAACTTTTGAGCGAGCTCTTAACCAACTGAGCTACTCGGCCGGCCCCCAAGCCAGCTCTTAATCAACACGCCACTCGGCCGGCCCCAGTGTGTGACTTTTAATTGGAGAGTTTAATCCATTTATATTTAACATAATTCATTAAAAGTAGTATTAAACCTGCCACTTAGTTTTTTGATGTCTCATGTCTTTTCCTTTGTTCCTCCATACAATAAAAAGGTATTTTCTGGAGTACGATTTTAATTCCCTTGTCATTTTTCTTACTATATATTTTTGAATTACTTTCTTGGTGTTTATGTTGGAAGTTACAATTAACATCATAATTCATAACAATCTTAAGATTAAAATTTCAATATTAAACATGAACTTTGCTTCTATCTAGCTCCATTTCACATTTCCTTCTTTTGTTCTTCTGTTATTGTCACAAATTATGTCTTTATACATTTGTGCCAACCATTGTAGATTTTAAATTATTGCTTTCTAAAGTTGTATTTTAATTCCAATAAGAGAAAAAAAAGTTACAGACAAAAATGCACTTATACTGTCTTTTATATTTAATACTTAATAAATAGGTACCTTTCTTTGTAATGCTATGCTATTTATTTCTCAATGTGAATTCGAGTTACTATTTTCTTTTTTTTTTTTTAAAGATTTTTATTGGGGAATTGGGGGGATGGGAACTGTGATGAGGAACCAGGGCAAGGGGAATAGATAAGCCGCTGTCATTTTGTTCTTCAATCTAGTTGTGGAGGACGCTGCCCCACTGGCCCAAGTTGGCACCACCACTGCGTTCTTCCCCGGTGAGGTAGATCAGTCACCGGCTTCTGGACGGCCGCTCACTGCAGCTGCTGGCCGCTCACGCTGGCCGCCGGCCCCACACGGCAGCCAACGGCAACCCACTGCCACAGGGGCCGCAGCCTACGCAGTCGCCAGCGACTCACAGCAAGCAGCCCAGCTCCAGGTTGAGCTGTTGTTCACCATCTTAGCTGTAGAGGGCAGTGTTATTGGCCCTCCCATTATAGGATCCCAACCGGGCCCTCCGGCGTCCCAAGCCAGCTCCCAACCATCGCACTACTCGGCTGGCCCTCGAGTTACTATTTTCATTTGAACCTGAATGACTCCTTTTATTTTTTTGTGGCAAGTCTGCTAGGGAAAACTATTGGTTTTTGTTTATCTGTAAATGGTTTAATTTTTTTTTTCATTTTTGAAGGATAGTTTTGCCAGATTAAAATTGTTTGTTGGCAATTTTTTTTCTAATTCAGCATTTTCTAAATGTCAATCCATTGCCTTCTGGCTCCATGGTTTCTATTCATAAATCATGTTTTGATCTTGCTGATAATTTCTTGTGATTCATTACTTGCCTCTTGCTGCTTTCAAGATTCTTTTGCTTTTCACAGCTGTGATGTGTCTAAATTTTGTTCATTCTACTTGGCATTCCTTGAGCTTCCTGGATTATAAATTAATGTTTATCCTCATATTTGTAATATTTTAGTTATTGAACCTTAAAATAATCTTTCTACTCTTTTTCCTCTTCCTTCTCTTTCTCAGACTACTATTATGCATATGAAGATATGCTTGCTATTGTCCTATAGGTATCTGCAGCGCTCTTCATTTTCCTTCCTTCCTTCCTTCCTTCCTTCCTTCCTTCCTTCCTTCCTTCCTTCCTTCCTTCCTTTCTTTCTTTTCTTTAGACTGAGTAATGTCAACTGACCTATCTTCAAATTCATTGATTCTTTGTCTACCTACTCAAAGTTGAGCCCCTGTAGTGAATTTTTCATTTCATTTATTATAATTTTCAACTCCATATCTACTTGGTTTCTTTTTACTGATATTCTCTATTTGATGTCATTCTCATACTTTCAACAAGTTCTTTAAACATGATTTTCTTAGCCCTTTGGACACATTTAAAGTAGAAAATGTAAAGTCTTTGACTAGTAAGTCCAAAATCTGGATTTCCTCAGGGATGATTCTTATGGATTGATTTTTTAAATTAATAAACTTTTATTCTTAGAGTAGTTTCAGGTTTACAGAAATTTAACAGATAGTATAGAGTGCCCACATATCCACTGCCCACCCCTCACAGTTTTGAGTATTATTAACATCTTTTCATTTGTGTTGTACACTTGTTACAGTTTTTGAACCAATATTGATACATTATTGTGAACTAAATCCCATCTTTTAATTAGGGCTTGTTATTTATGCATTTTGACAAATGCATATTGTTATGCCATGCTTCTTAGTTTTTTCCCACCTTAAGTATGACAAGAAGGCTAGAGAGGGCTGGAGTTGAGTATTTCTCTTCCCTATGTTGGTTAGGCTCTGTTAAAGTAGCTTTCCTTGAGGTGAGATGGAAAGTAGAATACTCTGGGCATAGCCTGTAGACATATTGAAAATGGTTATTTTTTTACCCTGGGCATAATTCAAAATAGTTTCTTTTCTACTCCTCCTTCTGAAAGTACAAAAGTATATTTCTCCACTGCTTACTGTGAGAACCTGGTGAAACTCCTAGAAATAAAACTAAGAAATAAAGCTCATGAAACTGTAAGTGACCCTCTAAGACTGGTTCCCAGGAGTTTTTAATTCTTGAGCTAGTCCATACATAGCCTCCAACAGTTCATCAATTACGGTTTAAGTTTTTCTATCCATTCTTGGCTTCTACAACTTCTGCTCCCAATAAACTGTGATTCTCCCTGTATTTGCTTCTGTCTTTCTGGTTTTTGTGGTGTTAGTTTGCATTTTGACTTCAGTTCCCTGATGGATTTAAGAAGAGTTGATTTTTAGTTTATTAAACTTTCTTACAAAGTGTTTTCATTTTTTAATACCTACGTTATGACAGATTTATTCCTGACACATTTGTTTTTTGGAAATGCACTTTAAGTTGTCCAAGTACTTTTGAATTCATTTTATTAATTTAATTTCTAATCATAGATTAAATTGGCTAATGTAGCCAGTTTCTACTTGTTAAATTTTTTGTTATTGTATTGTTGCCTGAGATACCTTGACTTTTTATGAAGTTTTATACCCTTAAAATCATGTCTTTTGTATCTCTGTGGGATTCATAATATATAGTATATCAAATTTGACATATTGAATTAATCATATCTTTGAATAATTTGGTTATTCTGAGCTGCATATGTCATAGATAAATGATGGTGGGTTAAAATCTCTCCCTGTATTTTTTCTCTAGTTTTTTCTTCATGTTAAAAATGTGTTGCTTTTTAAATATGATGTTGCTGTATTATTACACATATATATTTCTTTTATTAGCTATAGCTTTACTTTTAAAATAACTGTTTAGGTTAAGAGTTAATAACTGTTTAGCTTAAGTTCTAGATTCCTTCATAATTTGCTCACATCAAATCTTTCTTAGGAAAGAAATGTATATATTTTATTTACAGATTTTTCTGTATCATTTTTATTTGGATATTTTAAGATAAATTTAAATAATTCATACACATTATAATAGTTATTTGATTAACACTGTCTTTCATAATTTTTATACCTTTTCAACACATTTCTTTTATGTTTGCATATTTTCCTATGAATTTATTTTTGCCTCATTTTATTCTTAGTGGGGTTTTAGAATATAAATATCTTATTTGTAGTGGTTATTAAATATTAGCATTAGATATTCTTATATTTATTTATGCATGTATGTATAATCCATCAAAATAAATAGTTTAATGCCACTAGAGCAAAACAATACATTTTCTGTTTTATAATTTACATACTGTGAAAGGCTTAAGTCTTAAATTAATAATTTAATGCATTTTGTTAAATGTATACATGATAAATGTAGAGCCACAATTCCATTCTAGAAAATACCCCACAAAGTTTTTCACCTGCCACAGGCAACCATTGTTTTTATATCTATCAAAACAGTTTAGTATTTTCTTGAAAATAATAATAGAATTATACAATATCTGCTGTAATTTCTCTGATTATTTTTACTCAGTACATTTTTTGAGATTTACCAATTTTACCCCATTCTTTTTTACTGCTCAGCATTATACTGTTGCATGACTACACAATATGTTTTAAAATTTATTTTTCTAGTGATGAATATTAAGTGTCTGGTTTCTGTGGTTATGATTAAAGGTATCACAAATATTCCTGGTAGGTCTTTTTGTGAATTTGCACTTTAATTCATCTTGGATAAAAGCTTGGGAGTAGAGTAAATATTTTTAACTTTATAAGAAATAGTCAAACAAATATTAATATATATTCTTATGTTTGAGAATTTTTAAACACTTCAGAGATTATATAATGCAATATAAAATGTCCCATCTCTACACTCCTTCTTTGCAAAGGTAACCAGTCTAAATAGTTTCTTGATATATACATTTTATACACATTTACAAATATCTATCAATCTTTTCATATCCTTTTTAAAAAACAAAAATTGATGACAAAACATGTTATATATACAAATTTGTGTCTCGCCATTTTTCACTTAATAGTGTATCTTGGGCCACTTTCTGTATCAGCACATAATGATTTATCTATTTGCTATTTGTATGTATGTATGTGTTTATTTATATTTATTTATTTATTCCAGCTTTATTGAAATATAATTGACATATAACATTGTGTAAGTTTAACATGTACAATATAATGATTAGATACATGTATACGAGACCTTGAAATGTATACCATGGTGAGATTATTGAACACATCCTTCACGTCACATAATTACTATTTTGTTGTTATGGTGAGAACATTTAAAATCTACTCTCATAGCAACTTTCAAGTACAGATGATACTCCTTGACATATGATGAGATTACATCCTGATAAGCCTATGGTAATTTAAAAATATTGCAACTCAAATATGCATTTAACCTATGGGACATCATAGCTTACTTAGCCTATCTGATTTCTGCTAAATATGTATTGCTTTTGCATCATCATGGAGTCAAAACATCCTAAGTTGAACCACCCATCATAAGTCAGGGACCATCTATACACAATGCAGTATAGTTAATTATAGTCACCATGCTGTATATTAGGTCACCAGAAGTTATTCCTCTTATAACTGGAAGTTCGTTTTCTTTGACCCACATCTCCTCATTCCTCCCACGCCAGCCCCTGGCAATTGCTATTCTACTCTCTGCTTCTATGTGTTCAACTGTTTCAGATACCACATATAAATAATATCATGTAGTATTTGTCTTTCTCTGTCTGACTTATTTCACTTATTATAATGTCCTCAAGGTACATACATGTAGTTGCAAATGGCAAGATTTCCTTTTTCTTTTTTCAACGATTTTATTGGCTCATTGGGGGAGGGGAACAGTGTTGGGGAATCCAGGAAGGGGAACAGACAAGTTGCTGTCCTTTTGTTCTTTAGTTGTGGAGGACCTCACTTCACTGGCCCATGTTGGTATTATCATTGTGCTCTTCCTGGGTGAGGCAGTTGCTCACCGGCCATTGGACGGCTGCTCACGGCTACTCACTGCAGCTCACAAAAGCGCACACCCGCTGCCAGCCAGCCCCACTGCAGACTATGCCATCGCTGGCGACTCACAGCAGCCCAGCTCCAGGTTGAGCTGTTGTTCACCATCTTAGCTGTAGAGGGTACAGCATCACTGACCCTCATGTGGGATCCAAACTGGGGCCCTGCTGCTCAGAGCTGGTGTCCCAAGCCAACTTTTAACCAACATGCCACTCGGCTGGCCCAAGATTTCCTTTTTTTTAGTGGCTGAACAGTATCTCATTGTATGTATAAGACACATTTTCTTTATTCATCTTTATATGGATATTTAGTTGTTTCTCTGTTTAGGCTATTGTGAATAATGTTGCAGTGAACAGGGGAGTACAGATACCTCGTTGAGAAAGTGATTTTATTTCCTTTGGATAAATAACCTGAAGTGGGATTCCTGGATCACATAATTCTGTTTTTAATATTTTGAAGAACCTCCATATTATTTTCTATAGTGGCTCCACAAATTTATATTGATGCCAACAGAACACAAGAATTCCCTTTTCTCCACATTCTTGCCAGCACTTGTTACCTTTTGTCTTTTTGCTAATAGCCATTCTAACATGTGTAAGGTTATACTTCATCGTGGTTTTGATTTGCATTTCCCTGATGATTAATGATGTTGAGCACCTTTCATGTACCGGTTGGCTATTTGTCTTGCTTGGAAAAATGTCTGCTCAGGTCCATTGCCCATTTTTTTAACTGGATTATTGTTTTTATGCTAGTGAGTTATATGAGTTCTTTATATATTTTGAATGTTAACCCGTTATCAAATAGATGGTTTGGAAATATCTTTTTCCTGTACTTTAGGTTGTCTTTTCATTACGTTGATTATTTCTTTAGAAGATTTTTAGCTTGACATAGTTCTACTTACTGATTTTTGTTTTAATTGGTTGTGTTTCCAGCATCATATCCAAAAGATTCTTTATCAAGATCATTGTCAAGGAGCTTTTCCCCTATGTTTTCATTTAGGAGGTTTATAGTTACAGGTCATGTGCTTAAGTCTTTAATCCATTTCAAGTTAACTTTTTTTGTGAGTCTTATGAGATAGAGATCCAGTTTCATGCTTTTGCATGTGAATATCCGGTTTTCCCAATACCATTTTTTTAACTATTTAACAAATATTTTTATTAAAATATAGCCAACATACAATATTATATTAATTTCAGGTACACATCATAGTTATTCAACAGTACCCAGCTGGCACTATACAGAGTTATTACCACATTATCGATTATATTCTCTATGCTAAAGATGTGGTCACCATGATAAGTCCAGCAACCATTTGACACCATACCATGCTATGACAATATTATTGACTATATTTCCTATGCTGTATATTACATCCCCAAGACTTATTTGTTTTATTCCTGAAATTTTGAATCTCTATTCTTCTTTACCTTTCCCCCCTTTTAAATTTTTTTTTAAATTATTATTTTTTATTGTGAAATACACATTTTTTAGAATTAGTTTCAGCTGTAAAACACAGTGCAATAGTTATACTTTTTACCCCTTGAGGCAACAACCCCCTTCCACCAATCCACCACCCCACTTCCCCCCCCAATATCATACATATCTATTACAATTCCCTTGATTCCACTCCCACACTATACTCCACATCCTATGACTATATATACACACTTATAGTTGACATACAATATTATACAACATCAGCTTCAGGTGTAAGTGCAGTGATCAAGCCTCTACCCCATCCATGATGCAGTCTCCCTAGCAAGACATGTGACCATCTGACACCCTACAAAATATTTACATTATTAATTATATTCTTTGAACTATATTTCATGTCCCTGTGGCAATATTATAGTTATGTATTTATGCTGTCTAATCCCTTCCCCCTTTCCCTCATCCCCAATCCCTCCCAACTAGCAGCCATCAGTTGTTCCTCTATATCTCTGAGACCACTTCTGTTTACTTTGCTCATTCATTCAGTTTTTTAGATTCCACATATAAGTGAAATCATATGGTATTTGTCTTTCTCCAACTGACTTATTTCACTTAACATAATAGTCTCTAGGTACATCCATATCATCCCAAATGGTACAATTTCATTCTTCTTTATAGCAGAGTAATACTCCATTGTATAAATGTACCACAATTCTTAATCCAGTCATCTACCGGTGGACATTTCGGTTGTTTCCAAGTCTTGGCTATTGTGAATAGCGCTGCAATAAACATAGGGGTACATATATTTTTTCAAATTAGTGTCTTGGGTTTCTCTGGATAGATACCCAAGAGTGGAATTGCTGGGTCATACGGTACTTCCATTTCCAGTTTTTTGAGATAGCTCCATACTGATTTCCATAATGGCTGCACCAATCTGCAGTCCCACCAACAGTGCACTAGGGTTCCCTTTTCTCCACAGCTTTGCCAGCACTTGTTGTTTGTTGATTTATTGATGATAGCCATTCTGACCAGAGTGAAGTGGTATCTCATTGTGGTTTTTATTTGCATTTCCCTAATGATTAGTGAGGTTGAACATTTTTTCAT
>NW_017731523.1:1177745-1200032 GCF_001890085.2 Hipposideros armiger | reverse complement strand
CTAGAAATTTATCCATTTCTTCCAGATTGTCAAATTTGTTGGCATATAGTTGCTCATAGTATTTTCTTACAATTTCCTGTATTTCTGTGGCATCTGTTGTCACGTCCCCTCTTTCATTTCTAATTTTATTAATTTGGGTCGTCTCTCTCTTTTTCTTGGTGAGTCTAGCTAAGGGTTTGTCGATTTTGTTTATCTTTTCAAAAAACCAGCTTTTGGTTTCATTGATGTTTTGTATTGTTTTTTTGGTCTCTATTTATTTCTGCTCTGATTTTTACTATTTCCTTCCTTGTACTCCCTTTGGGCTTGTTTTGCTGTTCTTTCTCCAGTTCCCTTAGGTGTAAAGATAGTCTGTTGATATGAAATTGTTCTTGTTTCTTTAGATAGGCCTGCATTGCTATGAATTTTCCACTTAGGACTGCTTTCACTGCATCCCATAGATTTTGAGTTGTTGTGTTTTCATTGTCGTTTGCCTTGAGATAGCTTTTGATTTCGTCCTTTATCTCAGTTTTAACCCACTCACTATTTAGTAGCATGTTATTGAGCCTCCATGTATTTGTGTGCTTTCCAGATTTCTTCTTATAATTGACTTCTAGTTTCATAGCATTGTTGTGGGAGAAGATGCTTGATATGATTTTAATCTTAAATTTATTGAGACTGGTTTTGTGTCCTAGCATGTGCTAGGACAATGTTCCATGTGCACTTGAAAAGAACGTATATTCTGTTGCTTTGGGGTGAAATGCTCTAAAAATATCAATTAAATCCAGCTGGTCTAAAGTGTCATTTAAGGCTACTGTTTCCGTGTTGATTTTCTGTCTGGAAGATCTGTTCATTGGTGACAACGGGGTGTTGAAGTCTCCTACTACAATAGTGTTGCTGTTGTTCTCTGTCTTTATGTCTGTCAAAACCCATCTTACATATTTAGGAGCTCCTATGTTGGGTGCATAGATGTTTACTAGGGATATGTCCTCTTGTTGAATCGATCCTTTTATTATTATGTAGTGTTCTTCTTTGTCTTTTATTGTAGTCTTCATTTTAAAGTCTATTTTTCTGAAATAAGTATTGCTACTCCTGCTTTTTTCTCATTTTCTTTTGTGTGAAATATCTTATTCCATCCCTTTACTCTCAGTCTGTGTGCATATTTTGATCTGAGATGAGTCTCTTGTAAACAGCATATGCATGGGTCTTATTTTCTTATCCGCTCAGCCACTCTATGTCTTTTGATTGCAGCATTTAATCCATTCACATTTAAAGTGATTATTGTTAGGTACATATTTATTGCCATTTTGTTATTTGTATTTCTGATCTTCATGGGTTAGCTTGTTTTCCCCTTTCTTCTGTTTAAAAAAGCAATGCTGGCTTGGTGGTAATGAATTCCTTAAGCTTATTCTTTTCTGAGAAGCTTTTTATCTCTCCTTCAATTTTAAGTGATAGCCATGCTGGGTAGAGTAATCTTGGTTGTAGGACTTTATTTTGTGTCACTTTGAATATTTCCTGCCACTCCATTCTGTCTTGCAGAGTTTGTGTGGAAAAGTCAGTTGTTAGTCTTATAGGAGTTCCTTTGTATGTAACCTGCTGTCTTTCTCTTGCTGCTTTCAGGATCCTGTCTTTTTCTTTAACCTTTGCCATTTTTACTATGATGTGTCTTGGTGTAGACCTGTTTGGGTTCTGCTTGTTTGAAACTCTCTGCACTTCCTGGGCTTGTATGTCGATTTCCTTCACCAGGGTAGGGAAGTTCTCAGTCATTATTTCTTCAAATACATTCTCGATCCCCTGCTTCTTATCTTCTCCTTCTGGTATTCCTATGATTTGAATGTTGTTGGGCTTGATGTTGTCCCACAGGTCTCTTAAACTATTTCATTGTTTTTTATTCTTTTTTCTTTTTGTTGTTCCAACTGGGTGATTTCTGCTATTTTGTCTTCTAAATCACTGATCTGATCCTCTGTTTCATCTCATCTACTGGTGATTCCTTCGAGTGTGTTCTTCATTTCAGTTATTGTATTCCTTAGTTCTAACTGGTGTTTTTTATGATTTCTGTATCCTTTTTATGTCCCTAAACATTCTTATTATCAGTGTTCTAAACTCTGTCTCTGAAAGGTTGTATTCCTCTGTTTCATTTAGTTCCATTTCTTGAGGTTTCTTTTGATATTTTACTTGGGACATGTTTCTTTGTTTCTTCATTCTGGCTGTCACTCTGATTGCTTTGATGTATTAGATCACCTAGAAAGAAAAAAAAAAGAAAAAAAGAAAAATAAAAAAGAGAAAAAGGGGGGAAAAAAGGAAAAAGGAAAAAAAGAAGAAAAAGAAAAAAAAGGTGGGGAGGGGCTCTCTGCCCACTTTAATCTGCAGACCACTTGCTCAGCAATAGAGAGACTCTGGGCAACTCAGCACCAGATGTTGGGGAGAAGGGCTCAGTACATCATGCACTGACCTCCCTCTAGACTTGAAGTGAGCTTCCCACAGTTAGTTGCTGTGTGCTCTGGAACTGTGCTCACCACCAAAAATCCTCACAGGTTGTTGCATGCTGTCTGCTGCTGCAAAAAACTCTCTGTGGCCTGCGGAGGTAGGGGCCAGGGGGCAAGGGCTCAGGGTGCCCCTGACAACACAGCTCTAGGTGGGCGCGGCAGGCCCCCAAGGCACCACAGGGTGTGGTCAGTGGCCCCCACCAAGTCAGAGCAGCATGCACTCCTGCATTGGCAGCCAGCCCACACAAACTTGCCAGGAAAGCCCTGGCTGCATCACGCAGGCACACAGCTTACGGCCCTACACTCCCAGGAAAACTCCCTGTCTCAGCCTGTTCCAATCAGCTGCTCGCAGATCAGGCCAAGCAGCCCAACAGCCAATGCCACCCAGGCAACTCTGCATGCACAGTGCAGAAATCAGGGACCTAAGACGAGTTGCGCACTCCTGGGTCTCAATAAACAGTCTGTTGGAGTTGGAGCACACCTGCCAGACGTTTCCCTGGCTATGCAGCACAAGCAGTGTGGAGGGTGGAGATCCAAGGCTGCATGCGCACGCACGCACACACGCGCATGCAGTCCTGCGCCAATTCTAGCAGACCAATGCAGTCCCAGAACTAAGCCTCTGTGGGAGGGCCCAGCCCTGAAAAAATGGTACCCTCCTGTGCACTACTCGTGTGCAAGCTCCACAGCAGGAGAACAATGGTCCCAAAAACCTCCAGCTCCCGCGCCAAAGGCACTCAGTCAGTCTTTCCCGGAGGCTCCTGGGCCCTGCTTACAAAGCTACCCCCTCCACCAGGAACCGGGTGAATGCTCACCAGTGAGCGAGTCAGTTTGCCGGCTCCCCTGGTTCTCCAGCTGCCCTCAGCCTCACCGAGTTGAGCAAAGAGAGTCCTCACTATTTTCTACTTCCAGCTATTGTAGAACTCCTCTTCCCGGCAAAGTAACTCTGGGCTGGTGAGCGCGGTGTGGGGCTGGATGGTCTCTCCCCCAACAGGAGAAGCCTCCCCACCACTGAGGGGTCCCTCACGGGGTTCGCCCTCTCTCATCTCTGCCCCCCCACCAGACTCCACGTGGCCTCCTCTTTAAGTCCTTCGTTTAGAGGTTCTGTTCATCTAGTGTCCAGGGAATTCCAAGCTTGAATATCTTATAAATTATTTGAATTTTGGTGTGATCCTTCTGCCATCTTACCAGAAGTCCAATACCATTTTTTGAAGAGACTATTCTTTTCCCATTGAGTATCCTTGGCTCTCTTGTCAAATATTAATTGGTCATATTGGGCTTTCAGTTCTGTTCCATTGATCTATGTGCCTGTTTTCATGCCAGAACCATAGTTTGAAATAAGGAAGTGTGATGACCCTAGCTTTGTTCTCCTTTCTCAAGGTTGCTTTGGCTATTTTTTGTGGTTCATAACAATTTTAAGATTTTTTTCTATTTCTGTGAGACATACTATTGAAATTTTGATAAAAATTGAATTCAATGGATATTTTAACAATATTTACTCTTGTCACCCATGAACATGGGATATTTCCATTTACCATATTTCCCCATGTATAAGACGCTCCCATGTATAAGATGCACCTTAATTTTGGGGCCCGAAATTTGAAAAAAAATGTATTACATAAAGTTATTGAACTCAAGTTTTATTCATCATAAAATTCATACAACTCTTCATCACTGTCAAAACTCCCAACGATTAGCTCGTCCTCATATGTGTCTAAAGACAAATCACTGTCTTCATATATTGCCTCGTCCTCAGTTCAAACTATGGCATTTGAAATCTACAACCACTGTATAAGACACACCCAGTTTTTAGACCCCAAATTTTTCAAAAAAGCTTTCATCTTATACATGGGAAAATATGGTATTTGTGTTCTTCAATTACTTTTATCAATGTCTTATAGTTTTTGGTGTATAGATCTTTCACTTTCTTGGTTAAATTTATTCTTAAATATTTTACCCTTTTCATGCTATTGTAAATGGGATTGTTTTGTCTGATATAAGTATAGCTACTTCTGATCTCTTTTGGTTTCCATTTGCCTGATATCTTTTCCCATCCTTTCACTTTGAGCCCTTGAAGTTGAAATGAGTGTCTTGTAGTAGTCATAGATGGGTCGTTTTGGGTTTTTTTGTTTTGTTTTCTTTCTTTTTTCTTAAAATCCATTCAGCCTCCCTGGGTCTTTTGATTGGAGAATTTAATCTATTCATATTTAAAATGATTATTGATAGGTAAAGACTTAATGCTATCTTGTTGATTGCTTTCTGCCTATTTTTGATTTATTTCTCTCTTGCTGTCTTCCTTTGTGAGTTGATGATTTTTCATATTGGTATACTCTGATTCCTCTTTGTGTGTGTGTGTGTGTGTGTGTGTGTGTGTGTGTGTGTGTGTGTCTACTATAGGTTTTTGCTTTGTGGTTACCTTAAGGGTTACATGAATCATTTTATAGCTATAAGTTTATTTTAAGCTATAACAACTTAACTTTAACTTCAATCACATAGAAAATCTCTACCCTTTTATTCCCCCTTCCTTCACATTTTGTTTTTGATGTCATAATTTACATATTTTATATTGTATATCCATTAATAAATTATTGCAGCTATAGCTATTTTAGTATTTATGTCCTTTAATCTTTATACTAGAGTTGGTGATTAACACTCCACCATATTAGAGTATTGAGTATTCTGAATTTTACTATATTCTTTACTGGTGTGTTTTATCTTTTCATGTGTTTTCATGTTATTAACTATTGTCCTTTCATTTCAGCTCAAAGAGCTCCTTTTAGCATTTCTTGTAAGACAGGTGTAGTCATGATGAACTCCCTCAGCTCTTGTTTGCCTGGCAAATTCTTTTCCTTCATATCTAAAGGACAGCCTTGCCAGCCAAGTTGCTGGGGTTCTCTGCAGAGCAGGGCACTGGGAGCCACGGTTACTTGTACTTCATGACTGATATTAGTAACCTCAGCCATTCTTTCCTGTTCAAGCCATCTCTTTACTTCTCAGCTTTGCTGTTCCCTGGCTGGGGTGAAACTGAAGTGGTTCCTTGGTGCAGTGCCCAAAAGGGTAGGGAAGCTGGTTGTTTACACTTTCCCAGTGAGGGAAACTATTTCAAGCTGGAGCGTGCCCTCTTCTAACTGAGCAGTGTCTGCCGGGGCAGGGAGGATGATGCAGGCAAAATGAAGCTGTCTTCCTTCCCTTTCTGTGCACTTATTCTCAGGTTTTTTGTTCTGCAGTGTGGCTGAGGTTCTTAAGTGGATTTCTGCGCTTTCCCATAGCTAGTTTTGTTTGTGGATAGCTGTTTAATTGTTGATCTTTGTTGGGGGATGGAGGCTGGGGTCTCCTACTTTACCATTTTGGTGATGTCACTGTGGGTGATCTGTGTTTGCTCTTAAGAGCTGCATGCTATTTTGAATGCCTTTTTTTTTTGAGACTTAAGCCAATTAAATAACAGAAAACATCTAAAGCAGTGGTTCTCAACCTGTGGGTCGCAGCCCCTTTGGGGGTCAAATGACCCTTTCACAGGGGTCGCCTAACCATCGGAAAACAAAAAGATATTTACATTACGATTCATAACAGTAGCAAAATTACAGTTATAGAGTAGCAACGAAAATAATTTTATGGTTGGGGGTCACCACAACTGAGGAACTGTATTAAGGGGTTGTGGCATTAGGAAGGTTGAGAACTGCTGATCTAAAGATACTGTACTGTGGATTTTGGTTGATATTAGTACTATTATAGCTGCTTTTTCAAGGACAACACTTTTACAATATAATTTTGTACATTGCCTATTTTTGCTTATTAGCTGCTCACAGAAATTTTTGTTTTCTTTTTAAAAGACAATGCCACATCACAAGCTTTGGTTCCATTTGGTGCCCCTAAGGATGCTGTTGAGATTTTTCATGAAAATAAAATGACCAATACTGAAGGTGAGGACTGAATTTAAATTTTATAGTAACCTATGTAAACTATATTTATATTCACTCATTAGTTTGTGATGTCACTATTATGTTTTTATTAAGAAATAAACAAATATAAATTTATAGTTAACAAAGTAATGATATATATTAAGAATACAATACTGTAACATATTTTATTAATAATATATTGATTACAGTCTTGTTCCTAAGAATTATTTATAATTTCACAAATGTATGAATTTTTAAAATAAACATTTTCTTTATTGTGCATGCCAGGACTGGGAGTTGCTGGAACATTTTCAGTTCAAATGGTCTCTTAGAAGAAAAAGGACTAATGTTTCAGGGGTTTGAAATCCAGAATTCAAAATTGTTCACTGAGAATACAGAAAACATTATCTCTGAAAGTGTTTTTGATATTATATGTGGAAAGAGGTAGAAAGAGATGACGAAATGTATACATTTCATGTATAGAGGTTCATACTTATTTCTTAGATCATTCTGGTGGAGAACTTTGCATCAAAAATTTAAATCTTGATTTTGGTAAACTTCTGCTCTGGAGATATTTAGTTTGACAGGATAAAATTGGGTTAAGTTGCCATTCTGATTCTTTATTTCTGTCCAGTAGAAATGTTGAATAGAATTTTAATACCCTGGGTTAGAGTTTATTGCCCATAGTAAATTATGAGTCATAGTTTTGGAGGAATTTTTAAAAATATCAAATGGTTGATTTATGAAGCAATAAATTCAAAACACTGGAATGTACATGTGCTTCTAGGGTACAGATATGTTTGAGAAATGGAGTATATAACCTTTAGGCCAAAAAAATATAACTATACACTAATTAGAGAACAGTGATTATATAGAGTAATGAGATGACAAAAGGTAGTTAAAAGATTCTGTGCTCAGTTCTGATGTGTGGGCATAGGGTTTCCAAGCACTTCTTGGACACCAACTGGTGTGCTTCAATTCAGCTCAGTTCTGACACCATCTACCTGGAGATGGCATTGGATCCCACAGGTTAAGGGCTCAGTTCTACAAGTGTGCCCCTGTCCCCACTTCAGATGCCAGTGGAAAGCCCAGCTATAGATTAGAGGTTTTAATAAATACCCCCCACCTCCACCTTGGTTTTAATTAATTTGCTACAGTGGCTTATAGAACTCAAAGAGACATTTTACTTTCTAGATTACCAGTTTATTACAAAAGGATATAACTCAGGAACAGCCAGATGAAAGAGATGCATAGGGCAAGGTATGAGGAAAGGGCACAAAGCTTCCATGCCCTCTCAGAGCTTGCCACTCTCTTCAAATCTCCATATGTTCAACAACATGGAAGTTCTTCAAACCCTGTCCTTTTGAGTTTTTATGGAGACCTTATTACATAGGATGATTGACCCAACTTCCAGCCCTTCTCCCCTCCTCTGAGGTTGGGGATGGGACTGAAAGTTCTAATTCTCCAATCATGTGGTTGGCATTCCTGACGACCAGTCCTTATGCCCAGGTGGGGTCCAAAAGTCACCTCATTAACAAAGTGAAGGCCACCTTTATTGTTCTCATCAATTGGGAAATTTGAAGGATTTCAGGAGCTCTGTGTCAAAAACAGGACAAAGGAGAAATATATGTTATATTACTTATAATAAATCTCAATATCACAGTAATACATGACAAATGAATGGTATGGGCAAGATATACCTTCACTGTTTTGAGTAACACCAATATTTATGGTCTCTAAGGATTAGGAGAACTGTTAATGGATAAAGACATATTTGAAGTGAATCTTAAAGGATGCATTTGTATATGAAAAGTGAGAAGGGTATTTAAGCAAGAAGAACAGAACGAGTCAAATAACAGGGATGAAATAGCACAAAATATGAAAAACAAATAGATAATTATAGCATAGAGAAGATTCAGAAATGTAAATATAATTGGTTAAAATTAAGCAAGAAATGATTAAGGTGCAGTCAATAAACACTTCAAATTTCAAACTCAAGAGTATGAACTTTATTTCTCAGTCTCTGGTTGTGTGTGTGTGTGTGTGTGTATGTGTGTGTGTGTGCACGCGCACACGTGCGCGCGTGTTTGTGTGTAGATATTATAGAGCCAAATCCATTGCTTGGAAATATGAGTCTGCTATGCAGAATTATTTGGCTGCAGGGGGAAGTATGGAGACTGATTACCTTATCATTATAGTCCAGGCTTAAGGTAATAAAGGCTTGATCTATGAAGGATCAATGGCTATGAAAGATAGGAGTTAAAGAGACATTACAAAGGAATTGTTAAGATTTGGTAATATATTGATATAGGAACTTGAATGAAAAGAGGATTCAACAATGATTTAACTGTTGCGTACTTTGATAATGGGTACAGAGAATAAAGGAAAGGAGGTTGAGTGGAATGAAAATGAGTTTAGTTTTAGAAAAACTGGCTTTGCAGATGGGTGTCTCTCTTGAAGACCACCTTTGGCTTGTTGGCCTTGATACAGTCTAAATGTTTAATACCAAGTAGACTGGAGGCAGGCCTGTAACCAAAAGTTTTATGTTGATATATCTTTACTGTCTCGCCATTCCTTTATATACCAAGTAGTTCCTGATTAACCATTCTGGGTCAGGCACCATCCTCACTGCCTGGACTCTATCAGATCCCTCTCATCCTGGTGCTCTGTCTGTCTGTCTCTTTTATCTTTTCCAGCTCTATGTCTAATGATAGGAATGTGTTCCTTTCCTCTGTATTCTGTAGCTTCTGTGGCTTTGGCACATTAGTTTACTGGTGTTAGAAATTTCTTTATTTCCTTGTGTGGGACATATCAGCTTCTCAACGGGTACCTCCTAACTTTACCTCTTGTCCTACCATCCTACAAAGGACCTTGCAGGTTCCAAACTTCCATTTTCTACAGTCAGTGCTAGGGCCAGGCTCTAGGAAGGGTATACTCTGGACGATTTGTACATTTTGGCAAGGAGTTCAGGGTAAAGTTCTGTCTAAAGATGTTGAGTTGAAAGTTAAGCACTTAGAGGAGATGAATAAGAGAGAAAAGTATTTCTTACTGAGTCATGATTAAGGTCTATGTGGAGAAATAGGCAATGCAGAAGTGCGAGAAAGCTATTAAATAACATCCCAAGGAAGTATTGCCTACTATGTTCTGTATCATAAAGAGTTTAAAGAGAAGGACAATGATAGGAGGTTGTTGAATTCTGTCCCTAAGGTATGGTTAGTGGTCTTTTCATAAAACAAGTTTATGGAGGTAAAATTTAAGTATATAAAAGTCTATTCATTTCAAGAATACAAGTCAATGACTTTTGACAAATGTATACATCCATTTAACCATTCTCTTAAAGAGGATATAGAATCTTCCATCTTTCCGGAAAGTTCATTCATGCCCTTTGTAGTCAATATCACTCTACCCCTTGCCCCATATCCACTGATAGAATTTTAGTTTTATCATTCTAAAATTTCAAATACATGTTAAATAATTGGAGCTGGGTGAATAAGTTATGTAAGGATTAAATTACTGAGCAAGGAGAGTTGATTATGAACATAATGTTTTTATTTCATTTGCCAACATAATCAGCAAGTCCATATTTTTCCTCAAATGAAAGTTTCATGTTGCAGAGTCTCAACAAACCTCAGCTCTGACCTAAGTCCAGGAGGATCTTCCCTCTTATACATTGATTCTGAGCAAGAGAGTTGGAGTTGGGCAGATGCTTAGAGCAGATGAGAATCCTGTCTGAGCTTAATTCTTTAAATACTCACCCTGACCACTTGTGCATGGGTCTGACTAGGAGGAGCTCTATCAATTTATATCTGACTAAACCCATTAATTTATTGTATCATGGAATTTTAGATGAAAAAGATTTATATAATGCCCCACTGACCCATTCATTTATTGAGAAATCTGAGGTTAGCGACTGAATAGTTTTAGCTTAGGAAGCACAGTTACTTATCAGTCAAGTCAAAAAAACGAATGAACGTAGACACCTAATTCAGTGATCTAGGTGTCTCTTGAAGAGGGGTAAAATGAAAAAGAAATGAAAAGTAAAGTATTAATTTATACCATGCATATGTTAGAATAAAAATAGTAATAAGAGCTTAGGAATTCTGGTTCTAGCTTGTACTGCTTATGATGTCATTACAGACTTTTAGTGTAAAATTTAACTTCATAGTGTTTCATTTCCCCCAGTTTCCCATATGTGAAATGTTAATCCTAAACCATAAGGGTGCTATGGAAATTCATTAGTATTCACGTAATAGGATGAAAGTGGAACATGCAGAAAAATATTAAATGAGTCATTACTATCCCTGTTTTCCCCACATTTAACGAAGCAAAACAAATGTTTTAAGTACAAGGACAACTGCCTGGCTGTTAAATGTATATTAAAACCCTATTTTTAGAGGAAGGGCAACATGCCCTTATCAAGATACTTGCGTAGGAGATCAATACGTAATTTTCACCAGCTTGTTCTTGGTCCTTTGACTATTGCAGAGATGAACACACACACACACACACACACACACACACTAAAGAGGAAAGATAGAATATAGGTGACATACACAAAATAGTCATAGCAAATATTTGTGCTCATATAGTCAAAGCAAACTAAAATGCTTCAGAATATTAACACTGATATCTTGAAGGAATATTCAAAATTGAAAAACACGTCATAGGTGAAACACCTGAAATGCACTGAAATACACTTTGAGGACTCCTTCTCTTTATTTTGCCACATTTTAAAAAATATAAAAACAGTCTTTAGAGTATAGCATACACTCCATGACCAGGGAGATATAGTTCAAGTGCCAGCTCTCCCACCTACCAGGTTTATGGAATTGGACACCTTATATAACTTTCCTAAGCCTCGGTATCCTCATCTATGAAATGAAAATAATAATCACACTTCATAAGATTGTTGTGAGGGTCCAATAAAATGTGTCATCAAGGGTACTCAGCATAGTCCCATGTTTGGCATATGATTTGGTGCTCAAAAATGTTAGAATACACACACACACACACACACACACATTCTTATATATGCGATAAAGTAAATCCTGATTTATAAATGAAATAGATATACCCTTTTCACAGAGACTGTGTTTTTGGAGGAGGAGATCATGGGACTTCATTTAAAAGATTGCAGTTTAAATGAAAGTATCTAAAGTTTTTTACCACCTCTGTGGATTGGCCTTGAAACAAAAGGCACAATCTGGAGGGAACAGCATTAATTCTAGTTCTCAAGGTCAACCAAAATGAAGACATCACACTGCTCTCACTGAGGCACCGAGCCTATTTTGTGCCTGGCATAAGATCAGTGATTGCAGCTATAACCCAGCTGGACAGTGTCCTTAGAGGCAGAAGGACTGTCAGTAAACACTTTGGTGGAGTTTCGTGGACAGCTTTGCTGTGCTCCTGCAACCTTCAGTTGATTCGGACATGCCAGGATTTGAATCACTGAGGCACATCAGACTGAGTGGATTTTCTGATGAGTACCACTTGAATGCTGTTGTGAGGACATCAATCACTCTTCATATGAGACTCCAATTTTCGGAAATGGAAGGTAGAAAATGAGGTTATTATGAGGATGAAGGGGACCTGCTTTTATGTTCTTAGCAAGAGAAACTCACAATGGATTTAAGCAACAACTCCTTCAATGCATGGGTGGTTGGATATTATTTACAGTGGAAAATGTGGAATCTCTTTGAAAGGAGAATTTAAAATATGTGTCAAACTCATTTTATAAGTGATTCAGGATCTATTTAGAAACAAATGTATTAATATGTTTTCTCCCTTTTTTCTTCACTTTTTTTCCACAATGGCTCGTGATGTTATGGAACACTTGAACTTTTTAACTTCGAAGTTTTGTTTTTGCTTTTTAGTTTCATTTTTATTTGTTACATTTTAAGTCATAAATGATTACTTTAGGTTTGAAATTTTTAGAAGATTTATTCTGTAATTGTGATTATTTATCAACCTGTTTGTTAAAAATCTTTGAGTATTAGTATTAATAAAGCTGAATATTTTTGCATATTCTGAACATCAATCTTACTACACTTACACTGTATATAACTGACAACTAACTTCCTCTATCCACTTAGGGGTGAATAAAGGCATTTACTTTAGCTACCCATGTCGACGTCACAGCTGTGCATTAGTAAACATCCCAGCACCATGTGTCAACAAAATCATTTCACACATTGAAGATGTAGAGTCTAAAATACAGAAGCATTTGAAACAGGTAAGTGACATAAACTACTAACATTATTGTACTAACATTATTGTAAGCTTTATAGAGCCTATAAGGGTCTGTTATTTAAAAAACCAAAAGAGTTACTATTATTTTTATGATAGTTGAAATACTTTATAGAATATTTGCTCAGTGGTATAATTTTGTAATCTAGACATGCTTTTGATAGTCTCACTCCAGAAAGCTGAAACGATCTCATTAAATAGATTTCCCCG
Organism: Hipposideros armiger; assembly: GCF_001890085.2. Lineage (NCBI taxonomy): Eukaryota > Metazoa > Chordata > Mammalia > Chiroptera > Hipposideridae > Hipposideros > Hipposideros armiger. Next base: position 1,187,218 of record NW_017731523.1, on the reverse strand, counting down.
CCCCAACCTGTTTGTTCTTTATCCAGAGGCAATCATGCTAAGTAGTAATTTCCATAAGCCAACTTAACTAGTAAATCAAATAGTATTTGCATCCTTTTTGAGGACACTCAACCAATTAGATGATTAGATGAGTAAGTTGGTGTATAAAAGGACAGTGTGTCCTTTTTAATGAGATATTTTATTCTAAAGAAATACTTAATAGGCCTGTTGAAAGGGAATATAATGTTTCTTCCTCTGTTTTTTTTAACCTGTTGGTTTGCCTGTATTATTCTGAAGGGAGTCCAATCTTAAAATCATTGTAACTTTCAATTATTTTCAAAGGATGATGTAGGAATAGTAAAAACCTTCTCATACCTTTTATTAAGATTGTATTTCTGAGCAATTAATGCACAATTGGAGTGTTCAAATGGAAGGGAAAGTTTGCCAGAGGCTGTTATTTCTCTTTTTTTCATTGCTGTTACTGGATCTGGCTCTGAAAAGGCTCTGGTGGGCCACTGAAGATGCTTTATCTATGGTTTTGTTTCCTTCGAGAAAAGCATTGTAGTACGTTTGTTAAAATTGCAGGCTTAGCTGGGAATGGAGATACTGTGTTACAGTACCAGTATATGATATGCATTCAGTATATATTAGCTATTGTTCTATGATATTATTTATATAATTCTATATTAGTATCATATTATCTCTGTTAGTGCTGTCTTCTGGTGCCTACCTCAGAGCCCAATGCATGCAGACACTCAATGCATGTCTATTGAATGAAAAAATAATGAAGACCTGAAGTGGAGCCTTTTTTTTCTAGGAGCCTTTTTTTTTCTAGGCACATCTGATGCATCTATCCATCTAATATAGTAAGAGCTACTGTTTACAAAACATCTGCTATTTTTTCTTTTTTACTTTAAAAAAAAAGAATATTATTAAAATATAACTAATATATAATATTATATTAGTTTCAAGTGTACACCATAGTGATTCAACATTTATACACCTAAATGAGTGAACACCATGATAAGTCCAGCAACCATCTGACACTGTACCATGCTAGCACAATATTATTGATTGTATTCTCTATGCTGTAAAATACATCCCCAAGACTTCTTTGTTTTATACGTGGAAATTTGAACATCTTATTCTTCTATACTTCCCACTATATTAAATTTTTCAGTTACAGTTGACATTCAATATTATTTTATATTAATTTCAAGTGTACAGTGTAGTGGTTAGACATTTATATAATTTAAGAAGTGATCCTCCTGACTAGTACCCACCTGACATTATACATAGTTAATAACATATTATTAACTATATTCCCTATGCTTTACTTTAATCCCCAAGAGTATTTTGTAACTACCAATTTGTATTTGTTAATCCTTTCACCTTTTTTACCCTTTCCCCCAAGCCCCCTCCCATATATCACCCCAATAATCTAGTATCCATCCAAATTCATACATAGATATTACAATATTATTGACTATATCCTTTTGGTTGGAGTATTTACTCCATTTGCATTGAAAGTAATTGTTGATACTTGTAGTTATTGCCATTTTATTATTCATATTTTCAATCTTTTATTTATTTTTCATCTTAAAGAAGTCCCTCTAACATTGCTTATAATAGTGGTTTGGTGATGAACTCCTTTAGTTTTTTCTTGTCTGGGAAGCTCTTTATCTGTCCTTTGAATCTAAATGATAGCTTTACAAGATTAACTCGTAATCTTGGTTGTAGGCCTTTGCTTTTCATCACATTGAACATTTTGTGCCAATCCCTCTGGCCTGCCAAGTTTCTGTTGAGAAATCAGCTGGAAATCTTATGGGAGCTCCCTTATAAGTTACTTTGCCTTTCTCTTGCTGCTTTTAAGATTCTCTCTTTGTCTTTAACCTTTGCCATTCTAATTATAATTTTTCTTTGTGTGGGCCTCTTTGGGTTCAACATGTTTGGGACTCTGCACTTTTTGGGCTTGAATGTCCATTCCCTTTGCCCGGTTAGGGAAGTTTTCCATCATTGTTTCTTCAGTAAGTTTTCTATTCCTGCTCTCCTACTTTTGGCACCCCTCTGATGTGAATGTCGGTATGCTTGATGTTGTCCTTGAGGCCCCTTAAATATCTCCTGCTAAAGCCCCCAAATCTGAAAGTATAGCGATTTTGACTTTTACTTTGTTCAGTCCATAGTGACAGTTTTTTTTTAATTTTGTTTTGTTTTGTTTTGTTTTGTTTTTGATGAAGTTAGGTTGCTCTTGGGGACTGTGAGGAGTGCATTTATGATGGGGTAGGGTGAGGACAAGGAGAGGGAGAAAGTGATACCCTCTCTAGGCCAAGCAGATTTTCCTTTTCTTTTGATTTGCAGCAGTTTTACTTTTGTCTAAATTGTCCACTGTGTTTCTCTACAAACTGCTTAATTTTTAAAAACAGCTTTATTGAGACAATTTACATACCATAAAGTTTGCCATTTAAAGTGCACAATTCAATGGTTTTTAGTGTATTTTCAGAGTTGCGTAACTAGTGCCATAATCATAAAAGCCCACCCATTATATAATCCCATTAATATGAAATGTCCAAAATAGGCCAGTCTATTGAGACAGAAAGCAGATTGATGGTTTCCTAGGGCTGGAGGTAACTGCTGAAGCGTATGGGGTTTCTTTTTGGGATAATGCTTGTTTTTAATCAGGATAATCTTAGTGTTTTATTAGATCATGTTGTCTAAATAATTAGAAAGCTGTAATCTATTTTGGGTATGGAATACATTAGGTGAGTGAAAGATCAATCTTTTTTGGATCAGCCCTTATAGTTTGTTTGCCCATTATATCACAGTGGCTTCTATTGTGTCAGAATAAATACTGTAGAGCCTGTGATTAGCAGAGATGAATCTGCCATAAGCTTGTCCATCTACTCATTGCAGCTTAATTGAAATTCTGAATCTTGAAAAGAAAATTCTTCAGAGTGGCGTTACTATGAAAATTTTCTCTATATTTTATTTTTGCAAAGAATAAGAAAATACTACAAAATTATGGAAGCAATTGCCTGGATAACTTCTCATACTAATAAAGGTTTTATTTTTCTGCCATGTTATTCCCCTAGACTAGAGATAGTTTTGTTTAATTTGTAATGATCTCTACTACATTCCAAAATTTCCTCTTTCAATCAATAAAAATCATTAAGATGCTACCATGATTTAAAAGAATGGCATAGAGAGAAAGTACAGATGTTCATCTACTTATGATGGGGTTGCAAAGTGAAAACATTGTAAGTTGAAAATGCATTTAATACACCTAACTTACCGAACATCATGGCTTACTCTAGCCTACCTTAAACATGCTCAGTTGGTCAAAATCATCCAACACAATGAGTACTCTGAAGAGTATTGGTTGTTTATCCTTGTGATTGCATAGTTGACAGGAAGCTATGACTTGCTGCCTCATGAGAGAGTATCTTACCATATATAGCTAGCCCAGGAAAAGATTGAAATGAAAAACTTGAAGTACAGTTTCTACTGAATGCGTATCACTTTTGCACCATCGTAAAGTTGAAAAATAGTAAGTCAAACCATCCTAAGTTGGGGACTTAGAAATCTGTATTTAGAAATCAGTCTTTAGAATACAAAGAATAAAATGATAATAAAGCTAATATTTATTAAGTGCTTACTTTATATCTTAAGCTTAATATGATGGTTTAATTGACTTCTTATTGAAATCATGTGAGGTGGAAACCACCACTATCCCCAACTGCAGATGAGGAAAACAATTCCAGAGGTTGACTTCTCCCAAGATCACACAGCTAGTGGCAAAGCCAGCATTCATACCAGGTGTGTCTGAGATCTCAGAACATCCTGTTCATCTCTGTACTGTGTCATCTATCCTTGAGAGTACATCAGCTATGAGGACCAAAGCACATGAATGTTAAAATGCTTATAATTCGAATGGGAAAACTTTGCTTGGTTACACCATTTCATATTTGTTTTTAATTCTGAAACCTGAAATTTTATCATCTGACCCTCTTGACCACATTTCTGATACGTTTAGTTCCCTCGTTTTGTTAATTCAATTATATTTCATTTGAAACTTAAAGACACTTCAAATCCTGACATATCTACTGTTTCTCATTCTGGCATTCCTATTTTTCTTTACTTCCTTGCCTCATCAGTTCATGTCTTAAAATACTCACCAATTGGTATATTTAGTCCTTTACTTCTTTATCCTGTTATTCTTCTAGTCTGATAAAATGCCAACCCTGGTGAAATCTCGCTGATGGTCAGCCATCTCCACTCCTACCCCCAGCCTGCAGAGCACTGCTGGAGAACATCATACAGTAAACCAAATTTGAGCTCTTAGATATTTGTGGTCTCTGACCTCAATTAGGACCTTTAATAGTGTTCTGAAATTATTCTGTTTGTCAACCAGAACTTTCTCTGGTATTCTCTGGTATCGGCTCCAATCCTTTCCTTTGTTCAGGTCTCCAAATCTTCCACCTCATTACTCATGTATCTCTTACTTCCCAAAGAGAATGGGAAGTTTAATAACAAATGCATCAGGCTCCTGTTATCTCATGTACGAACATCCTTGAATTCCACAAACATTGTTCCTTTTGTCCTTCCAAGGAAGATTTCCTTTTCCTGCCAATGACTACTGCTTTCATTTGTATTATGACTTCTGTTTTTGCAAGGATCTTGTTATCATCAGATGTTCTCATCAACCTATGTTTCCAAATGTTCTTTTTTCTTAACTCCCTTCTGTCAGCTTTTAAAATATTGATGTTTCTCTGGTTTTCAAGAATTTTTTTTACCACGCAGACCTTTAAATATATATCCCTTTTTTGCTTTCTCTTACCATCTACTTACCATCTGAAGAGTTGTCTAAATTTAATATCTCGGATTCCTCACCTCCCAATTACTCATTCATTGAAATCTGGATTTGGTCCCCATTATCCAAATGAAAATACCTTTATAAAAATAACCATTGTTTTTCCTGTTATCTGTTGTTATACACAAACACACACACTCTAAAACTTTGTGGCTAGAACACATTTATTTCATTACAATTGAGCCATTTGTTTGGGGCTCAGCTGGGCAATTTTGTTGGTTCTTGCCTGGAGCCAATCATGTGGATGCACACATGTGCTAACTCAACTGGGAATAGTGATAAAGATGCCTCACTCAATGTCTGGTGGCTGGGAGAGTGTCCTAAGAGTACAAATCTCAATGCGCAAGTGCTTAACAAAGCTTTGCCTATGTTATGTTTGCTGAAGTCCCCCTAGCCAAAGCAAAGTATTTAATCAATCCCCTTCTTAATGCAGTAGATTACTAGACAAGATGTGGTTGCCAGAAGACAAGATCCTTTGGGGATAATTTATGTAGCGATCTATCAGTTAGTCCATTGTCAACATGATTAACAACCCATCTAACTGCAAACTATTATCATCAGCTCCCCAAAAGTTGTATTCCATTATGGTTTTTGCAGATGTCCACAGTCACATGTTCTGTGACAGATGTGATGCAGATAATGTTCCTTGGGTGCAGCTTCTTTTGACCCAGAAATCTGTGATTTAATATGACAAGTTAAATACTGCTTCTTAACATACAATGTGGAGCAAGGACCAAATGATCACAATAAACATTCTCATTCAAAAACAGGAGGAATGCAAAGCTTTTAATGATGCATACAATTCTGAAATTTGTGAAGGCACATGATGTTAGGTCAACCACATCTGGGACCAAGGAATGTTTCTTGATTATGATTCAGTTCTGCTTCCTGGGAATAGTTTACAAATTTATTGTCCTCTTGTCTCTTTGCTCTACTCTAGGAGCTCTTGGCTCTGAGAGGTACTTTAATTTCCATAAGAAATACACCTGAGTAGCTATCTCAGACTTTTTCCTGTGTTAGTCTTCTCAGGCTGCCATAACAAAAGACCACAGACTGGGTGGCTTAACCAGCAGAAATTTATTTCCTCATAGTTCTGAAGGTTAGAAGTCCAAGATCAAGGTGCTATCAGGGTTGGTTTCTATTGAGAATTCTCTTCTTGGCTTGAAAACAGGCTCTCCGCTTCAGTGTTGTCATGTGGTGAGAGAGTGAACTCTGGTATCTCTTCCTCTTCTTATAATAAATCCAGAGTTATTAGATCCCACCCTTGTGACATCATTGTATTTTAATTATCTCTGTAAGGTCCTGTTTCCAAATACAGTCACTTTGGAGATTAGGACTTCAATATATGAATTTTGAGGGGACACAGTTCAGTCTATAACACTGTCATAATAATTTGGAAGCTCAGACACTTTGCATTTTTAATTCTCTTTTGTTTTTTAGTCCAAAATGTTATAATTCCCATAAGATCTCCAGGGTTTCATATTCATCTGATTGATTTTAACCCCATGACTCAAAAGCTAGTCATACATTTTTTTCTTTAAAATAATTTCTTTTAATTAGGTAGTTTATTTTTATGTTCTCATAAATAATAGTGTTGGTTTTCTAAAATTAACTTGGTTTTAAAACAGAGACTTTCAAAAAAATTTTGGAAGATAATACAGAGAGATCTCATATATACTCTGGACCCAGTTTTTCCTGTTTTAATATCGTAAATTAGCATTGTACATTTGTTATAATTAATGAACCAATATTGATACATTATTACTAACTAAAGTTCATACTTAATCTAGTTCCCTTAAATTATTTTTTTATTGAGATGAAATTCACATAACATGAAATTAGCCATCTTGAAGTGAACAACTGACTGACAATTAGTACACTCACAATGTTGTGCAACCACCACTTCTATCTAGAGCCAGAGCATTTTCACCACTGCAAAATAAAGCCCTATACACATTAAAGATATAATCACTATTCATCTCTCTACCCTGGCCTGGCAACCACAATAAGCTTTTTATTTCTATGGATTTATCTATTCTGTATTTTTTTGTATAAATGATATTATACAGTATGTAATTTTTTGTGTCTGGTTTCTTTTACTTAGCATAACATTTTGAGTTTGATCTACATTGTGTCATATATCAGTACTTAATTCGTTTGCATGGCTGAATAATACTCGTGTGTGTGTGTGTGTGTGTGTGTGTGTGTGTGTGTGTGTGTACACCACAATTGGCTTATCTGTCTGTTGATGTATTTGAGTTGTTTCCACCTTTTGTCGAATGTAAATATGGCTGATATGAATATTCATGTACAAGAATTTGTTAGAATAGCTTTTTTTCAATTTTTTTTAGGTGTATACGTAGGGATATAATTGCTTTGACATATGGTAGTTCTATATTTAACTTATTGAGGAGTCACCAAACTGTTTTTCATAGGTTATCCATTTTTGTTATTGAATTGTAAGAGTTCTTTATGTATTTTTATACTAGACCCTAATCAGATATATTATTTGCAGACATTTTTTTTCCATTATGTAGACTGTCTTTCACTTTCTCGATAATGTCCCAAACTTTTTTTGATGAAGTCCATTTTATCCTTTTTGTTGTTGTTATTGCTCATGCTTTTGGTGTCATATCTAAGAATTCAATGCACAATCCCAGGTCACAAAGACTTACGTTTGTATTTTCTTCAGTGAATTTTATGGTTTTATCATTTATATTTAAGTCCTTGATACACTTTGCATATAGGAGACACATATGCCCTTGGGTTCAAAGGGAAGATAATGGTACATTAGAAATGGTTACCCTCCTTTACACCATCTCCCATGAACAAGCAGCGCTTTTAAACACTGGCTTTGTGACTTGTTTCTGTTTGTGTGTTTGTTTGTTTGTTTGTTTGTTTGTTTGTTTGTTTGTTTTAGCTGAGCCATCCTGCCACCTGTTGGCAGCTCAGTGGCTGCTCAGCTCGGGCCAGGAATCGAACCGCTGTTGCTCAGAGCTCAAACTCAGTGTGAGCTCTTAACCAACTGAGCCACTTGGCCGGCTGTGACTTACTTTAAACAATAGATATATCAGAAGAAAGATACAGTTTCTAAGCAAAGTCTCATGAGGACTTGAATCTTCTGCGTTTAATCAATCTCTTGCTGCTATAAATTACCCATGTAAAGAAGCCTAATCTAGCTTTTATAAGGACAAATGACCGAGAGAAAAGACCAACCTATAGCCAGCACAAACCACCTGACGTGTGAGTGAAGGGTGCCTTGAACTACCACCTAGTCTAGCTGCCAGGTGACTGCATTAGTTTGAAGTCACATTAGTCACCCCAGACAAGACCAGAAACCACCCCTCTGAGCCCAGCTTGTATTGGCAACTCACATAATTATGAGCAAATAAATGGGGATTGTTTTTTAGCCACAAAGTTTAGAGCGGTTTATTAGGCAGCAGTAACTGATGCATCATTGAAACAAACTGAGATATACAGGCACATGTGCATGCACATCACAAATTAAAATAAGTGAATGAAAGGAAACTGTGACTCTATATATGTTGGAAATGAAACTGTTGACCACTTTGTCCTTGTGGAAAAAATCCCATTCCTATGCTTTTTATTTTGCTAACTTGACTCTCAACACGCTTTTCCCCACTATTTTGGTAGATATTCTTTCCAGTCCTTATGGCAGACCCCTATTTCCTCTGGTCATATTGGAAATACTGGTGCTCCCCAGCCATGTCCTCTCCTTACTCAACATTCCCTTTGAGTGTCCCCATTTGAATTTATGTCATTTATACATGATATGTGTATACCAAATTGAGATTTCCAGCTCAGATTTGACTTTCTCCTAAGCCCCTTATACCCATTGCCTACTGAACACCTTTTTATATATGTCCTTAAAGTACCTCAAATTCAAAACATACAAAATTGAACTATCATTTTTTTCTTTCTTCTGTGTTCCCAGGTGCAGTCAATGGCACATTATTCACTAGATAACCGAAGCAAGAAAGCTGATGAATTGTATTGGCTACTCACTTTTGGTCACCCATTATATGCATTTACTAATTTGTTTTGGTTCCACTTGTGCAGTTTGTCTCAAATGCAAACAAACGTTTCCATTCATATGTAGTAGCTTCATTCATGCCACTCATCTTTGCCTGAGTTACTTAAGAGCCCTTTCACTGGTTCCTTTGCTCTAGTCATTTTTCTTCTCCCATCCATCCTCCATAAAACAGGCCATATTCCCTCTTTTTTCTGAATATATTATTGTCAGTAATCTGTTTAAAACCCTCTTCTGAATCTCTCTTGCCACATGATTAATTCATACTCCTTGGCGTGACATAAAATTCCCTTTATAAAATAATATTTACTCTTAAGCTTCATGTCCCTTCATGTGCTCTGCTCTAGCTTTAACTCTCTTACCTCAGGGCCTGAACACAAGCATTTCCTTTTGATCTCTGTTTAACTCTCACTTCTTCCCAGAAAACCATCTTTCCCCTCCAAAGCTTAGGATGGATGTCTTCGCTTGAAATCTCATAGGACATTTTACTGACCACTGCTGGGAAAATTAGTACACTGTGTTTTAGTGTTCTCTCTCTCTCTCTCTCTCTCTCTCTCTCTCTCTCTCTCTCTCTCT
>NW_017731523.1:1143575-1177738 GCF_001890085.2 Hipposideros armiger | reverse complement strand
CTCCCTCTCCCCCTCTCCTCCTTTCTCCCTTCCTCCCTCCTTTCTCCGCCCTCCCCCTTCCTACAAGATTGCAAGGTTTTAGAAATTAGGGTTTATTTATAATGTCCACTAACCATAGTACCTACCACATAGTACCTGGAACATTATAGGCATTAAATAAATACTTTTGAATGATTGGATTCAGGGATAAATTTCTAAATTATGTCAGGCTTTACATGAGGCCACTCTTCTAAACATGGGAAGGATATACTTGTTCTTAGAATTTTAAAAATTTGGCATATTGTTTGACAAGTATTGCCTATGTTTTCAAATGATGTGTACTTTTGAATAAGATAGCTATAGAAAATCCCAAATTGACTGTAAATTCAAAAGCATAAGTATTCTTTCCAGATAAAAGTAGGTCACAGTTGTGAGAAATAATATTCAGAATTAGTACTCCACATCTACAAGTATTTTACAATAAAAAGATTTCCAACATAAAGTTATTTCTTTTCTTATTTATAGACTATAAAATAGAAGGTTTTATGAATACTTTGTCTTAAAAATTTAAATAGCATTTAAATAGTGAAAATATTGGTAATTATTTTCCAAAATAAATATGGAATTAAAAAAACAGGATCAGTTAGAAAGTTATATGTATCAAGCAGGAGTTTATAGGCAATGTTATTTAGAGTAAATGAGATGTTTGATTTCCTCTATAATGTAATTTTTTTAAAGTACATTCAATTTGACATTTTTAGGCCCCCACTCCACTTTTGTTTCTCTTTGCTCTTTGAAGAGACAGAAATCAGAAATGCATAGAATTCTGTGGTTAGTTGGATAAAATTGATTGTGTTATAAATTATAACCAATGGTTCTAAATGTTTATGGCAATAAGTGAAATTCTAAGCTTAATTATAATAAGAATTTTATTAAAAGTAATTTAAAGTGACTCTGGGAGATTTTCAAAACTTGTCTAAATATTTCAGATGGGCAGTGATGAATGTAAAAATCCTTCTCTGGTGTTGTGGACCTTACCTACATTAACCATTTAAGTATCCTGGTTATTTGAATACCAGGTACCTGGAATTTTCCTTCTCACATCACATCAAAGACTGATTAAAATGATTTTTATTTATTGTTTCATCACTTCTTCAAAAATGTTGCTAGGGTAATATTTTATTCTAAAATATTTATACCATACCAAATTGAGCTCTTTTCTAAAAATTTAACCTGGTTTTATTAGTATAAAATACATTATTTTCTATTATACTCTAAAGAACATCAAACTGAGACTATTAATTATGCATTACTCACTTACTGAGGACTTTTAAATTTTTGGATAATTATGTAACAATTCATTGAAGTGCCTCTTAACCAATTTGCTCTTGACTATCTTGTGATACTTCAACTTCAGATGTCTTCTTAAAACTATCATATAAATCAGCCTAATTGTAGGTTTCTGCAATTAGGACTCTGAGTTACCAGTGTTCACAACCAAGGGATAACATTTTCCTGATTATTAAGTGATTTAGAATGTATTCATATACTTACTGAATGTTCGTTCTCTTCTCTGCTTGTGTATCCTTTCCCATTTCCTTTCAGGTTTATTTGTAATTTCGTATTGACTTGTAAGAGCAAATTATTATCTTTAGTTTGTTATATATGTTTTAAATATATTTTTTCATTTGATTTATCTTTTTATTTTCCTTCTGGTTTATTTTAGCAAAAAAAGTTCCTAATTTTAATGATTTGAATTTATAATTTTCCCTTTAAGATTTTTGCATCTTGTTTAAGAAATCCTTCCATACTGCATTGTCATATAAAATATTTCATTTTCTTGTAAAATTTTAAAGCTTTTCAGTTGAGATTTAATTATTTAGTAATATGAAATTGTTTCTTTGTGTGTAAATGAAATAGGTGGCAATTTTCATTTGTAAAAATACAGAAATTATTTTTCTCAACATCGATTTTATTGCAAAATCATCATTTCTTAGAAATTAGCTGTACTGTATTTATCATATATCAAGTTTTCATAATGATTGCCACTATTTCTGGATTTTTTTCCTTTCATTGGTTAATTTTACCTCTATTACCATACCTCATTTCACTAATTTGCATGCTTCATAATATGTTTTGATAACTGATATGTTTGTTCCCTCTTCTTTTCCTTTTATATACATTTTCTATTTTTGGTACATATTGTAGAATAAGCTCATCATATTACGTGCAAAATCCCACTGAATTTCCATTCATCATTTTTTATTACATAGATCAGATTAGTCTGTTTGGGAGTTTGTTTGTTTGTTTGTTTGTTTTAGATTCCACTGAATCTATGATACTATTAGCACAAGAAAATTCCAGCAGCATAGCGAATACCAAAACTTATTTAGAGGAGAGGATTAAATAGGAGGTAATGGGGAAGATGGGCAAATTGATGAAAACTTGTTGTTAAATTATGGGTTCGCTAATATACAGTCACATAACATTTCAGTCAATGACAGGCCATGTATAGGATGGGGTCCCATAAGATTATAGTGGAGTGGAGGGCCTCTACTTTTGCCTAAATAAGCTTCCGTTTGAATTTGTGGCACCTTAGAATATTTTCACTCATCGATGAATCTGCCTTTGTTTTTCCTCAGCCACCTGTTTTGTGTCTATGTGAGATTCTGCTCTGTTTTGTTTCTCTCTAAAACCATAACTTCCATTCTTAGCCTATCTTAGGCAGACCCCCAATGTGGTTAGAGAGTTCTCACAGCAACCACTGAAAGGCAGCTTCTCAGCCATGTATTTTGGATTCTTGGGGTGTAAAGCAATAATACTGGCCTATCTCACAATAGGCATCCCTTCTATTATTTACTTTATTACCTGCTTATTTTCACATAATGGGAATTCTATATGGACTCTACAGAAAAGCTTTTCATATTTCCTGAAATGGTCTCCATTTTTCTCTTCTGATTTATGTTCCTCTTTGATCTATTTTCACTAATAGTGTCATCAGATTACTTTCTATTTCTGGGATTCTTTTAAAATATATGTTCCAGTGATTTTATTGACATACATGTATATTTTTCTTCAAGAATTTTGGTATGATATGGGAATTTAAGAGAAGTGATGATGTATGCCCAATCTAGCATCATGAATTGGAGATTTATCTATGAAACCCATAGCATTCTGACTATATATTCCTTGTATTTTTGGTAATGTATGCCTCTTACAGCCCAAAGTTCTTTTGGAATATATATGTAGAACATGACCCCTGCCAAGGAAATTATAGTCCAGAAGAGGGGCATACTATAGAAAACTAAATATTTTTTAACTCACATGTATTATGTGTTTTCCATTCTTTTGCAATATATTAAAATTTAGTAGACATCATGCATGCTGATTGTGTGGAAAGTCATTTGATAGTTAATTGGCATTTGAACTGGTCCTTGATGAAAGGGTAAGACTTAGAAACACAGATGAAATGTGAGAACAATTAAGTATGAGTAATAATGAAAGTATTAGACTAGGTAATAGAAGATATATTATACCTATTTTGGAAAGAACAGAATATAATATGACAAAAATATAATGAGGTATGTGAAGTGGAGTATTTACAATTATATCAGTGAGTTCAAATATAAGTTAAGTTTACTATAGTTTTCTGAAATATTTAAAATTTGATTTTTATTGAGCTCTTTTATTTTGACAGTTTGAAACTTCATTTGAAGAATGGTAAGAACTTTTTATACTTTTATATTTTTAATATTCAAAGTTTGATGATTAATCTGCTGTAGATAAGATTTGTTTCAAAAGGAACAGGAAATTAAAAGCAGAATTTTTCATATTATATAGTAAAATGTAATTTTAAAAATATAAGAATTAGCATATTACTGAAAATGGCAGAATAAGGATCTCCAGTGCTCTGACCCACCACAAAATAGCTATAAACTTGGCAAAAATTGGTCAGAATCAACTTTTGACAAAATCTGGAATCTAGTCAAAAGCTTACAGGGAAAAGTAAATGAAGAGTCTGCTGCACTGTATTAAGAGAGCACCATGGCATTTTTAAATTGCCTACTTGCCATTCTCAGCCCCTAGATCAGTGGAGGCCATGAAAAGAGCATCCTGCACTTGTGGTGCAGATTGCTAGTGCCAGAGGGAACAATATGGACCTTATTTTCGCACAATTGTGGTTCAGTGTTCTGACCTGTCTGATGACTCCCTAAAGGACCTGCACAAAGGCTTGTCTTTGTTTCACCTTGTTTTGCCTTGGAGCAATCACAGAGCTGGAGCCACTTTCAGGGGGTGTTTGTTGAAAGCGTTTACAGGCATATGTACACTTGCCACCACTGCATGAAGCTATTGATAACAGTCAGGAAAAGCATTTGACATACCAAAATGCCTGGGAAAGAAGAGGTAGAGAAAAGAGAGACATGCGGGAATAAGGCTTTTTAAACCTCTCACAAAAATTGGAGAATCAAGAAGTACAGATATATGACCCATGCTGACACATGCTCAGGAAAGACCTGAGAAGACCCTAAGCTTTTACCTGTAGCTGACCTTTAGGATCTGCACAGGCAAAAGTTGAAGATAGGAGGCAGAGTTGTAAACAGCCTGGATAAGCATGGAAGGAGTACTCTAGTACATAGCCAATCTGTTAAGATTGGGAGGGTATTTTTTTTTCTTTTTCCTTTGTTTTGGCTCCAGGTATTTAAGGTAACTTGGGCAAAACACAAACGTGCCAATAAGCTAATGAAACATTTACTTTAGTGGCCACACATGACATAGAATACAGATATTACAAAAACTGTTTAGAATAATCACTGAACCAAATAAGTAACAACTACTCACCACAAACCAAAGAGAGAGAAGATACCCTTATTTCCTTTTCCCATTAAAATATTCAAAATATCCAGTTTTCTACAAAAATTATGAGGCAAGCAAAGAAAGAAAAAGAAAGTTTGTCCCATGAACAAAGAAAAAGGAAAGAAAGAACAGAAAAGAGATAAAGAATAGAAAATATAAAGAAGAGTGAAGCAGACATTCTGGAGCTGAAAAGTACAGTGATTGGAAGGAAAAATTAGAGATATTCGTCAGTGGCTTTGAGCAGGCGGATGAAAGGGTCCTTGAATTTGAAGATAGGTCAATTGAGATTATTCAGGCTGGGAATAGGAAGACAAAAGAATGAAGAAAAATGAACAGAGCCTAATAGACCCCAGGGATACCACCATGAATACAAATATACTCATGATGGGAGTCCAAGAGTGACAGGGGAAAGAAAAAGACTACTTGAAGAAACATTGTCTGAAATCTCCTCAAATTTGATGAAAGATAAGAATCTATACTTCCACTAAACATAATGAACTCCAAACAGGATAAACTCAGAGATCCACACTAAGACACATTTTAGTCCAATTATTGAAAACCTGGGACAAAGATAGTATAGGTTTTCCCCACTATTCAAAAGTATTGCATTCCTGTGAAACTTTTCGTACACTGAAATGGTGTAAGGTGAAGAAGCAATTACCATTAATTTATATGGAAAAATTTTTGTGTATTCCCAGACCCATAAAAATCATACTAAATATGCTTAATTATGTCTAGTTTACGCTAAGCATAACACTCTTACAAGATCTCTTAGGGCACATCTTGCTAATGGATGCACAAAATAAATTGAGATAAAACACATGCAGTTCACAGACACAATTCAAAGCTCCGGTGGCTTGATGCTGAGGTGCTGAGTGTAGTTCCCAGAAAGGCACTTGGCGGGGCCCCTCTCACTGCTGGGGATGTTGCTGCCCCTGTAACACTTGCTGCAAAACAAACGCTGAATGCTACTTTTCCTCTTTGCCTTTTTTCTTAAAAGCAAAATCCTCTTTGGATTTCTTTCAATGAAAACAGGTACTACTGTAGGTCTTTTGTGAAAGCAAAATGGAATAATGTGAACTTTTGAAAATCAGGATATACCTGATTATATTGCAAACAAGAGAGAAGTGGCTCATCACATACAAGGGATCCTCAATAAAATTAAGTCATTGTCTCATCAGAAATTATGGTGGCCAGAGGCAGTGAAATGACATATTTAAATTAAATTGCTGAAAGAAAAAAAAAACCTCACAGAATTCTGAATCCTGCAGAATGTTCTTCAAAAATGAAAGAGAAAATAAGACATTCCCAGGTAAACAAAAACTAAGGGTCTTTATCACTAGCAGAACTATTGTATCAATATCCTAAAGGGAGTCTGTCAGGCAGAAATGAGAGGACTCTAGACAGTAACTTGAAGCCATATAAAGAAATAAGAAACAACAGTAAAGATAGCTATAAATGTAAATACAAAAGTCAATATAATTGCATTATTATTTTGTGTCTCTTATTTTCCTATATAATTAAAAATATAAGTGGAGAAAACCATAATTATGAATCTATCAATGGTGTTACAATGTATAAATGTGTAATTTTAATTCAAACTTAATTTTCATGAAGATGTTAATTATAATCTCCAGGGAACCAATTTTTGAAAAAAATTCTAAAAACAAACAAAAATCCCAGAATTTCAATAAGGAGGAAACTAAAACAATACATGGGGGGAAAAAAAAGTAACCACAAAAGAAGGCAGTTATGGAGAAATTAGAGAATGAAAAAGATATAAGTAATATAGAAGACAAATAACAAAAGTGCAGAAGTAAGTCCTGTTTTATCAGTAGTTACTTTTCATGAAGATGGATTAAACTCTCTTATTAAAAAGTAGAGAGTAGTAAAATGGATGAAAATAAATTAGCCAACTATATGCTGTCTATAAAAGAGACTCACTTGAGATCCAATGATACAAGTAGGTTGAAAGTGAAAGGATGAAAAATATATCCCATTAAAATAGTAACCTAAGTAAAGCTGTAGTAGCTATACTAATTTCACACAAAATGGACTTTAAGTCATAACATATTACAAGAGACAAAGAATACGTGATATCTTGATAAAAGGGTTGCTTCATTAAGAAGATATAAAAATCATAAACATATACATACCTAAAAACATAACCTCAAAACACATGAAGTAGAAGCTGACAGAACTGAAGGGAGAAATGCACAGTTCTCTAGTAAGAGTTTGAGAATTCAGTACCCCCACTTTCATTAATGGACACAAGAACTAAAAAGAAAATCCATAAGGAAATAGAGTTGACCAACACTAGAAACATCTAGATCTAACTGACTTATATAATACACCCCACGCAACAATAGTAAAAAACCCATTCTTTTCATGTTCACATTGAACATTATTCAGCCTAGTCACACACACACAAATCTCAATAAAGTAAAAAAGATTGAAACCATACAAAAAGTATCTTGTGTCCCAATAAAATGAAACTAGATATTAATAACAGAAGGAAACTAGAAAATGTATACATATGTGGAAATTAACACATTAAAAAAACCTGAGTCAAAGCTGAAATCATAGGAGAAATTAAAAAATACTTTGAGATTAATGAAAAATGAAAGCACAATGTTCCAGAACTTATGTGATGCAGCAAAATAGTGCTCAGAGGGAAATTTATAGCCATAAATGCTTACATTAAAAAAGAAGATCCAAAATCTAGTAACCTAATTCTATACTTTATAGAACTAGAAAAGAGTGAGTGTACTAAAGGCAGCAAAAGAAAGGAAATAATAAAGATTAGAGCAGAGATAAATGAAATAGAGAGTAAAAAATTAGTATCTATGAAAACAGAAGTTGTTTCTTTGAAAAGATCAGCCATATTCACAAACCTTTAGCCAGAATGACCAAGAAAAAAAGATGAGACTTGAATTACTAAAATCATAAAAATTAGGACAGTACTACATACCTTACAGAAATAAACATGTTAATAAGACAATGCTATGAACAATTGATAATACTATGAACAACAAATTAGATAACCAAGATGAAATAGACAAATTCCTAGAAATACATGAACTATCAAAACTGACTCAGGAAGAAGTAGAATATCTATTAAAAAGATCTAATAAGTAAAGAGATTGAATCAGTAATCAAAAATCCCCCAAAAAGAAAAGCCCAGGACCAGATGGCTTCTCTGGTGAATTCTACTGAACATTGAAAGAAGAATTAATAACAGTGCTTCTCCAACTCTTAAAAAAAAAAAAGAAGGGGTGGGAACACTTCCTAACTCATTCTATGAGGCCAGCATTACCCTGATACTAGCATCAAATAAACCTTCAGAAAAGGAAATATAGACCAATGACTTTATGACTGTAGATACAGAAATGCTCAAAAAAAAATGCTGAAAACCTGAATGCAGAAACATATTAATGGAATTATATATCATGACTAAGTGACATTTATCCTAGGAATGGAATGGCAGTTTAAAATTAAAAAACAAAAAATAATCAATGTAATACATCACAGTAATAAAATGAAGGGGGGAAACCTATGTGAATTGATATGGGAAGCAGGTGGCAAATTTCACCTTTTTATGTTGAAAACACTCAAAAAACTAGGATTGGAAGGGAACTTTCAAAACATGATAAAGGACATATATAAAAAACCTTTGACTGACATTATACTTAATGGTGAAGACTGAAAGTTTTAAACCTAAGATAAGGAACAAAATAAGGATGCCCACTTTTGCCACTTTAGTTCAACATTGGAACACTCATACATTGCTGGTGGGAATGTAAAATGGCTCAGTCACTGTGAAAAAACTGTTCGATGGTTCCCAGACAGTTACACATAGAATTACCATATGACACAGCATTCCACTCTGAGTGAGGTATATAAACAAAAGGTTTCAAAACAAGTGTTTCAAGTAAAAACTTTTATGCAGATATTCCTATCATATTCACAATAGCCAAATGGTGGAAACAACCTGAAATCATTCCATGGAATATTAGATAAATGAAGGGTGGTATATCTATACAATGGAATATTATTCAACCATAAAAAGTAATGAAGTTTTGATCCTGCTATAACATGGATAAACTTCTAAACCATTAGGCTAAGTTAAAGAAGCCAGACACAAAAGGTCACCTATTGTATGATTTCATTTATATGAAATATCCATAGTAAGTAAATCTGTGGAGATGGGAAGCAAATTGGTTGTTGCCAGGGGCTAGTGGGAGAAGGAAAGGGGTGAGATTGCTTAATAAATAGAGAGTGTTCTTTTGAGGTGATGAAACTGTTTTGGAACTAGATGGGGTAATGATTGTACAACATTGAATGTTACCAAATGCCATTGAAGTTTACACTTCCAAATGGTTAATTATATGTTTTGTGACTTTTGTCTCAATGAAATATGTGTGTGAGTGTGTGTGTGTGAGTGAGTGTGTGTGTGTGTGTGTGTGTGTGTGTGTGTGTGAAAACAAAATTTTGTTGGTCTAAAAATTAACTGAATTTTGGAAAACAATACACAGAAATAGGTCTAATTATGTATAATAACATTTTGTATCATGCAGTTGGTGTCACAAGACAGTGGGGAGAGCATTATTTAATAAAGATGCTGGAGTAATTAGTTTTCTATTTTTAAAAGCAAACAAACAAGAAAAAATGTTATTTTATTCAACAGAAATATTTAAATGAAATTAAAAACGAAAGAAGAAAATACAATTAATATGTCCTTGACCTCAGAACAGACAGGTTTTTCTAAATGAATTGTGGAATAGCAATGAGACAAATAATATTTAGCCATCAGAAATAGTATGGTAGTCAGATATATAGAAAACAATGTCATGTAACTAAAGCAGCATGCAAAATTTTATGTCTCTTATTGTATAAAAATTGAAATATCACTAGAATGTTATTCGATGTTATATTGGAAAAGTGAGTTAAAATGAAGTATTTTTTATTTTATAATTGTATATAGCTTTTTAAATTTGTAACCCTTCTTTAATAAGAAAAAATAATAATTTAATAAATATTAAACTCTCTGCCTTGTTGTTGATACTGATTTTCTTATAACTTTTATCAGAGAAAAAATAAGTCTGTTTAAATACAATGCAACCTAGTCTAGCATCCAATAATTGGATAGGAGAAATACTGATAATGAGACATATTTTGTTATTCAACATATAGAACTTTAGCTAAAAGATTCTTTAGAAAAGAAATAACATTTTAATTTGGACATTTTTCTAAAACCTTATTAACTTCAAATCTGAAATTGTATTTTTGCTTTTTATAATTTATATTGATTCCCTAGAAATTGCTAAACTGAAATTAAAGAAATAGCTCATTTAAATTATTCTTGATGAATTTCCTTTTTCTGATAGCAACACTTACTAGGAAAGACCAGTTTCATTAAACAATTACTAATATCCCCTCAAAAATTTTCAGATTATTTGTAACAAATTTAAAATTGCTATTAATTTACCATGAACTATAAAGCCTATTATCTATTAGAAGTTTGTTGTATTAATCTTCTGTAAAGTAGAATTAGCATGTATAGTAAGTTTCACTACAAACATTTAAAATTCAATGTAAGAGCATCACCTTAAATTTGTTTTATGAACTTAAAGTACAGCCCTCCTCCAGTCATTTGTGGCTTCTTTCCCATTATATAGGAGCAGAACTTCCAAAAAAGACCTGAAAGAAGATGGGAGTATTGCTACACCACCAAAAGAGGTCAAACCCAAAGAGGAGAGAGGTAAAGTTATACTTCATACTTAGATAAGTATAATTATATTTAAAAGCTCATTGACTTTTCATTTAATATGTTTCTAATTTTTATAATATTTATGTTTAACTGTTTTATAATTCTTATGAGTATCTAATAGAGGAAAGAGCCTTCTACATCATTTGGTTACACATTTATTCAACAAATACAGAGGGTACCAAAAAAATGTATACACATTTTAAGAAAGGAAATAACTATTATAATTACGCTGATGGTAACCACTTTGAACACTTCTTGTAATTGCAGAAGTCAAACATGACTTCTTTTGTATTCATCTTTTGTTGTGGGTATATATTGAGTATTACAATTTTAATATAGTTTTTTCCTTCCTTAAAATGTGTATACATGTTTTTTGGTACCCTGTGTATAATGACCCCTGCCCACCTCTCAAGAAGCTAACTCTAATTCAGTACTGCACAGTAGAAGTTTCTATGATAGCCAAAGTGTTTTATATTTGTACTGTCCAATAGAATAGTTATCAGCCACATACAGTTCTTGAATACTTGAAATGTGGCTAGTGAGACTGAGGAATTTAATTTTTAAGTCTAACCTTAACTTACATTTAAATGTAAATAGTCACAAGCAGTTCCTGGCTACCATAGTGGACATTGCATCTCTACTATCTATCTATCTATCTATCTATCTATCTATCTATCTATCTATCTATCTATCTATATAGTAATCATATATATATCTTGTCGCAATTTATAAAATGTAAAGTAATTTACGTATTGGAATAAGCTGTGTGTTAAAATTCTTCAGTGTATTTGAGTATGTTATTTTTTACAGTATAAATATAAAATTGACTTTATTCATCTCCACGTTGATTCTCAGAAATCACCATCGGTGATTCTGAAAACAGTGATTTAAGGTCTCACATTGTTAAAACTTATTTTCAAACCACGAGATTACTGTACAATACGATAGTAACTACACATGTGCCATAGCCTTCGCTTGTTTTTCTAATGCTGGCTAGCGCTTGTTGATTTTCCACACACTCTGCTTGGTCCCCTTTGTCCTGTAGCACACGTTTATAAGAACGCTGGTCTGGTGAGGCAGATGCGCACATTCCGGCGCAAGCCTTAGACTCATCAGCATATTCTATTCAAACAAGTATATCTTGTTCTGTTTTGTTGTTGCTTGTCATTTTCTGCACTCTGAAATCATACTTATTTCATCTGTACTCATACTTAGCTTATATGTTGTCAGTCTTGATATTATATTAAATACCTCCCCCACCCCTTACTACAAAAATTTGTTAAACACGTTTCTTTAGTGAAAGGTAACTAATAAACTCAGGATTTTTTAAAAGTAAGAATATTTTATTATTCAAAGCTGTCGTTCATAGTGAGGCTCTGTTTTTTGCTCTTTTCCTTTTCACTATTTATGTCTACAATGAAGATGAAAACCTCATTCATTGCATCTTAATTTTTCACATAATAACTGCTGGGAGAAAAAATTAATATATTAACAGTCACAATAACAGTTAAATTAACTACAGTCATGTTTATTATAAACATGTATACTTGACTCTGAAGCACTAGACAATATCAGGATGAGGAAGATTTATTGTAAATGTTTGTGCTAAAAAAATTTCAGGTTGTTGCTTACTTACTCAGTATAAAATGAATTGATATGGTATTCTAGAAAAAAAATTGAGAGAGATGTTGAATATAATGAATTGGAGGCCTCCCCCCAAATTATGCACACAGCGTTTATTTTAGAGTACCATGATAGAAACAGTATAAAACACATCTCATACAAACATAATGAACACCTGTGGACACACATATAACCAATCAGAAGTGTTTTACTTTAAGTGGTATTAACTTCCTCATGTGTTTCAGACTGAAATTTTATTATAGAAATTGAATGAATCTTAAGCTGGCTGGAGAAACCAGTGTTCAATGTGTACAAGTATATTGTCATGAAAAAAAAAAAGATAAGAATATAAAGTTTCTAGGATGTGGTAGAATTTGAAAAAAGAAAGAAGATAATAAACCAAATAAGTAGAGTCCAAATAAAGGACCAGTCTGGAAAAAGATTATTTTATGCATTACAATAGAGAAACCTGTTTCTCAAGAATTCTTTTCAAGTAGAATGCACTTTCTTTGTCAAGCCCGTAGGTTAGAAGTAGAAACTGTGTGACTGCTGAGCTTACACTTATAACCAGTATGTAATACTACCCTCTAGTAGAAAATTATTGTTTTTATTGTCCAAAAGGAAAACGAAAGAAAGCAAAGATTTTTTAGTTGCCTTTCTTCTTGATCCAGTTTTACTTTTTTCCTCAGCCTCAGTGCTTTGGGGGCTTTGCCTTTCTTGAGACTGTTTGCTTATGTCTTCTTATTGTCACATTTTGGCAAAAGTCACTGTTTACAAGTATAAATGTCACCAGAATGGGACCCATATCCAGGAAGACAGCATATTGCCTAGAACGTAACAGGGTCTCTATCCAGTTTTTGCATAAGTGAATGAATGAAAACCCATGTTAATCATTTCATTAACATTAAACCATATCATTCCAGAGCCGTGAACCAAGAATCACAAATATCTCTCATTAAAGAGTTAATTTGTGTTATAACTGAATAAACAGAATATGAAACAACAAAGAATTTTTGTCAAGGTCAACTAGGATGCTATTATCTGATAAGATAAAGAATATTAAGTGTCTTGTTTCTAGGAACTATCTGAGGATTTCCAGTATTTATCTGATGTAATAATTATGATTTGTTTTTCCCATAGAATGAGAGGAAACACAAGCATAATTTAAAAATACAGTTTGTGAATAGAACATATTTTTCCTTCAGATAAAATATTATGCCTGAAATATTGGTTGAGATTTATCTATTCTAATTATTTTATAAAATATTCATTTAAAACTATGTCTTTGAAAGGTTATAATCAATGTTATAATCATTATAATGATTTATTATAATAAAATGGTCTATAAAAGGCTAACTTGTTTTTCTAAAATTCTCTTATTAAATGTATAAATATTAAAAACAGTGATACAACTAGTACCCATGTTCCTACGGCCCAGTTTATTGGCTGATTCATTAACAAATGTGAATGCTTATTCTTATTTTAAGATGAACAGTGTCCAGAATTAAAGCAGGAATTAGAAACATTGCTCTCAGAGGCCATTCATCTAATTAAAAGTTTAGAAACTGACCGTGCAGAAGCTGAAGAGGCTTTAAAACGACAACGATCAAGAAGGAAACAGCTAAACATTGCAATTGACTCTTGGTCAATGTGGAGACTTCAAGAAATCCCGTTAGCTGTGCAGAAAGGTAATAATAAGGATTTTTTTTCATACTGCTGTTTACTTTGTTGGAGAGCCATGGATAATAAAGTGCAGCTCTGAATAAAAATTCACCTCTGTTTAGTGACCATATTATATTGCATCCAAACCAGTGCACTTTTGGTAGGTGCTATTAATGATAATGCTTAGTTGGAAGGAATGCATTGAGCAAACCTGGACCCACTGTCATTTGTGTTTGTTGGAAATTCCGTAGGATTTATGGTAACAAGGGGCATGCAAACGTTTGCTCTGTATGTCATGTAATGACTACAGTATACTAGAAATTTAGAAATTTAAAGTGATACCAGCTCCTGTTATTGGCCACATCTTTAAATATAGGAAAACGAAAGAGTTCTAAGTGATATTTTAGGAACTATACACATCTGCTTCTGTGAATTCAATAGTAAATTCTAGAAGGCAATAAAACTTAAGATGCTTCCAAGAGTTATGCAGGTAACAAATGTTTGAAAAGGAAATATTGCTTTTTAGAGTACAGAGTGAGAGACCTGTAGTCAAGTATTAAACAGTCTAAAGACATTAGATCTTTTCTTCTCCAAACACCGTACCTCCTTATCAAAAATGTCTGACTACGTGATTCTGCCTGAGGCTGAAAGTTGTTTATGCTATCATAGGGTAAAAATTTTAGTTCATGATTTCCATGTTTTATAAACGGGCTGTATTAAAAGTGTTCATATAATCTATCATTGAGTCCAAAACACCACTTGTTGTCACCGGGGGTTTGCAGGGGAGGTTTCGATGTTGAGATGCCCAGCGTAAAAAAGGCATGCAGAGCCGACATGAGGAGGAACCAGTGTCTTTAATCAGCAGTAGCTACCATTATATAGAGGTTTTGGGGGAAGAGAGCACGTGGAAGTGCGCATGCTCCCTCCCTCAAATGTAAGTCATGTTTACATAAAGAGCTTACGTAACCTGCGCAGCAGGCTCCGGAGTCAAGGTCTGCACATCAGGGTCCGCATGCCAGCCTGCACACATCTGGACAGCCCAGACCCTGTGGCCAGGGCTGCTGCTCGTGCTCACCTGAACGTGCCCGGGCCCTGTCACTACTGAGAGAAAAAAAGGGTGTTATTATTATTACTTTGGGATAACTGTCATTAATTCAAATTAATGTGTCAAACGAAACCCATACATACACCTTTGTTATAACGTTATAAATCATCTAAAAGTCAAGTCTCCAAAGTAGGGTGTACACATTTCAAGGAGTTGCAAGAAAAGATTATAATATTGATATTTTTAAATTTTTGTAAATTTTTCTGGATTATTTTGGTTTTAATTTTGTTTTTATTGTGCCTGACAAAGTACATTTATCCAATCATTCCTCAATTATTTTATTTTAATAAGTTGCATAGGTTTAATGGCTGCTTTCTTCTTTTAAAATGATACTGGGCTCACAGCTTGAACTCTTCATTTGTTCACTTCCTTCTGGAGACGAACTCAAGAAGCAGGAAAGGGCCCAGAACCCAGGCTGGGAATGAAATTAATCCATACTGCCTATGCTCTTTTTCACCCTTTCCTAAAGATTAACTATAAAAATTATCCAAAAAACACTCTAAGCTCAGGTAAGAGCAGATCTTTTCCTATTCAAAGGAATACATTTTATCTCAGATAAAGCTCCAAGATAAGGAGTTGCTTAGTATCAAATATCATAAAACACACGAAAATCCAGATTAAATGAGTGTGGCTCAGTAGAAACAGACAACAAAATCTTACTCAAAGTTTTCAAATATTGGATTCCACCTGAGATTATGAAAGAAATATGTTTAATATGTTTCAAGAAGTAAAAAGTTTGAAAATAAAAATAACGACTGAGATTTTTTTTAAAACAAAGAAAAATGGAAATAAAAACACTTAATGGAAATGAAAAATATATTACTTAAAAGTAATACCTCAGTGGCTGGTTAAATGGTTTATTAGAAAAAGACAAGAAAAGCAATAGCTGTAAAATTGAAGAAATTACATGGAATGCATCTCTGCTACACAAGAGGAGGAAAATATAAATAAAATATTTAGAAGTATGAAGTATAAAATGAGGAGGTGTAATAAATATCTAGTAGAAGGTCTTCATTGAGTTAATAATGGTGATACTTAAGAATATGATGACTGACTTTAAAACAAAGTTATAGTGGTTTTATATAATCCAGAATGTACATTAGTTGTAAAAAACAGAATTTGTACTAAAACAATTAACTTATAAAAGATATATTTTAATTCCTTTAATGATAAATGCAGAAGGCAATGTATTTTGTAATACCATAATAAAATAACTTATTTTAGATTTAGTAAGATTCTCAGATAAGTATTATCTGAAATAAAATATTTCATATTTATCTGTTATCAAAGATTTCCTGTGGAACTTTTGTTTTAAAACCAGATTTTCTTGTCTTATGATTGATTGTATGTCTAGAACATGAGGCCTATTTGAGAGATATTATAGAATTACGATGGCATCTTGGAAATAAAACTTACCAAGTTAAACATTTTGAGGAACAAAAGGCAAAATTTGAAGAAGCTAATGCAAAGGTTCAGGCAGACATTGACTACATGAATGAACATTGTCCTCTACTGAATTCGAAGTTGATCCAGGAATGTGAAGCTCTGAAGGAATATTATATAAAACAAAATGAGGTAAATGAATAAATGAATGGATATGCATTTATAAATTATACAAAGATATTAATTATACAAATATTTCAACTATAAGAAATTAATATATCTTTAAAGATTTTATTTTCATTGAAAACTGGCCTATTTATTTCCACCACATGTGAGTGTGGGGCCAGCCCATTCCCTGTCTCCACCCCTCCTACCAGTCTTGAGGCAACCCCTTCTGTATGTCCTTAGTTCCTTAGTTGTAAGATTTTGGTTCCGCTAGACTTCAGGCAATTCTCAGTGACGGTTGTTCTGTAGTTTAGTTGTAATTTTGATGTGGTTGTGAGAGGACGTATGCACAGCATATACCTGCTCTGCCATCTTGACCAGGAATACCCCATAACAGCACTGTTCATAATAGCCAAAAGGTGAAAACAAACCAATGTCTATCAACTGACAAATGACTAATCAACAAAATGTGATGTATCCATACCATATAATATCATTCAGTCATAAAAAGAAATGAAGTACTGATGCATGTCACAGCATGGCTAAACTTTGAAGCTTTATGCTAAATAAAGAAGCGATATACAAAAGATTACATATTGTATGATGTCACTTTTATGAAACATCTAGATTAGGTAAATCATAAAGTCAGAAAGTAGATTTGTGATTGCTAGGGACTGGCGAAAGTGTAATACAGTGTTTGATTTATACTGTAATACAGCTTTGTTTTATTTTGTTTTGTTTTGTTCTGCTGTTTTGACTCAGTTTGGAAGCCATGGCTAGAGGCCTGCTGAGGTAACCCAATTGCTTAAATAACGTAAGACCTCTCACCAATGTGCTTGAGCCTTAGTACCTAGCTACTTGCAAATTAAGCTCAAAGGTTCAATGTCCATTACCTTCAAATTCTATAAGCAGTTGAACCTCACAACAATATAGAGCTACAGAAATATTATCCACGTCAACATGCATGAGTATCCATATGAAAGGATATACCAGTCCCACACTGGTATACCAGACCCAGCCCAAGAGCTTACCTTGGAGATTAACTGGACATCCTATGGTGTAACCCCAGCCCTTGATACTGAGACAACTGCCTCAGCAATGCCTACAGGCTGCCTTGTCTCAAGGTGCTGACAAGTTGACATGGAATATTATTTATTGCTCTTTTTCCTTTGATATGAGGGATCCTGTTTCCTGAGCATTTTGTTTGTTTTGCCCATCATGCTGGTATGTTCTTGCTCTCTGCTAAAATGTATAAACCCTTAAAGAAAAATCTTATGGAGGTTACTATTATCTGTGCTACTCAAAAAATTAGTGAAATTTATTTCCTTGTTCAGGAAGCAGCTTCCTCACATCAGTCCACCAGTTGATCCCCTGAGGAAAGGCTTTGCTCCCCTTAGTACCTTCTCCTACTCTCCTCCCTCCGACTTTCCAACAGGCCGTTCAGACCTTTAGGTCCCAGTGTGACCACTGCAATGACCCCTTCTACTGAGTTTGACAGAGAAGGGAGAGATGGAGACAGAACGTTTATGATATTAGTTACTTAATAAAAACAATAAAAATGGATTACTTTGGACTCTTAAAGTAATCATAGTTATTCCCGAGTGAGAATATGACAGATTCTTTATTTTCTTTTTTATCTGTGTTTTCTGATTTTTCTACAGTAGAGTATTTGAACAATAAAAACAATGAAAGGCAGCAGTATTTTTTGTGGGTGAAAAAAATTAAGCTTTTATTTTAGGCATGCTAACTGAGATATTGAAGTTGTTTTCTTCAATAACTTTTATATGATCCCTAGTAGTCATGCCTTTCAGGGTAAAGGAAACCCAAAACACTACTTTGCTAAACAATAGACTAACTATGGGAAGAATATTGATGTAAAAAACTTTTTATCTAAATGAAAACTACTCTAAGTCCTTTCTCTGATCTTTCCTTTGTCTGATTCTTTTAGCCATTAAGTGCATATATTAGCAAACATATTTTTCATTTCTAGGTAATGGAACAATGCGAACAAGTTCATGAGGAACTTAGAAAAGCTACAGAAGACTGTGAAAATCTCAAATTGAAAGCTAAACAAATTAGAGAAGAAATGGAAAAAGGTATTAATGATGATATGGAAAGCATAGAAGCTTACAAGTAAGAATTTTTCACAAATCCTACTTATAGCATTTAGAAGTAAAATATTAATTAAAGATGTAATTTATATTTCTGTATAAAATGTTATATTGAGAAAGAATCTAATTTACTCATATTTATCTTATCAAGTTATATATAAATTAAAATATCTATCATTACATATGTAAATCTATGTGTATATAAATTCCTAAAGCACTCTTTTTCTGTGTCACTTTAAAGCTCTTCATACGCATTGCCAAATTGTCTATGGATATGATATAACAATATTCCGGTATATCCCTGCTATCTATGTGTAAAAATGACTATCTAAAAACTTTTTTCTACATAGGATATTATTCAAAACAAATTAAACAAATTATATAGCCTTGTATTAATTATAAACATAACATCTAGTTACTTTAATTTCCATTTATTTGATTTCAAATAAAATGAAGTATTTAAAAATATATAAACTATTGGGTCTTCAGAAAAGTCATGATGCATGTTTACAACAGATGGCTCTACTTCATTTTTGGAAGTACTAGAATCATTCGCATCTATGTTATTGCTATGTCATTTGACAGCTGACAGTTCTAGCTTCATTCTTAAAAAAAAAATTGAGCGATTTGGTTGAGTTTTGGAGATTTTACAACAAATTGAAGACGGAAGACCAAATTGTGCACTTTTGCCATATTTTACTGTTTTACTTCCATAAAGGGAAGAACGTGCGTCAAGCATTTGAAAAGTTGCATAAAGTTTATGGTGACAATGCTCTACAAGAACGTCAGTGCCAATGATGTTTCACGAAATTCTGTGCTGGTGATTTTGATCTCAACGATGCTCCTCGGTCAGGGAGGCCCACCGAGGTTGATGACGACAAAATAAAGTCATTGATCAAGTCAAACCCGCGTTACACAACATGAGAGATTGCAAAAACACTGAACATCCATCATTTTACCGTTCATGGCCACCTGAAGAAGCTGGGATACATAAGCAAACTCGATATTTGGGTTCTGCATGAACTCAAAGAAGTTCATTTGATGGTGTGTATAAACATCTGTAATATGCTCATTAAACATAAGGAAAACAATCCTTGTTTGAAGCGACTGATAACTGGTGATGAGAAGTGGATTGTTTACAACAATGTGGTGCACAACGGTCTTGGTCCCAACATGATGATTTGCCTCAAACGACATTGAAAGCAGACATTCATCAGAGGAAGATTATGCTCTCAGTGTGGTGGGATTTTAAAGGTGTCATGTTTTTTGAGCTCCTACCAAGGAACCAAACAATCAATTCAAATGTGTACTGTTGGCAATTGGACAGTTTGAATGAATCCATCATCCAGAAATGTCCAGAGCTTGTTAATTGTAAAGGCGCTGTGTTCCATCACCATAATGCGAGACCACACACAAGTTTGATCACCGGTGGAAAATTATTGGAGCTTTGATGGGCTGTGTTGCCACACCCACCATACTCACCTGACCTTGTGCCATCAGACTTCCACTTGTCTCAATGTCTTCAAAACTCCTTGCATGGTATAATGTTCAATTCAGTGAGGCTGTAAATCAGCACCTTGTTCAGTTTTTCATAAATAAAGACAGTTCCTTCTATGAATGAGGGATTATGAAGCTCACTGAAAGATGGCAAAAGGTTATCGAACAAAACGGGCAGTATATCATTGATTGATCTTTGTTCTTTATATAAATAAATGACCTTTGAAAAACATAGACAAAATATGTCATGACTTTTCCAAAGACTCAATATATTTTGTATATTAATAATTGAAGTGATTTTTATTTTATTTCTGATATATTTGTGTTTTGTGATATTTGTCTAATTCCTCTTATTGGCTTCAAATTTTTTATGGTTCTATGTCACATAATAAAAATTTAATTTATTCAAATCCATCAGTGACTTTGTATAAAAAAACTCATATTCTTATGGAGCTGGAATCACGTAAATATGAGCATAATGAAGAACACAAAATTTATTCACAAACCTGGGATCTAGATAACATCCACTTATTCAGTTGTTTATATTTCCTCACATCCTATATCTGTTTTAACATGTGCTCAAACATTATGTATTATTTAACAAATAAATCACTTTTATAACTCATCTGATGTGTTATATCTTCATTGTCATTCAGCTGCATATATTTTTTAATTTTCATGGTGATTGCTTCTTTGACCCATGGGATATTAAGAAATATATTTTTTAAATTTCCATAATGAAATTCTGTTTTCTAATTATTATTGTTTTCCAGCCAAATTGTATTTTGGTCAGGGAAAATTATATAATTTTAACTCATTGGAAATTGTTGTCTTAATTTTTTTTTTTGGGGGGGAGTATTCTTTGTGTACTTTGTACTTCGCTTATTGAATGTATTGTTCTTTACTATTTCATTAGGTCAAGTTTACTAATCATGGAGGTTGATCTTTGTATATCTTTGCTAAATTTTAAGTGTGGTCTGTGGACCAATTCAGAATTACCTGGGCGAATGAGAAACTGCACTTTTAAAAGATCCAGATGTGATATTTGAGAAGCATGAGTCTATATATTTTACTGATTTTACTACTTTTGTGTCAAATACTTGAGGACGGTGTGATAAAATTGCCTACTCTGATGTTATATCTGTCTACATCTTTTTATTTTTTTAACTTTATCAGTTTTTGTTTTATATATTTTGAGGCTCTTTCAGGTTCATACAAGTATAAAGTTGTTTTATCTTCCTGGGAGATGATTAACCTCCTTCATCATTATGAACTGAGCTTCTTTGACTCTTGGAATATTTTTTGCCTTAAACTCAGTGGAGATATTACTATAGCTTCACTAGCTTTCTTTTGTTATTTATCTGGGAAATATTTTTAGTTCTTTAAGTTTCAATATTTTTGAGTCTTCATGTTTTAATATATTCTCTTGCAAGTATCATGAAGGTAGATTTTTAAAATCAATTTGAAAACATTTTTAAAGATGGACCATTATGTACATTCATAAATCACAAATATATTTGGATTTAAAGTACCATGTACAGTATTATATTTTATTCTGTTTGCCCCATTTGTTTTATTTCTTTTCCTTTATATTGCCTTTATTTCACATTAGTTATTGTTATCGTGTTTTTTCTTTCTTCTAATTTGGTGATCATAATTCTGTTCCTATTCTTTTAGTAGGAAATCCTATTAATTACTACATGAAAATTTACTTTGTCAGACTCTAATGATACTTAACCTGCTGGACAAGAAAGGGATTTATGGAAAATTTTACTGTAGCTATCACATTAAATATTTGTGGAATTAAATATTTGTTTTTGTTGTGAAATAATATATTTTTATAGCCCATGAGAATATTGTTATAGTTTTAAATAATTAAGGTTGTTTTTTTAGATTTACCCTCATAATAACTTTTTTCTTTGTTCTTTTTTTTCCTTCATGTATCTGACTTTCCACCTGGAAGTACTTTTTATTTGGAATAGATCTTCACAATACTCTTTAGTGAGGTTTTGCTGATGACAAATTTTCTTGAGTTTTTGTTTGAAAGACATTTTCTATTTTCATAGATTTCTTGATTCTTAATTGATTTAATATGTTAACTTTATCATTTGGTAATATACTGATTCTCATTTTTTCTGTTAAGAAGCATATTGACCATTTGACTCAGTGCTGTACAATTAATCTATTTTTCCTTTTGGCTGTTTTTAATCATCTCTTGTTTTGAAAGTTCATTAACATCTTTTTAAGATACTCTAGGTGTGGATCAATTTTTTTTTTCTGTTGGGATTTGTTAGCCTTCCAGTCTTATTGAATCTATGTATTGTAATTTTCATTATTCCTGGGCA
Organism: Hipposideros armiger; assembly: GCF_001890085.2. Taxonomy (NCBI): domain Eukaryota; kingdom Metazoa; phylum Chordata; class Mammalia; order Chiroptera; family Hipposideridae; genus Hipposideros; species Hipposideros armiger. Next base: position 1,155,244 of record NW_017731523.1, on the reverse strand, counting down.
TTCTCAGTCATAATGTTTTCAAACAATGCCTTGGTCCCACTTTCTAGTCCTTCTTCTAGGATTTAAATTAAACATATATTAGTTTTTCTCATTGTATCACCAGTGCCTCTTGATGATTTTCTCACTATTTTCTACATTTTCAAGCCTTCTGAAGAATTTTTTTCTGGTTTCTTATCTATTTAAATAATTCTCTTTTATTCTGGGCCTTATGTGAAGGCCATAAGAATGTATCTCACAGACCTCCAACTACGATAAATGTAATTGAACAAAGAGCAGTGGTTATAGCGGCTTCTGGCCTGTTTTCCAGTGAACTCTGCCCCCTGATACTTTCTCCCTTGTAAACTCACCTCCCCTTGCATATGGGCTATGCCCAGTGAGTTGCTTCTGATGAATAGCGTAACACACAAGTAATAGAATGGCATTTTTATGATTAAATTGCTAAAAACTGTAACATGTCTTGCTAGTACTCTCTTCCTTGCCCTCTTGCTCATTTGCTCTGATGAATTAAGCAGCCATATTTTGAGATGCTCTATGGAGAAGCCCACATAACAAGGAAACAATCGAGGCCTCAGTCCAACAACCCCTGAGAATCAACCTGCTAACAACCAGGATTGTGATAGGCGGAGTGCTTTACTTATTTTGGTTTGCTTGATCTATCTTTTTCTGACATAAATATTTAACCATCTTGTGCTAGTCAATTTATTTTTATATTACTGTCAGTATTCACTTTATATATTTCTAGGCTATATTAAGTGCATATGGGTTTATAGTTTTCCTATCTTCATAGTGGATATATATATATATATATATATATATATATATATGAAATTACATATGTTATTTCATTCCTTTAATATTTCATTCCTCAAAGTATATTTTTGTTTGATATTGATATTCCAAAAGATTCCTCCTGATTAGAATTTCACTGGCAGATCTTACTTTATTTCTTTAAAGTCTTTCTGATTAGTTTTATTTTAGGTTGATTCTTCCAGGTCATGTACAAAGGTCAGGTATAAGTGATTTCTGTGTTTTTATGTAAATCTGATTATTATTTTTTAATAGATATATTCACTGCATTTTTAATTATTTATTATTATTGTGAGTTTTGGCTTGCTTGCTGCTTATGTAGAAAAGCCGTAGCTGAGACAATGGGGAGATTTGACTGTAGTGTTCTGTTTCTCTAATGTGTTAGAAATATTCTCATGGTAGTAGGAAAAGAGTAGAGCAAGCAACCACATTCACACGTGAACTTCATAAGCCTCTACTTGCATCCCATTTGCTAGAATCCAAATGACAATGGCAAGTCAAATGGCTAGGCTCATGTAAGAGTTAGAGAACCCTACAAAGTTGCATGGTAAAGGAAGTGGATATAAGAATGGATGAAGAATTGAGACCAACAAGCCCTCAATTTTTGCATACCTTGAAGTTATCAATTGTTTTTCTATCTCTATTTTTATTTTAATCATTTATCTCTCTCCATCTTTGTGTATATGTATTTGGATGTATATTTAGCATTTCATTCTTTTATCTGGCACAAAACAGATTTTAGCCCATGTTATAAATACAATAATCTCCATTTTATAAAATTTTCTAAAAATTTTCCTTCTTAATTTTGAATGTAAAAATTAGTTGGTGGTTTTTATAACTAATATTTAAATAAATATAAAGGTACATTTTTATTAATTACTACATTCACCATTATTATTACACCATATAACTTTTTCTTTGTTGATTTTCTTCTCATTTAAGTATATTTTCCAAAAGTTATATAATAAGCTTTAGAGGAACCATAAATGATGTTTTAAAGAAAATCTGAAAGATATGTTTAATTGCTCTTCAGTGTTTTTCAATTTGTTGAGAATTAGTACATATACAGGAATATGATTATTTATGCTTTCAAGTGTATAGGTTGATGATTTTTAAAATATGTATATACTCATGTAACCATGCCCTAAGTTAAGATGCAGAAACTTGCCAACACACTGGAAGTTTATCTTTTGTTCACAGTCCAAACCACCATCCCCTACCCCTCAAGAGGTAATCTCCATTTTGACTTCTACTGCCAGATTTTGTTTTTTCTGCTTTTGAATTCCGTATAAATGGAAGCACACAGCATATATTCTTTGATGTCTTGATTGCTCTGCTTTATAGAAACCCTTAACAGGTATAGTACTTCTCCCCCTTCTATCTAAATTTATTCTGATTTAGCAGATCTGAAAATGATGAAATCTAAACTACCACTTGGGGCAAACCTAGTAGCAAACTTTTACACTGAAAAATCTTAAAAGGCTGAGGAATTGGTAGAATCAACTTTTTCAGGAAATAAGGATAAGAGACAACTAAAGTAGTATTTAGCCTCCCACATTTCATGACCCTGGGCAAGTCTCCACATCTTACTCAAAGTCTATAGTTTATTATCTGGACTGGGGGAAATAAGTACCATTGAGAGAAGAAAAATTAATTTCAAAAGAAGGAAATTTAACCAAATGTAAATGCTGAGGCTCCTCACCTCTCACTAGCTACTTGGCTTCTAGAATTCTGTGGTTTTTCAGACATGGAGGGGTAAAGAAGAATACTCTTGCCTGTTTATTTGCTGTTTTATTTTTCATTTCTATAGTAGGTTGCATCTTTCAGTTTTGTTTGACTCTATTCCTAAAATCAGGGTGAGTGCATGAGAATCTGGGCGAATTCAATAAGCACACCATATATTTATTGGCCACTGGTATTTATTCTCTTGTAAATTCTTGTTTACGTTCTTTGCTCATTTGTCTACTTGGTATTTTTTTCTATTCCACATTGGTTTGTAGGATTTTATTGCCATAAGTGATTTACTCTTCAATCCCTTATATGAGTTTCAAATAAATCTCCCAGCTTATTATTTTGTTTATAATGTCTTAAAAAAACTTGGGGTTATCTATATTATTTGCTGATATCTTATGTATGAAAATGATAACTATTTTCTCACTGTATCTTTTTCATATGTTAAACTATAACAACATTGTCTAAGGAAACTCTTATATTTGGAATGTGTTTTTTACCTACCAGATAAGAGAAAGGATTATGTAGTTCACAGATTAGCACTAGTCTTCTTTGTGGAAGATCATATAGGAACAAAAAAACTCCTTGGCAATTACCTCTCTTTGTTTTCCTAAACTGCAATTTCCTCCATTTTACCTCTGAGACTGTGTGGTCTTTTCACTTCTACGTCATTTTTTTCCCTTGCTTTTCCATCCCTGTACTACTCAACTTCTGAATCAAAAATGCTTACTTACCTCACCTGAAAGCAAATCAAGAGGTAACTTATTTTAAATAATTACAATTCACTTTTCTCTTAATTTCTTTACATTGGAAATCTGGTGAATTTTTTCTCACTATTTACTTCTTGATATCTAAGTGGTACTTCTCAGGAGCTGCTTTGGGATGGGAGAACTTTTATAGGAATACATAAATTTCATTGATTTACATTAAGTCAGAAGCTGATTCAAATATTCCTAATTTTAAATATAATTTTTCCTTCCTTCCTTGTAGATAAAACAACTGTGTTTTTTTCTTTTAGGGAAGAGATTGGAAAGCTAAACTATCTATACAGTTACTATGATAATTTAACACGAAATGTTAACATTACTATTGAGGAGAATGAAGGGGCAGTGACTGAAGTATTGAGGGAAACAAAGACATCAACAGACGAAATAACTGCTTTATCAAAAATGGTGAGTTTTCATGCACTCTGTGTATACATCCGTAGTGGTACTTAGTATAGTCTATTGAAATCAATGATTACTTGTCTACTTTTTTTAGACTGTATGGTTTTTAAGGGTAGAAGATGCATTGTGATTTTTTTTTTCCTCTGCATAACTTGCACAGGTGCTCAATAAATTGCCATTTTAGGCTTGATGAATGACTGAGTTAACCATGAATGAATCAAGGAAAAACGGAAAGAAAGAGGAGGGATGGAGGGAAAGAATGGTGAGAGGCGGGGAGGGAGGAAGATTAAATGGGGAAAAAAAAACTACCTTGTGAGCCTGGAAAGAACTTGGTGAGGTGGAGTAGAATGTGGAGAATGTGGATATTCAAGTAATTCTTGATGATTTAAAGGACTACATGTAGCTTTCCTATGTATAATTTCTTTCCAGGGACTAATATAAGCATCAAGAAAGTATAGTACAACCAATAAAAACTTTTAAGTATTATATAGTTTTATCAAATAATTACCTCACTTTCTTAATCATGCTGAAATTCATCATCTATAAAAATATTAATATCAATAAAATATTTTGAAAGAGGAGCAATTCATTCACCTAACTTACAATCACTTTCTTTGATCATCTCTAAAATGGCAAGTCTGGCCCTCCATGTTAAATGTTACCTTTGATGAGTTATTATAGAGTTAGAAATATTTACAATTATAGAAACTATTTGGGGACTATCATACTTTCCAGGGAAGATGAGAACATGATTAACTTTAGATATGTCATTTTTTTTTTTTGCATTTTACTCATTATAAAAACCATAAGCTAGATTTTTAAAGAGTGCATGTTCAACACTCAATTAAAAGCAATGATGTACATCATTCCCATGCATTATATATTGATATACAATTGAAACTTCTAATTCAAGACAGAAATAAAAGATTTGTACTGCCTAATTCCACATACAACCTAACTGATTTTTTTAAATTTCAAGTCATATTGTGCTTCCAATTTCGAGACTTTACCTCTTTAACATACACTTTAGTTTGTGTTGTCATTTTATCTATGAAAACACATTTTCCCCTTCTCATTTCTACAAGCAGTGTCTTTTGTTAATCAAAACATATCTTGAAATTGGTTAAGTACTTTAAAAATATTGTCAAGGTCAAATCCTTTTTAAATGTGAAAGATATTCTATAAATTCTTTTCCCCTCTTTTCTTTGAAGTTTACCTCTCCCATAGTTCAGAATTTTTTTTTCTTGGATATATTTTATTATCTGCAACTCTTATTTTCTTGTGATACAAAAAAAAGCCATCCACATTTCATTTTATCCAGTCATTTGATAAGATAGTAAAAATGAATTTTAAGATTTAGAAATCCTTTGTGATTTTTATATTTCATTGAACAATGACAGGCACACAAAATTATTCTTCCATAATTCCATTTGCAAATAAAGATTGTAAATAAGTGAATTCCATTTGTAGATATGCTCATTTTTTCCTATTTTTTGGATGTTGTTTTTGTTAATAGAAATTTAATATTTATTACTAATTTTTGGTCTATATACTATACAGTATAAATCCAAGTACCACAAAACAATCAAACTATACATTTTAATTCATATTTGTACCTAAAAGTCTTTCAAATTAAGCATTTTATTTCCTAAAAATAGTAAGCCAATAATTATTAGTACTACTATCAATTTACCAAATAGTAAACTAGTGTATTGAGGCTGAGTGATTTTCACATGGACACAAAGCTATTACATGGTAGAACCAAATTATACAATATTTATGTGTTATATGGATAAAATGTGATGACATTTATAAAAGTACATATTTACATTTTTTTTCATAAGTTTCAATCTCATTATTTGTATATTTGTGTGGCATATGTATAAAATATGAAATAATATTTATGAAACTAGCTTTATTTCATTTCTCATTTTAAAGAAGTGCTTAATGTTATCCAAATGTTGATTTCAAATATATGATCATTATCATGTTAATTTTTTTTTTTTTAAGATTTTATTGGGGAATTGGGGGAGGGGAGCAGTGTTGGGAAATTGGGGAAGGGGAACAGCCAAGTTGTTGTCCTTTTGTTCTTCAGTCTAGTTGTGGAGGATGCGGCTTGACTGGCCCATGTTGGTATTATGATCACTGCACTCTTCCCAGCTGAGGCAGATCGGTCGCTGGCCATTGGAAGGCCACTCACGGTTGTTCACGGCAGCTCTCGCTGGCTGCCGGCCACTCATGGTAGCTTACAGCAGCCCACTGCAGCCCACTGCAGCCTACGCCATTGCTGGCCACTCAGGGCAGCCCAGCTCCAGGTTGAGCTGTTGTTCACAATGTTAGCTGTAGAGGGCGCAGCTTACTGGCCCATGTGGGAATTGAACCGGCAGCCCTGTTATTCAGAGCTCACACTCTTACCAACTGAGTCACTTGGCCAGACCAAAATTATTAAAAGTATATTCACATTATAAAAACTGTTTATTAGGAATAGTTAACTTATACAAAATGCTTTGTGAGTATCTGTGAAGAGAATTTTAAAGAGTTTCTCATTTGACCTATTTAAATGATATATTATATTAATATTAAATCATTTTAAAATTCTTGGGATGAACTCTGCTTTGTTATACTTTATTGTTCTTTAAATTTACTGTGGTTTTATTTGCAAATATTTAAAATTTTGCAGCCATAAGTTAGTCTGTATTCCCAGTGCTCTTATTTTGTGTTATATTTGATAGAATCTTACTAGGATTATGCTAGCTTTGTAAAATGAATTATGAAGCTTTTCTTTTTTTCCTTATTACTTGAAGAAATAATATAAATTTAAATTACTTCTTTTTGAAAGTTTGATAGAACAACTTGGTGAAAAAATAAATCTGGTTATATTTTTAAACTCTGGTTTGAATTATTGTTTTAATTTTCATGGGCAATTGTTTTATTTCATCACATGATTGGTCTTATCTAGCTATATATCTGTTCTTGAGTTAATTTATAATTTTAATGGCCCTAGAAATAATCCAAATTGATTAAGATTTTCAAATGTATTATCATAATATGACATAGAATGCTCTCTTATACTTTTGCTTGTCTCTTATTTCTAATGTGTATGTATTTTTCACTTTTAAATTAGATTTCATTTTTCAACTTTTTACAAATTGAATTAAAAATTGAGATGGCTCCGATTAATAATTCTACAGTTTTCCAACTTCTAAAATGTTAATGTATGCTGTTTATAATTTTCTCTTGTTTCTTTAGGTTTATTCTATTTCTTTTTACTTTTCACTTCCCTGTTTTGAATGCTTAATGTTTTTGTCTTTAAATCTTTCCCTAAGAGCTACAATTGCATTTCTTGTTACTCTTAGCAGCAAAACTCCTTGAAAGGATTTTCTGTATTCACTGTCTCTGATTTCTCTCCTTGCATTCCCACTTAAGGTTATTTCTAGTCAGGTTTTCACACCACAGTACCCTGCAATTGCTACTACTGGATCCAATTTTCTTCCTTATGACCCTCATAAAACCTGGTGGGATTCATTACAGAAACTATTATCTAAAAAAATTTTAAGGCACCTTTGAATGGCACAAATACTTAATGTCCTTCCTCCAAGTTTAGAATATACTCATGTGAGTAGAAGAAAATGCTGATCTGTGATCTCACTATCCAGTCTCTGTTAATATTTTGTTGTATATAAACAGGCCTTGTAATATATTTAAAAAGTGTATTAATATGCATACAGTAATTGATGACATGTTTCTTATATAAAAACTTATTTCAGTATCTTATATTTTACATGGCCCATTAAAATAATTAATTTTAATGATCTCTTGAGAGTTTCTTAAACCCTTGTTATTGGACATTTAGGATATTTTCAATCTTTAAGAATTATAAACAAAACTATGATTAATATCTCTAAAACTTTTAAATATTAACATAGCTACTCATTTTAACAAAATAATGTTGTGATGAAAAATAATGAAGGTTGAATTATGGTATATATTAGAAGTTCAAATTAGCAATTATGTGTCTATATTTCTGCGACAGCTTAAATGATTTGCCTGCATTTTCACATTTTCCAAAATTTATACACTTTAGCTTTATCTTTTTTCAACTCACTTTTTAATGACAATATTTTCATTAATTAAATTTCTTGGCTTTCATAGCTTTAATCCTGTAGAGTTATTATCTACTGAACTTGCATGACAATTAGTTTGCAATTTAAGATCTAGGTTTATACTATTCTTATTCTTTACCTAATGCTATAATTTCAAATGTTGTTGATATTAGCATTGTTTCTTTGAATCTAAAAGAATTTTTGAACATCACTTTAAACATAACCAAAACCACATAATGACTCTTGGTATTTACATTGTTTTAAATCTAGAGGGTTTTTTTCCCCTCAATATCATTTGTGATTTAATTTACTTAGGCCTTAGAATAAAGATTACTTAATTTTGTCTTACTCAAATTTTATATTGTAAAAGACGTAGATGTTGGAAATTTTATAATTGATTTGAGTGAAATGGAGAGCTAAGAAAAATTACTCCTATTGTAATAAATAGCACAGACTTAACATCACTATTATTTTGTATGCATTTGGTGCCACATGATTAACATTTAGATGAAACTGTTCATTATGATTTTATGAATATTATCTCTCTATATTGTCCAAGGGATGTCTTGTACTCTACAGTCTTCTCTTAGAGACAATTCCTGTGTATGAAGTACTTTAAATGTTGATTATTCCTTGTAGTATCCTTTACAAGATAAAAATGGTACAAGGTTATAAGTGCAATCATTTTCTAGTTGCTGTGTTGGTTTTGTATATTTTACAAGAAAAAAACCTATATTCTATGTCATTGCTAAAATTTTAGTTAATATGTTTACATATAATTTACAAATATTATTTATTCCATGTTAATTCTTTTTAGGAGGATGTGATTTATATATTCTTTAAAGTAGCAGGAAACTTAAGGATGTTGCCCCTCAATCATCTCAGTGCAGCCAAAAATAGAGAAATGATTATCTAAAACAGATTTTGGACCTGGCCCCATTATCTAATGTAACACACACACCCCTTGCAATCCTGAGATAAATCCTACTTGGTCATGGTATACGAAGTCTGACAATTAAGTTCACAAACTTAATTGCAATTAGTTGCAACTAATGATGTTGCTAACCTTTTTTGATATCAGAGGGCTTATTCATTATGAATTGGTACCAACTGGACAAACAGTTAACCAAGTTTACTATTTTGAAGTACTGGAAAGGCTGCATGAAAAAGTTAGATGATCTGAACATTTCGCCAACAATTCATGGCTCTTTCATCATGACTATATACCAGCTCATACGGCACTGTCTGTGAGGGAGTATTTTAGCCAGTAAACAAACAACTGTATTGAAATACCCTCTGTACTCACCTGATCTGGCCCCCAATGACTTCTTTCTTTACCCAAAGTTAAAGGAAATATTGAAAGGAAGACATTTTGATGACATTCAGGACATCAAATAATGCCAGCGCTGATGGCCATTCCAGAAAAAGAGTTCCAAAATTGCTTTGAAGGGTGGACTAGGTGCTGGCATCAGTGCATATTTTCCCAAGGGGAGTACTCTGAAGGTGACCCTAGTGATTTTCAGCCATAAGGTATGTAGCACTTTTTCTAGGATGAGTTCACGAACTTCATTGTCAGGCCTTGTATAATCCTTTTTATATGTTACTAGATTAAGTTTGCTACTAGGTTGATCCTCATCAACCTATGTGGCCTTTTCTTTTTTTAACAGTTTGTGAAGGACTTGTATTAATTCATCTTTTAACATTTAGTAGAATTCATCAGTGAAGCAATCTGGTCCTGACCTTTACTTTGCAGGAAGTTTTTTTTATTATGAATCTCTTTACTTGTTATAGGTATGTTCAGATTTTCTATTTCTTCCTGAGTCAATTTTTGTAATATGTGTTCTTTTAGAAATTTGTCCATTTTACCTTGTTTATAATTTGTTGGCATAAAATATAGTTCCATTATAATAACTTTTTTTTTTTTTTTTAGCTGAGCCATCCTGCCACCTGTTGGCAGCTCAGCAGCAGCTCAGCTTGGGCTAGGAATCGACCAGCGACCCTATTGCTCAGAGCTCGCACTCTTGAGCGAGCTCTTAACCAACTGAGCCACTTGGCTGGCCCTGCATTATGATCATTTTTATTTTTGTAAGGCTAATAGTAATGTCTCCTCTTTAATTTTATTTTAGTAATTCGAGTCGTCTCTTTTTGTTGGCCAGTGTATCCAGAGTTTTCTCAATATTCTTGGCCTTTTTAAATAAACAACTTCTGGTTATATTGATTTTCTCTCCCTCCCTCCCTCCCTCCCTCTCTTTCTTTCTACTAGAAGTTATTTATTTCCACCCTAATCTTTATTACTTTCTTTCTTGTGCTTGTTTTGGGTTTAGTTTGCTCTACTTTTTTATTTTGCTCTATTTCCTTTAGGTATAAAGTTAGATTATTGACTTGAAATCTTCTTTAATATTAGCATTTACAGGTATACATTTTCTTATAAGTACTGTTCTAGCTGTATCCAATAAGTTTTAGTGTGTTGTAGTATCATTCTCATTCATTTCAAAGTATTTTCTAATTCTTTAGATTTCTGTTTTGACCTGTTGGTTGTCGGAGTGTATTTGTACTTTTTGAATATTTTTTAATTTCTAAATTTGCTTTCGTTATTGATTTCTGAACTCATTCATGTGTGCATAGAGAAGATACTTTGCATGATTTCAGCCTTTTAAAACTTAACATGATTTGTTTTATAGCCTAATATGTGATCTTTCCTGGTGAATGCTGTATGAACACTTGAGAAAAATATTATTCTGCCTTTGTTGTATGGAATGCTCTATAGATGTCTGTTAGGTCTACTTGTTGTTTAGTGTTGTTCAAGTCTTCTGTTTTCTTGCTAATATTTTGGCTAGTTGTCAACATTATTGAAAGTGTATATCGAAGTTAACTTACCTATTTTTCTCTTCAATTCTGTCAGTTTGTTGCTTCATATGTTTTGAAGCTTTATTGTTTGGTGCATCTATGTTTGTGATTGTTGTCTTGTTATGTTTTCTTGATTAATTGGCTCTTGCCATTATAAAATGTATCTAGTAACAATTTTTATTCAAAAGCACATTTTGTCTGATATTAATATAAACACTCCAGCTCTCCTTGGCTACTGTTTTCATGAAATTTTTTTTCAACTTTTTAATTTTCAACACATGAATATTTGTATCTGAATCTAAAATGTGTCTCCTGTAGACAGTATATGACACGGTCATTTTTTAAAAAAATTATTTTCTCAATCTCTATACCTTGATTGACATGTTTAATCCATTTACATTTAATGTCATTATTGATAAGGTAGGATTTATGTCTGCTATTTTGCTTTTGTTTTCTGTTTTATGTTTATATATTTCCTCTGTTACTCCATTACTACCTGTTTTTGTGTGTTAAATAGAGATTTCTTAGTGTACCATTTCAATTGCCTTGTCATTTATTTTACTATATATTTTTAAATCATTTTCCTAGTAATTGCCCTGAGATTACAAATAATATCTTAATTAATAAAATAATCTGTATTGTATTAATACTGACTTAATGTCTATAGTATATAAAAATACTTTGTATATTCAATAGTATATAAAAACTCTGTAGTGTCCTACCTTTCCTCATTTGCTAGTGCTCTTATTGTACAAATTGCATTCTTATACATGTATAATATTTACAGGAATTTATAATTATTATCTTATGTTTATTGTCTTTTAAATTAGGTAAGAAAAAAGTTTTACAAAGTAATGCCTTTATCCTGTTTTTTATATTTTTCTGTGTAGTTATGTTTACTGATTCTCTTTATTTCTTCTAGTGTATTCAAGTTGCTGTCTAGTGTACTTTCTTTCAGCCTGAAGGACTTCCTTTAGTATTTCTTATAGGAAAGATCTTCTAGTGACAATTTTTT
>NW_017731523.1:1073660-1142235 GCF_001890085.2 Hipposideros armiger | reverse complement strand
TTAGCTGTGGAGGGCAGTGTCACTGGCCCTCATATGTGGGATCTGAACCGGGGCCCTCTGGCGTCCCAAGCCAGCTCTTAACCAACGCGCCACTCGGCAGGCCCTAAAATCTGTTTTCTATGGCATGTGTAACCACTGAAGATTCTTCTCAGTTATCTTAGTGGTCTGTTAATGATTAGACATTGATCCTTAAAAATCTGGAAACAATAAGTCTCCTTGCTTGCCAAGGAGCTTTGTGTGCTTGTTTAGGCACATCCTCAACACTCATCTGGGCAGTTTGTCAACTCTGCCTTTGTTTTCACTTTCTGTTTTCATAGAGTCTCAGGGTTTGCCAGAGGTGAGAGCTTAAAGGATTCCTCAGGTATTATCAGAGCATGTGATCAAACCTGGACTTTCACATATCTCTGGGCATTTGCAGCCTACTAGATTCCCAGGAATATGTTGGAGCTTTACAAAGTCACTATTTTGTTCTCTTCAAAAGCTTTTGTTTTTTATGTTTGTTGGTTAGTTTATTGTTTTTCCCAAGTGTTATTTATCCACAAAGGTGGCTACAAAATTAATCAATTGCCTGTGATTTTTTTTTTTTTTTTATAATCGTGGCTTGAGGAAAAACTTTTTTGAGGAGACTTTTTGTGAGCTCTGTAGAAAGTCAAATACAGACATTTTTGTAAGTGCCATCTCCAAAACAAAAACAAAAACAAAAAAACACCAAGACAGGTCAAATAATGATAGTTATCATAGAATGAGGCTTTGAAGGCATTCCAGTTCTGTTCTGTTCCCTCTGGTGGCTGCACAACTACTGGTATTCTCCACAATATAAGATGTTGTTCTTCAAGGCTATCATGGACCAAAAGAGGGAGGAATTAGGACACGTAAAAACACCACGAAGCTCTTACTTTTACTATGATTAGACTGTTTTTCTTGACTATGTACTCCTCAGATTGATGCAAGCCTTTAATCTCGAGTTCTGAGAAAGCTAATTTTGACATTTTTTTGACCAGTTTTCTCATTACCTTTATGAGGAGAGTTTTCAGATGTTTTTACTCTGCATTTTCACTGACGCTCTTCACTAGGACTGTATCTTAAAATGTTTGAATGTTGGGCTTTTATTTCACATTTTTAACAGTCTTATTTTCTCTTCAATCTTGTTTATTACAAAATATACTGTCAAACATGTCAACGGATCTTCTTGGTTTACTGTACAAGGTGACATTCTCCTTTTGTCTAAAATTATACAAATAAACTCATTTTAATAATTTGTATTCTTTTGTGTTTACATTTAGATTTTTATTCATCTGAAATTTACTTTTTGTTATAAAGTGAGTTAGATGTGAACTACAGAAACCACTTTATTTATTTTTTTTTAACAGAAATTCTACATGAATAAGTCCTGTTAATTAGAGTAAATGATTTCTCTCTCACTGACTTCAAATACATTTTTAAAAATGTTAATTCAGATCTATTTCTGGGCTCTATTTTCCCCCCTCTAATCTTATTACAATGCTAAAAAGAAATAGTGCTTTATTATAATGGTATTATAGGATGTTTTACTATCTGGTAGCAATTTTCCAACATTGTCCTTATTTTTCGTATACCTCTTGGTTACTCTCAAATATCTTTTTTCCATACTAACTTTGTTTCATGCAGTTTCAAAGAGAATACTTTTTATTATACTTTATATTAATTTTGGGTTAACTGACATTGTATTTTTATTAAATGCACATATCATTCTTTTTATGTGGGTCTTGATTTAAGCTTTTAAATAAGAATTTGTGTTTGTTTTGTATAAGTTCTCCCTTTTGTGTTGAATTTATTCCAAAATATTTTATAACTTATGACACAGGTTTGTAAGTATTATCACTATGCTTTTTAATAGATTATTTCTCTTATAGACAATAGTGACTATATTCCAAATGGTTATATATGCCATTTTACCAAAAATCATTTATTGTAGTTTTACATCGAATCTTCTGTTTTACTAGATATTCAATCATAAAATCTAAATTTGGAGACATATAACATATTCATATTCAATATTATAATAGTAACATTTGGGTTCATTATCCAATTGCATTTAGCTAAATTTTCACAAAACATAATTAATAATATTACTAATAAAAAATAATCCATTCTCAATTGTTCAGCTCAGTGGACATGCATTTAGCATTTTATGATTCATTTTTATATTTTCTGTTTGTTCTTTATATTTGGTAGTGTTCTTGTAGTAGTTTTAAAATTATGGAAACTAGATAGTGAATATGAGTATATCAAATAGCTGTTGTGTGAAGTGTTGGCCATATTCATGTTATTTTCTCCTTTAATTTGTTGATGTGATGTATTATGATTTAAGTTTTTCTAATTTTTATCAATTCTTACAACATAACTAAATGCATTTTATTTTATTTTGATCATGTATTCGTTTGAGCTCTGTTAGACTTAATTTGCTATCTTTTATTTGGAATCTTATATCAGTTTTCATGAATGAAAATAGCCTCTCAGGTGTTATCTTATACTATTTTAATCAATATTTATTAACTTATGGTAGCTGCATAAAATGAAATATAATCTATTTCTTAACAAAATAATGTAATCCTCTACAATTCATTTACACTTTGTGTGTATTTTTTCTTAGGTAGATGAATTGAAAAGAGTTTATGATGACCTAGTCGGGAAGAAAAAAAGTTTTCAAAATAAATATCTGGAAGCATTTAATAATTTTTATGCTACAGTAAGTTGGCCTTTCCTTACTTCCCACTTAGAGTTCTAGTTTCTATTTCCAAACATTAACTCATGCAACTAAAATAATTTTTTTGTATATTTTTGAGATACATAAACATGTATAAATGATTATTTTATTCTTTTCTTAAAGAAAAAATCATGGGATATGGAACTTTCTAATATCGCAAGAAATTATTCAGATATTTCGATAGCATATTCTCAACTGATGGATGAAAATAAAAGAATGAAAATTGATACTGAAACCATAACAGGTTCAATCAGTGACAGGTAATTCTGCAAATAGAATTTTTCTTCTAATATTGCATACCTAATATGTTAAATATAACATACCTCTTCATTTTTGTGTTCCTGGGATGATGTGGTGGTGTTTGTGTTTATCATTAGCTTTAATTTTGCTTGTTTCTGTTTCAAACATTCCTTTAAAAAAATTTTTTTTATTGGGGAATTGGGAAGGGGAACAGCCAAGTTGTTGTCCTTCAATCTTAGTTGTGGAAGGTGCAGCTAGCTCAGCTCCAAGTCCAGTGGCCATCCGGTCGCCATCTAGCCGCCCCATGGCAGCTCGGGGCTGCTCAGCTCAAAGTGCTGTGTTCAATCTTAGTTGCGGGTGCGCGTAACCCACCTGCCCATGTGGGAGCCGAGCTGGTAACCTTGTTGTTAGGAGCATATGCTGTCACCAACTGAGCCATCCTGCCACCTGTTGGCAGCTAAGCAGCAGCTCAGCTTGGGTGCAGCTCACTGGCCCATGTGGGACTTGAACTGGTGACCTGTTGCTCAGAGCTCACGCTCTTAACCAACTGAGCCACTCGGGCAGCCTTCAAACATTACTCTATAATCACTCTGAATCCCTTTACAAAAATAAACATAATGAAGAGATGATTTTATAAGGAGTTTTATACTCACTCGGATCAATATTCTTAATATTGTTTCAAACTCCATATCTTTGATTACTAAAGAGGTTGGATATTTATACATTCTCTCTTGAATTCTACTTTTTCTAAAAGATTCTTATGTGCTTCCAAGGAAGAAATAAATAACTTAGGATTCAGAGAGTAAAAGTAGTTTTTCTAAAGTCCCACAGCCAGCACAGGTGGCATTTGAAACCTGACTTTCTATATTCAGATTCAGGTTATCTTATTTTTTTTGCAATTTAATCTGACTTTAGTTTAACTGACATTTAGTGAATGATCAAATATGCTTGGCATATTAATACAATATTAATCCATCCCAAATAGTAGGCTTAACGTTAAAATTGCAGTTCTCTTAGGGCACAGGTAAGACTGTAGTGAATTCACAGAGCTACACTTTTGGCTGTGTGCCTGGAGCTTAGAGCAAATGTTTGACCTGATTTGTGTGCCTGTGTGTGTGTGTGTGTGTGTGTGTGTGTGTGTGTGTGTGTGTACATGCGCTTGATTTTTTATTTGATAGGCAGGCAAGAACAGACGTTGAGGGTAAGGAACTAAGTGTCAGATAATGATTTATTTTAAGGGGTTTAGACTCTGCTGAAGACTATGGAAATCCAATAAAGACTGCATCATCAGATTTCTTTTTTTTTTTGTCTGTGCCATTATTTAATATATATGCAGATACAGTCATATGCATATACTATTTCATTTTATTTATTTTTTACTATTGCTTTTTTCATTTTTCTCAATTATAGCTGACATTAAATATTATTTTAAGTTAGTTTCAAGTGTACAGCATAATGGTTAGACATTTATATAATTTACGAAGTGATCTCCCAATTAATCTAGTACCCACCCAGCACTATACATAGCTGTTACAATATTGTTAACTATATTCTCTATGCTGCACTTTAGATCCCTCTGATGATTTTGTAACTACCAATTTGTATTTTTTAATCCCTTCACCTTTTTCACCTAGCCCTTCAACCTCCCTTCCAGGTGGCAACCATCAGTTTGTTCTCTGTATCTATAAGCCTGTATTTCTTTTTACTTTTTTTGTTTATTTTGCTTGCTAGATATCAGATAAAATGAGATAATATGATATTTGTCTCTCTCTGTCTGACTTAATTTCACTTAGCATAATACCCTCTAGGTCCATCCGTGTTATCGAAAATTGTAAGATTTCATTTTTTTTTAATGGCCGAGTAATATTGCATTGTATAAATGTACCACATCTTCTTTATCCAGTTGTCTATTGATGGGCACTTAAGTTGCATATACTATTTGTTTGGATAAATACCCAGACATGGAATTGCTG
Organism: Hipposideros armiger; assembly: GCF_001890085.2. Classification (NCBI taxonomy): domain Eukaryota; kingdom Metazoa; phylum Chordata; class Mammalia; order Chiroptera; family Hipposideridae; genus Hipposideros; species Hipposideros armiger. Next base: position 1,137,276 of record NW_017731523.1, on the reverse strand, counting down.
GGTCATAAAGTAGTTCTATTTTTAATTTTTTGAGGAACCTCCATACTATTTTCCACAGTGGCTGCACCAATTGGCAATCACACCAACAGTGCATGGGGTTCCCTTTTCTCCACATCCTCGCCAGCACTTGTTGTTTGTTGATTTATTGATGATAACCATTCTGACAGGTGTGACGTGATATCTCATTGTGGTTTTAATTTGCGTTTCCCTGGTAATTAGTGACTTTGAGCACCTTTTCATATGTCTATTGGCCATCTGTATGTCCTCTTTGGAGAAATGTCTATTCAGGTCCTCACCCATTTCTAAATAGGATTGTTTACTTATTTGGTGGTGAGTGGTATGAGTTCTTTATAAGTACTGTAACCCCTTATCAGATGTATCACTGGCAAATATCTTCTCCCATTCAGTAGGCTGTCTTTTCCTTTTGTTGGTCATTTCCTTTGCTGTGCAAAAATTTTTTAGTATGATGCGGTCTTCCATTTGTTTTTTGTTTTGTTTTTTCTTTTGTTTCCCTTGCCTGAGGAGATATATTAGAAACAAATATTACTAGTAGCAATGTTAGAGAGTTTACTGCCTATGTTTTCTTCTAGGAGTTTTAGGATTTCAGGTCTTAACATTTAAGCCTTTATTCGATATTGAGTTTATTTTTAGATTTCTCTTTTTGAAACACCACTTTTGTGGTAATCGGATGAATTCAGGGTTTTTTTTTTGTTTTTTGGGTTTTTTTTTTTTTTTTAGCTGAGCCATCCTGCCACCTGTTGGCAACTCAGCAGCTGCTCAGCTTGGGCTGGGACTCGAACCGCTGTTGCTCAGAGCTCACACTCTTGAGCGAGCTCTTAACCAGCTGAGCCACTCGGCTGGCCCTGAATTCAGGTTTGAGTTCTTGGTTTAAACGTAGTTCCAGATATTAAATGAGAAATGTATGGAGGTGGGAAAAAAGGTTGGAAAAAAGATGTTGATATGTTTGATTTGGAATTGTGTATGGCATGATTCAAGTATAAATTTCTAGATGACACTTTGATTTATGGGTCTGCAATTGAGGAAAGATGTACATGGAGATAGATGTTAGGTGCTAAATGCAGAAGTATGTTAAATTGGCTAGCATTTTCATGTTTAGCACTTCCTGTGTTTGTTAGAAATTAAATTTTTATGAAATAGAAGTTTTATGGGATAAATTATAACACTAAGCCATATATCAATATAATGTAAAGTTCCTCCACTATCTGATAGGGAAGATTAAAAAAATATAATTAATGGCCTTTTTTGGACTCTATCCCCTAAAAAGAGAGCTTTGTTGGTCATGAAAATCACAATTATGTACTTAGAAAGTATAAGGGGAAAAAAATCTCATTTGTTAGAAAATGAAACCTAAATTCAGCAAAAGGACACAAATATGAAATAGGAGATTTCTCTGAGGAAAACACCAAATATGATTGAAATTTATTAAAATTCATTTTAAAAATGTTTTCAGTTTACCAAAGTGTATTTGAAAAGTAAAAAAATAGATATACAGAGGGTGCCAAAAAACTGTATACACATTTTAAGAAAGGAAAAAACTGTATTAAAATTATAATACTCAATATATACCAATAACAAAAGATGAATACAAGTCACGTTTGACTTCTGCAATTACAAGAGGTGCTCAAAGTGGTTACCATCAGCGTCCAGACACTTCTGATTATGGTGAACTACTGCTTTAGCATAGATAACATCTCTTAAAATGTGTATCCATTTTTTTAAATGCCTGATATTTAAGGTATACCAAATGATGAGTTTTATTAAGGCTTTATTTTTTTTAAGAGCAAAATTAAGGGGAATGTACAGAGATTTCCCATAAACTCCCTGTCTCCACACATGCTTAATCTCCTCTATTATTAACATTTATCACCGTAGTGGTATATTTGTTATAATTGATGAACCTACATTAACACATCATAATCACCCAAAGTCCATAGCTTGCATTAGGGTTCACTCTTGGTGTTGTACATTCTGAGGGGTTTGGACAAATGTGTGATAACATGTATTCACCACAATGCTGTCATACAGAGTATTTTCACTGCCCTAAAAATCCTCTGTGCTGTGTCTACTCATTCCGTCGTCCCCCTTTTCAAAGTTTGGCACCATTGATCTTTATGTCTCCATAGTTTTGCCTTTTCCACAATGTCATATAGTTGGAATCATACAGTCTGTAACCTTTTCAGATTGGCTTTTTTCACTTACTAATATGCATGTAAGTTTCCTCCATGTTTTCATGGCTTGGTAGTTCATTTCTGTGTAGCGCTGAATATTCCATATCTGGATATACCACAGTTTATTTATCCATTCACCTACTGAAGGTCATCTTGGTTGCTTCCAAGCTTTGGCAGTTATAAATAAAGCCTCTGTAAATATCCGTATGCAGGTTTTTATGTGAACAAAAGTCTTCAACTCATTTGGGTAAATACCAAGGAACATGATTGTTGTATCATATGATAAAACTATGTTTAGTTTTGTAGGAAACCACCAAACTATATTCCATCATGGCTGTACCATTTTTCATTCCCACTAACAATGAATGAGAGTGCTCATTGATCCACATCTTTGCCAGTATTTGGTGTATGTGTGCAAAGTTTTGGCCATTGCGATGTCATGATATTTTGTTGTTTTAATTCACATTTCCTTAATGACATGATGTGGAACATATTTTCATATGCTTATTTTCCACTGTATATATCTTCTTTCATGAGGTATCTGTTGAGGTCTTTGATCATTTTTTTAAAAATCAGTTTGTTTGTTTTCTTACTGTTGAGTTTTCAGAGTTATTTGTATATTTTGGATAACAGCCCTTTATCAGATGTGTCTTTTGTAAATATTTTATTCCAGTTTGTGGCTTGTCTTTTTATTCTCTTGACATTGGCTTTCACAGAGCCAAAGTTTTTAATTTTAATGAAGTCCTCTTGTAAATTATTTCTCTCACGGATTTGCTTTTGCTATTGTGTCTGTAAAATCATTACCATACCCAAAGTCATCTAGGTTTTCTCCTACGTTATCTTCTAGGAGTGTTATAGTTTTGTGTTTTATTTTGCATTTTACATTTGGATCTAAAATCCATTTTGAGTTATTTTTATAAAAGGTGTAAGGTCTGAATCTAGCCTAATTCTTTTTTTGCATTGGATGTCTAGTTGTTCCCAGTACTATTTGTTGAAAAAGCTCTGCTCTGCTGTGTTGCCTTTGCGTCTTAGTCAAATATCATTCAACTATTTTTCTATAGGTCTATTTCTGGGCTCCCCATTCTGTTGTACTGATCTACTTGTCTACTCATATTCTTTCATTAAATACCCTACTGTCTTGATTACTATAGCTTTTTAGTAAGTCTTGGATAAATATATTTTTTAAATGAATAAATACAGGGGCATATCAAACTTTTGAATATCAAGCAATAATGAGAAAAAGACAAGTTCTAACAAAATAAATTATAATTTTTATTGTGATTGTAACTAAAATCCTAATGTAGTATTATTTTATAACTTAATAAACTTATTATCAGGTGAAATGTACCAAAATAATTTTAAAATGATTTGTGATAATACCACTCTATGATATATTTAAACATCAAAAAGCTTACATAATTATTAAACTCTGTAATACTCTCCAAAGTATAGACAGCTAGATAAATGAAACATGACCAGATACTAACAGCAATTAGATAGAAATAAAATTTTAAAAGATACCTCTTACAGTATAATTTTAAAATATGAAATCTAGTGACTAAATCTAGCAAATAAATGTATGATAACTTTACATAAAAGCCTGTAAAATATTATTGAGACAAATTAAAGAAGATGCAGATCATTGGGGAGGGGGAGTACATGTCTTCACCATGAATCAGAATGCCCAATATTGTGAAGATACATTCATGCAATCTCAACCAAATTCTAAGCATATTTTGTGTTTATATACGTGTGTGTGTGTGTAAGCTGCAAGTTGTTTCTAAGTGTATATGGAAAATCAAAGAAGCAAAAATATTCCAGACAATCTTAAAGAAGAAATAATTTTGAGAACTTCCCATTTTTCAAAAATTATAATAAAGCATAAGATAACTTACTGTTGTTATAAGGATAGATAAATAGACCAATAAACTGAATAGAGAGCCCAGAATTAGACCCATACATGTACATTCACTTGATTTGTGACAAGATGCCACTGCAGTGCAGTGCAGAACAAGTGGCCTTTAAATAGCATATAAAAATAATAAATACTTACCCCTACCTATCACTACATACAAATATCAATGTTTATGGAGTATAGTTGTAAATCTGAAAGTTAAAACAATGAAAAGCCTAACAGAAAACATAGGAAAATATCTTACTAAATATGGGTAAGGCAAGGCTTTCTTAAACAGGAAAATAAGCACCATTATAAATTTTTTAACAAATGATGACTAAAGACACCATTAAGTCAGTGAAAAGGCAAAACACAGACTGATAAATATATATGTAATACCTGTATCTGAGGAGATAAATCAACACACCATTAAATCAACATTAAGTATAATCATAAATAAATATAAATATAGATAATCATACAATAAATATAACTACATAAAATAATAGCATAATAAAATAAAAATAAACAAAAAATAATCCAACAAAAAGGGGGAAAAGACTTGAACAGTCATTTTGCAAAGGAGGATATCCAAATGTACAATAATAATAAAAGGGTGCTTGAATTCTCAGGGAAAGTAAACTAAACCAACACCGAAATACCAGTATATATCCATCAGAATGGCTAAAATGCGAAGACTGTTGATATGTTAGGTGATGGCCAGGAAGTTAGAGCAACTGGAACTCTTGCACACTGCTTGCTAGTAGGAGTGCAATTTGGTAGAAAATACTTTAGCACTACCTATTGGGTTGTCAGAAAAGTCATGGCATATTTTTTTCTGTGTTTTTTGTTGCAAAAATGTGTCATGACTTTTCCAGCAACCCAATAATGAGTTAAATACATCTGTGCCTAGGTATATATTCAATAGTAATAAACCATGCAAACGTTCATCAAAATCACTTATGAGAGTGTTCATAGCAGCTTTCATTTAATAGTCACAAACTGGAAAATACCTAAATGAACATGAAGAATACAATGGATAAATAAATTGTAAGATATTTATACAAAGAAAACAATGAGAATGAACAGATTTCAGCTATGTAGAACAACTTGGATGAATCACATAATCATATTATTGAGTAAAAGATGACACAATAACAGTGTACACTGTATGATCCTGTTTTAAAATAAACAAAACTTCGTGATGCTGATAGAAGTCAGGATTGCAGCTCTAACTGGGTGGTAGTAACTGAGAGCACACACTAGGGGCTTCTGATGGCATTGTTCAATTTTTTTTTTTATCTGAATGAGGCTGTTACTTGTACATTCACAGTGAAAATGTAACAAGCTGTACTCTTTGATTTGCATACTACTCTGTGTAAAGATCCTAATTCAATAAAGTATTATATTTAAAAGCATTAAATTACATAAATTGTTAATTTAATTCAATGTAAAATGCATTCGATAATTTATTAATATTTTATTGAATTCACATTACATGCAGACATTGAAGTAGGTGCTAAAGTTGCTATATAGCCGGTATTTATGAAAGTCTCTCCCTTCAATGAGTCTCCAAGAAAACAAATAGTTATTATGGAAACTATATTTTACTAGTGGCCTAAGAAGTATAAGAAAAAAGCCAGGAAAGGCTTTAGGTAGCAGGAGAATTTTTTTTTAAATTTTTAAATTATTTATTTAAAATTTACAAATTCAATACTTGCTTGACATTTAATTCTAAGAAAACAGTTGGAGAGTGATCACAGTACTTTGACTAATATGGAAAATCAGTGTTGTATTTTTGAGTGAAAAAGAAGTTCAGATTATCCTTTTGGATGCAGCTCAACCTGAGTTTCTTTACTTTTTAGGAAACACTCTGAAAAATGAAATCAATGATATGTGTTTAAGCAATCTGTGATTTTAAATTTTAATTAATTAATTAATTTATGTATTTATTTATTTTTATTAGTTTCAGGTGTACAAAGTGACATAATAGTTAGACATTTATACTCCTCACTAGGTAGCAGGAGATTCTAATGATGCTGGTCATTTTAGCCATTACTGATTATGTGTGATATTTGCCATTCATTTCTGTGGTTTTCTGTAAGTACTCTCTCTACCTTCTGTGAAGGTCTCATATTTATTTCATTGTTTTTCCTCTTGGAGATAGTATAGCATTAGTAATTTTTATGCATAAAATAAAAACAATAAAATGCACACTTTTTGCATGGCTGCATACCCAGTACCTTATGACTGCTTGCAAGTAGGACCTATGCATATTTTCCCGCATTTTTAGATCCTCAGGACTAATCTCGTAACTAACACATTCTTGATGTGCATTAAATATTTGTTGAATAACATTTTTAGTAGAAAATATTCATTTTTTAGCACACTATCTATAAATTGTATTATATGAGATACAGAAAATAATATAAAAATCAATTTTTTTATCATTTAGTAGTTAATGTCAGAAATAACTTCATATATCTTTTTTACTCCATGCAAACAGCAGTTTTATAATTTTATAATTATAACTAATAAACTAATATTGTAACTTTATGCTTATGACTAACTTTATAATCAAAGTTTATATTTAAAACCTAGACCTAAAAAGCAAATGTATGTTTGTGAGTGTGTGTGAGATTATATGTGTGTGTGCGTGTGTGTGCATGTGTGTCCTGAGCACTGGCTTTGTGTGAACTACTGTTTTAAGTGCTAGGGATATCGTTTAAGTTTGCATTCTCCTAAATAATAATGAACATGTGAAATAATAAATGATTGTTTAAAATTCAGTTACTGATACTCTTGTGAGGAAGATGAAATTGATTATGAGCTAGAGAGTGATGGGGCCAGGGGAGGATTGGGAGCTTTACTTTAGCAAGGACCTTTAGGGACATCTATCTCTAAGAAGGTGACATTTGAGTGGAGACCTGAATGAAGAATGTGTCAGCCTTGAGCTGGTCTTGGGAAGAACATTCCAATTAGAAGGAATAGAACATACGAAAGCCCTGATATAGATAGAAATTTGGCGTTTTGGAATCAGAATGGAGGCCAGCGTTTTAGGAAAATTGTGTTTGAGTAGAGTAATTGAGGGAGACAAATGTTGGCAAGGCCGACAGGGCTCAGACACTGCTTGCCTGTAAGTAGGCTGTGATAAAGTCACATGGATTAAAGCATTTAATCTATTTAAAGCATCTTACATTTTAGAAAGATCTGTTGGGCAGCTTAGTGAAAGATGGACTTTGGTGCATGTAAGAATAGCTTTTATGGTGATTCAGAAAAAATTATAATGATGACATAGATCAAGGATTTTGCAGTAGAAATGGTAATAGCTGATTTTCAAATATATTTTCAAGGAAGTGCCAACAGGATCTTTTGATAGATGGATATAAGATGTGAGGAAAAGAAAAATGGTCAGGCTACTTGCTGAGATAACAAGGGCTGGAAGAAGTTATGAGGGGGATCTTGGCAAAGAAGATATAAGTGTGTCTCTTTGGGCCATATTAAATGTCAGATTTTTATCAGCTCTTCAAATGGAAATGAAAAGTAAAAATTAGATGCATAAGTCTATGGCACAGAGATGCGGATGATACTGGACACAAATTTGGATTCATAAAATTAAACAATGGGACAGGATGAGATGCCTAAAATGAGAATACAGACAGAAAAGTAATGAGAATTTACATTTCCCGCAATGTTGATAACAGAGAATGTAAAAGGTCTTTTGCTATCAAACACTTATAAATGGAGTATGAATTGGACATACATCCTTTAAATGCAGATTTGTGCTTATGGGAAAGTAAAGGAAATCCGCAGGAGCCAAGGCAAGGAAAGTAACTGAACAACTGCAAACTAAATTTCCAGCTGATATTTGGCTGCTTTGAAAATACGGATGGAGGAGTGACCTTGTTGAACTTAGTAAACAGGGGAATTAAGTTTTAATGTCTTCAAACATAGGTCACGGGCCATGGATGTGTGCAAGTGAGGAAGGTGGATAAAGTAAGGGCATTTGAATGGGCAGAACTGAAAAAATATACCTACAAGTGAAGGCGGAGACAAAGCGTGCCTGTCTAAGCCAGGGGCCTGGGTGAGGGAAAAAGAAGGGGCGAAGCACGTGGTCTGGCTCCTTTCCACACTAGCTTGCTGTTTTCATTTATACCATCTAGTGTAGTGGTTCTCAACCTTCCTAACGCCGCGACCCCTTAATACAGTTCCTCATGTTGTGGTGACCCCCAACCATAAAATTATTTTCGTTGCTACTCTATAACTGTAATTTTGCTACTGTTATGAATCGTAATGTAAATATCTTTTTTGTTTTCCGATGGTCTGAGGTGACCGCTGTGAAAGGGTCGTTTGACCCCCAAAGGGGTCACGACCCACAGGTTGAGAACCGCTGATCTAGGTGATCTTGGAAGACCCTAACCAACAATTTATTGTTTAAAAAAAAAAGGGAGCCTCCTTTAATAAATAATCTCTACAGCAATAAATTGACTCAGGCCTCACAAAATTCTCTCAGATAAAGTAAAGCTTTTGAAGATGAGCTAACACAATTATAAAGCAATAAGGAAAATTTAACATAAGTGATAGTTATCAGAAATAGCCAGCAATATATTTAACCTCATAATAATTTCAAATAATAGAATTAATAAAGTCTACCTAAATAAGTTTAAAATGGTTGAAAGAAAAAAAAACAACAACCAACTAATAGAACACTATCCAAAACAGTTCAGGCAGGTGTGAAAAAGAACTCACCAAAACTTATAAATAATTAAAACTGGATTCATTTGAATTCAAGATTTTAGTAATTAAACAGCAAATACAGCTGGGGGAAAAAAAATGTGTGCAGTTAAAACTACAAAGAGGAACCCAGAATGCAACACAGAGAGAAAGGGAGGCAAGAAACAGAGAACTATTAAGAACTATGAAGAATAGAATGAGAAATAAAGGAGAAAATGGGAAAGCAATATTCAAAAAGTTAATGGCAGATAACAGACTATAATTCTTTAAAGCATGTATCTTTTAAGTAAGTCATCAGAATAAATCCCAAACAAATAAACTCAGAAAGAAACCTTAATTTTCATTATACTATAGCTTACTCACTTTGGAAGGAGAAAAGAAGACATAACATGTTTTTGCCAAACACATGAATTCTATAATTACAATATCTGCAAACAGCTTTCCTCCCTCTCTAACTTAAACGGGTAAGTGGAATTTCCTGTTCAAGGCCAACATCTCTATCTGTACTGTTGGTCTTAACCCCCTTTACCTTGTTGTAGCCACAGTTTTATTCTTTCATTTGTTTGTTTCTGTTTTGTTTATTTTGGTGTTTAGATTCCACATACAAACAAAATCACATTGTATCAGCCTTTCTCTGCCTGACATACTCCACTCAGCACAATACCCCATGCTGCCGCAGATGGCAAGAACGCATTCCCTTCTCTGGCCAAGCAATATTCCACTGTATATATGTACCACCTCCTCTTTATCCATTCATCCATCGAATGACACCCAGGCTGTCTCCACATCTTTGCCATTGTAAACAGTGCTGCAGTGAACATATGGATGTACATGTCCCCTTGAAGTAGTGTTTTGGGTTTCTTTGGATAAATACCCAGAAGTGGGATTACTGGGTCCTTCTTTGTCTCTTGTTATAGCCTTTGTTTTAAATTCTATTTTGTCTGGTATAAGTATGGCCGCTCCAGCTTTTTTTGTATTTTCATTTTCATTTTCACAAAATATCTTTTTGCATCTCTTTACTTTCCATCTGTGTGTGTTTTTTAATCTTAAGTGAGTCTTTTGTAGGCAGCATATGTAACGGTCTTGTTTTATTATTCATTCAGCCCTCATATGTCTTTTGATTGGAGCATTTAACCCATCTACATTGAAAGTAATTGTTGGTAGGTATGAGGTGTGATAAAAATCTACAGTGAATGTTTAAATTAAAAAAAAATTATTGCAGTAAAAGATAAATTGCCATAATCCCCCTCAAAATACTCCCCCTCACTACAATCACACTTATCCCATCATTCTTGCCACTTTCTGAAGCAGCTTGGGGGAGTATTTTAAGTATGATTACTGGCAATGTGTCTTACTGTAACAATTTTTTTATTTAAACATTCACCATATTTTGTGCTCACAACTTGTATGTAGCTATTGCCATCTTATTATTCATAGTTCTGATTTTTTTTTCATCTTAAAGAAGTCCCTCTAACATTCCTGGTGGCTGTGAAATTTTTTAGCTTTTTTTTGTCTGGGGAGGTATTTCTTTGTCCTTCGGTTTTAAATGATAGTCTTGCTGGGTAGAGTAATCTTGGTTGTAGGTCCTCACTTTCCATCACATTGAATATGTTGTGCCAATCCCTTCTGGCCTGCAAAGTTTCTGTTGAAACCTCAGCTGACAATCTCATGGGGGCTCTAGTTTCCTTTCTTATGCTGCTTCTAGGATCCTCTCTTTGCCTTTAACCTTTGCCATTTTAATTATAATGTGTCTTTGTGTGGGCCTGTTTGGGTTCAGCTTGTTTGGGACTCTCTGTGCTTCCTGGACTTGTATATCTATTTCCTTCTCCAGGTTAGGAAAGTTTCAGTCATTATTTCTTCAAATACATTCTCAAACCCTTGCTTTCTCTCTTCTCCTTCTGGTACTCCTATGATGCGCATGTTGTTATGCTTGCTGTTGTCCTGGATGTCTCTTAAACATCCTTATATGTTTGTATTTTTTTTCTTTATTCTGTTCCACTTGTGTGTTTTCTGCTACCTTGCCTTCCAAATCACTGATTCGCTTCTCTGCTTCATCTAGCCTGCTGGTGATTGCTTCTAGTGCAGTCTTCATTTCAGTTATTGTATTCTTCCCTTTTAATTAGTTCTTTTTTATGGTTTCTGTGTCCTTTTTTATGCTTGCTATCTTTCTGTTGAAGTTCTCACTGAGTTCTTTGAGCATCCTTGTAACCATTGTTTTGAACTCTGTCTCTGGTAGGTTGCTTGCCTCTATTTCATTTAGTTCTGTTTCTGGAGTTTTCTCCTGTTCTTCCATTTGGGATGTATTTCTTTGTTTCCTCATTTGGGCTGCTTTTCTGTGTTTGTTGTTATGTATTAGGTAGATATTCTATGTCTTCTAGTCTTAGACAGGTGGCCTTATGTATAGATGCCCTGTGAGGCCCTAGCCCAGTCTCCCTGGTCACCTGTTCCAGGTGCCCCAGGAGTGTCCCTTGCATGGATTGTGTGTGTCCTCTTGTTATAGTTGAACTTTTATTGCTATTGGCACATCAATGGGTAGCATTGACCCTTAGGCTGATTGGCCCCATCCACAACTTATGGGCTGCCATATATTTGCACCAGTGGGCTCTGATGCCTGTTGAGTCCATCCTTTGTGTGCACTACTTTTGGGGCTAAGTGGGCAGTGCTCTGCTCTGGTCTGAAACCAATCCCCAAGTCTGTTGGATCTGTGGCCGCTTGCTTGGGGCTCTGGTGCAGGCCCAGGTTACATGTTGCCTGTGAGTGGTCAGGGACTACCTGGTAGAAGCTACAAAGTGATCTGCATTTGTTCATTGCCAGTTGGGGGCACAAGGGAAAGGCCATGCTGTGAACCCAGGACAGCTGCCACCAGTACTGGGCTTGGGGTAGCTCTGCAAAAAGCCAGGCCACCTTGAGACTTACTGCTACCTGCCAGCTCCCTTGAGGTTCAACCACTTATAGTTCATGTGGTACATGAGTTGGGTAAGGCAAGGTCTCAAAGTCACTAGAGTGGGAAGAGTTGTGGTCATTAAATTAATGTAGACTCTGGTTTGGTGCCAGTGCTGAGCCCGGAGCTACTCAGCAAAAGTCTCACAGCACACTAAGGCCAGTCACCACATGCCTGTGGTCTCCAGACTCTGATAGTTTTCCAAGAAAGAGTGCAATGTGTGTGGTTCTGGCGATTCTTGGAGAAAGTGCCTCTGCATTGGGGAAGTTGGGTGGGGTGGGGTCTCAGTGAATCACCAGGGTGGAGCAGCAGAGCTCACCAGACCAATCAGATTCAGATTTGGCCATAAGCATAGGGGGAGGGCTCAGCCCAGGAAAGATGGCGCTTGCCTACCAGCTGCACAGAAGAAGGACACAATATAGGGAAAATGACAACTGTCCTCCAGCTCACTCACTGAAGCCTCGTACCTCAATCTGCCCCCTGTATGCCTCTGACGTCCCCTGAGTCACTGTCCCCACTCTGGAGCCCAAGGTGAGTGCCTATGAGCGAGTGAGCCTGTGTGTGGGCAGTTTAACAGGATGCCTGGGTTTCCTGCAGACTTCTGTCCCACCTGGATGGTCAGAATCCCCACTGTTTTCCACAGCCAGATTTGGTGGCTCCTCTTCCTAGTATCAGTGCTCTGGGCTGGGGAGCATAGTGGGGGGCTGGGCTCCCTCTCTCTTCTGGGGGGAACCTCTGCTGCCAAGATATACCTCATGATTTTCACTTACACAGCTGTGGGGTTCATTTTGACTCTCCACCCCTCCTACCTGTTTCAACATGGATTCTTCTTTATATTTTCAGCTATATGGCTTGTGTTTGGCTAGACTTAAGATGGTTCTCCAGGTTGACTGTAATTTAGTTATAATTTAAATGTGTTCAAAGAAGGACACAGGCAGTGTTTAACTATCCACCATCTTGGATCTCTCCATAGTTTTATTCTTATACTTCTGTTTTTGACATCTTCATTTCTTGCTTTCTTCCCTCAGCCTATATTCATCATTATCCCTCTTCCAACCTACAGTGAAATCCTTGCCTTCACTGTATTTGTATCTTTGACAATTACACAGTATTTCCCTTCCATTCTCATTAAAATGTTCATATAGTGAGCAATATTTGCTAATCATTAATATTAACAATATTTGCTTGACTGTTAATCACTTTTTGACTCACAGCAGTGCATGAAACTCCCCTGCTACCAAAATATATCTTTCTTAAGTTAAAAAACAAAATAAAACAAAAACAAAAAAACTACCTCCTGTACTAAATCCATTGGATAATTTTTATAAAGTCTTATTGCATTCTTTTTTCCCCATGTGGCCCAAGCATTTGTGCTATGCCCTCTCAGATGTAATATCTTTGTGAGATTCAGAATTCCACTCTCTTAGTTCTTCCTTTAATTCTATGAAACTATTCTCTCTAGGAATCCTAAAGCAGCTCACTTAATCTCTACTGTCCCCTGGTAGATTAGCTCAGTGTTCTAACCACAGCCCATTTACATCCTTGATCTATTCTCTATTCCAGGAATTTTATCTACTCTCATTATTTTAATACGAAATATATATATATATATATATATATATATATATATATATATAACTTTTTTCATTTCCCATTTAGTTTTTCAATTACAGTTGATAAATATATTTTATATTAGTTTCAGATGTACATAGACTTTTATACAGTTTATGAATTAATACCCTCATTAGTTTAGTACCCACCTGGCACTATACATAGTTATTACAGTATTATTGACTATAGCCCCTATGCTGTACTTTATACCCCCATGACTATTTTGTAACCACCAGTTTGTACTTCTTAATCCCTTCACCTCTTTCACCCAGCTCCCAACCTTCCTACCACCTGGCAACCATTATATTACAGAGTTTATTCTCTGTATCTACGAGGCTGTTTCTGTTTTGTTTGTTCATTTATTTTGTTTAGATTCCACATATAAGTGAGATCATATGGTACTTGTCTTGCTTATTTCACTGTACTACCCAAAGCAACCTATAGATTCAATGCAATCCCTTTCAAAATACCAATGGCAGTTTTCACAGAACTAGAACAAATAATCCTAATATTTATATGGAATGATAAAAGACACCAAATAACCACAGCAATCTTGAGAAGGAGGAACAAAGTTCGAGGTATCACAATACCTGACATCAAACCATACTACAAGGCTAAAGAAATCAAAACAGCATGGTGCTGGCGTAAAAACATATCAATGGAACAGAATAGAGACCCCAGAAATGAGCCCATGCCTAGATGGTCAATTAATCTATGACAGTGGAGGCAAGAATATACAATGGGGTAAAGACAGTCTATTCAATAAACAGTGTTGGGAAAACTGGACAGATACATGCAAAAAATGAAAATAGTCCAGGTTTCCTTTACTTTTTAATCTCTATCCACATCCTTTATTTACCCTGATAGTATCATTTTCAATATCTACTCTCTCCCCCAACATCACATCTTGACACCATTATTCACCAAGTATTTGTTTCAGGCATATCCTATACCTCTCTACCCTCTTACAGCCAACATCTTAACCAGCTTCTATTAAATCGACCTTCTAAATATTTCTCCAGTAGGTGCTTTCCTTTTTGTCTGTTACAATGATTGCTGAAATGAAACAGGCCCTAACTGTCTCTTAATTGGAATATTAAAGTAGACTTCCAACTGGTCTACCTCACTCCCAAGTTGGAGTGCTCAGATTCAGCATATGCAGCATCACTAATGTAAATTATCTACAAAGAATGAAATATTATTTACTTCCAGTAGCTTAACAAAGTTTCACAGTCTCACTATCAGTTATAGGATTAAGTCCAAGCTCCCAGACTGATAGATTAGACACTGTAATCTGTCACCCATACAACTTCTAAATCATCTTGTACCACTATTTTCCATGATCTTTACATAGCCTATTAAAATGCTTACATATCCAATTGGTTACTCATACAGTAGCTTAGGCATTAACTCTTTCCAGATGCTTTCCCTGTTGGTAACTTATTTTCCCCTACCCATAAGCCATGGTGGTATTAAGTGCTTCTTCTGCTTCATCTATTATTGTACTGTCTGTTTTTCATGTATTTTTTCCTTCATGAGAGTATAAACCCAGAATCTTTGTTTTAATTCATCTTTGAATCCCAGGTACCTAGTGTAATACTTGACACGTAATCAATGCTCAACAAGTATCCATTTAACTAACCCACTCTGGTTCCATAGACTTTTCTCCAGCACTTATCACACTATGTGCAGTTACTATTGGTTTACTTATTTGTTGTCTTTTCTCAGCTGAGCTGAGAAAATGCCTGTTTGAAGGCATTTTGTGTGTGTGTGTGTGTGAGTGAGTGTGTGTGTATTTCTCAATAAGTGTCAAATAAATGACATAATGAACTAAGGAGAGCTGAATATAAAAGTTTGTATCTTTATTTCTTTCTCTGCTTTGGTATTTTTGTGCTCCTATTCTCTCTGCTATGTGTTCTGATATCACAATTATTTGTTATATCTCTTTCTGCTCCAAAGTAATATTAATGGTTATTTATCTTTCCTATATTTGTCTTTTTTCTCTCATTGTTTTCCATCTCATTAAATCAGATAGCACCATAATAAAGATCCATGCTGTTACATACTTTTTAATTAACAAAAAACTATTAAATCATTTGTATGTGTTATTCAATGTTTGTAAGCACAATGTATATACAGTAAGTCCTCACTTAACATTGATACATTCTAAGAACTGCAGCAAAACGACATATAGCACAGGGAATTTTACCACAGGACAATTGATATAAACAGATTTAAGTCCCTACAGCATCTCATCAATATTATAACAGAATCACATTGAACGAAATGACATTATTTGAGGACCTGCTATATTATCCTCATGTTTAATCTTTATAACAACCTCGATGGTAGGTGTTATTAAGCAAATATTGCAGATAAGGAAATTGTATATGAAACCGTCCCCCAGTCACATAAAGACCTATCAGGATTTCAATGTACATCTGTCTGACTCCAAAATTTGTTTTTTTCCGCTTAGCAACACTGCCTCTCCTCCTCCATTGGCAAATCTCAGTTTCTATTTCTGATGTGTTACAGCAGACTGTGGACATGGTGTTTACCAACTACTTTAAAAAAAATGTCAAAAGCTCATTGCTTTATTCAATTCTCCATCCAGACATCTGGCTATAGCCATTGTTTTTCTCAAAAGACCTCTGTTTTTCTTACTCTCTGATTGATTGATTGATTGATTGATTGATTGATTGATTGATTGAATTATGTTAGTCTCCCATTTACCTGAGTCATCTTCTCCTTAGTCCCAGCTTCTTTTTTGCCTTAAGTTTAAAATATTTTAAAGCACATCACGGACACTCGTACGTCTAGTGAATACCCCAGCAAGCTTCTCCCAAATCTGGGCTGTTGTATATATACTAAGATTCCACTAAATGCCATCTCACCATTTGATGCCATTCCCAACTGTTACACTATTTGAATAAGTTACATAATTAATTCAGTATATGATTTATTGTCCATATTTAGTTCATTTTAAAATGGCAACATTAAAAGATAGACATCATATTTATTAACCGACTTTGTTCAGTACTGTGTGCATAAAAATACTTGCAAGATCTTTTAATGATAATGATGGTATGTGATTGTTTACCTTGTAGTAGCAGTGTAGAATTTGATAATTTTGTCTTTCAAATAAGCCAGCATCCACCAGAAATACACCAATTACATTTGGGACATATGACTTGAGCAAACAATTTCACTTGATTGCTTATTCACATGATAGGCAAGCTTCAGTAACCTACGTCAAGGAAAATGAACTGGTTTAAGATGATTTGAAATTGATTACTTTGGATTTAGTTTGCTTGAAGTTAACTGTGTGGTATAAATTTCAATATAGCCATTTTCTTACATTCAAGCTTTGTAAAATATTCTGAATATCTGCTTCTAATGCTCTACTGTACCTCAAGCAAGACAATGCCATTGTAACTGCAGTGATCCAAAGATGGGGTTGATAATCTAGAGAAATGAGCAAAAAAGCTATTGAACACAATAAAGACATACTGATATCTTCTATGAAATGTGTTTATCAAGAGGTAACAGGGTGGTGATTTATTTGTATAGATCACAATTATATTATTATTGAAGTTGTTAAACAGCCTGGAATACTTAGAATGAATCCACAGGGTACTGGGTTCTTCATACTTGTTTAGCTATATCTTACCAGCCTATTAATTTGAGTTACTTCACAGGTGTTTAGAATATGATTTTTTCAGCATTTAAAAGCAACTTTCGAATGAATATTCTTAAGCTATTTTGCTTTTATTTTACTTTTTAATTTTTCAGATATTAAAAAAGAATAGGGTACATGCACCATTCAGAATTAACTGCTCACCAATATGTTAGCCTACTTTACACTGTTTTTTTTTACGGATTTAAAATATTACAAATAAATCACCCTTCCCATTTCTATTCTATCGGAACCTGCCGATATGTCGATATGTCAAAAAGTCCTGAGGGGGGGAGTGAGGATTAATAAAAGAGACAGAAGAGAGAGTTACCGGGAGGACTCCAAATACTGAAGCCCCGAGTTTATTTTCCACCACCATTATATGCATCCAGGGTGTGTACAAAAAAGAAGGGGCAAATATGCATTACCTCATTCCAGAGTAATTCACTGATAATCCACTTAGAAACTTAAAGGTCAGTGGGGACAATTTCTTCCATAATCCCAGATAGCCATCTATCTTTATTGTGTCTCCCAAGGCACTGGCCATTCTCTCCACATACCTCAAGATTAAGCAAACACCCTCCAGGTGCAAGCAAAACAAGAAGCAAAACAAGTTATGCTTCAGTAAAGCCAGCCTGCATGGCTTCCAACACTATTCCTTCCCTCTGTAGTGGCAATCAGAACCTGATTTGGTCTGTATTCAGTACATACAAGAACTCGGATTCTCAGTTCTAAGACCTCCATATACTCAACGATCTTTTATCCCATCTCACACCAACCACCCTGTCTTATAGTTTTATCCTTCATCTTGTCATTTCCAGTAATGGAGTCACCATTGGTCTCCATTTAAAGAATCCCTTCTGACAATCAACATCACTCTTTCCTGCCTGCTTATTCAACTAGTACCGTCACTCCAACCTTATTTGACACTCTGTCATCACGACTACGTTTGTATATCCCACCGTCTTGCCTTCCTTCCTTTCTTTATAGAGCCTAGTTATATTTGGTCAAAATAAGTAATTATTTAAATAGCCTTCAGAATCTTGTTTCTGTGACTTAAAACACCTTATTATCAAACTAAACCAGAGTCACAGCAAATGAATGTGGCTAAAGTAAAATACAGGTGTGCTAATTAACCTCATCCTGGTTTGGTGGACCACAAAGGTTATAGAAAGTGAGGTCTCTTTATGAGACAAGAATACAAGATTATGAATACAGGATACCTACAGTCATTTCAATGCTGCTTGACAGAGAATGTGTTATATTAGAAAAAGAGGACGGTCTTAATAAATTTTGGTTAAAACATCTTATTTTTGCAAACTTTATAAAAACATATGACCATGTGAAAACACTGTTAGGGACGCTCAAAGGATCTTTCAAGGTATTGGAGTTAGGTAGAGGCCCTCATATTTAAGCTGCGTTAGCATCGCAATACATCCGCTGCTGAGTAGGACTTATATTCTATGACTACTCTTTGATTGTAAATCTCAAGTGACATTCAGCATTGCCAAGAAATTTCTAGACAATTCAGTTTTTCGGACAAGTGTTTCGTATTTTTCACTCTCTTCAATCCTAATGCCCACATCACCCTCATTTTAAGCTAATAATCTTCCCATGTACTTCATAGGGAACACAGATGCAATCAAATGAGAATTACCTCTTTCTCTTACCAGCCGATGTGCATGTCTGCCCATACTCTCTGTTCCCCTTTGTTACAATATAGTAAGACAAGCTGCTCCTATGTAGGAGTGCCCGCTACCCTGTGCTTGCCAAGTGGATGTCATTCTCACACTCAGGAGCTTTGCACCTACAATTAGCTCCTTTTTCCCATAAATCGTTATTATGTCTCCCAACTTTAATAGCACATGAACATTGCAAATATTGCCCAACTTAGAAAGAAGCAAACGCAAGCTAAAACAGCCCCGCATCCCAGCTCTTCCTTTCTGGTCTTTATAGCAAATCTTATTCATATACTTCTGTTTCCATGAGCGCACATTTCATTTTCTAGTCAACCCATTCAAACAAGGATTTGTATTAATGTATCATTTTCTAAATCCAAAGTCTTTTTTCCCATTAATTTGAAGATATTTTCCTTGTTTTCTTTCATTTAGTTTTTTTTTAATGGTATGTACTTAAGGTGTACATCATGATGATTTGATATACATAGTGAAATGATTACTACAGGCAAGCTAATTAACATATCATCTCATCACATAGTTACCTTTTTCTGTGTGTGATTAGACATCTGTATTTATTACAATATTAGTAACTATAATCACTATGTTTTACATCAGATCAGATCTCTAAACATCCATCTTTCATCTAGTTTTGCTTGATAATACATCTGATAGCATTTGGATATCATTTATTGAAGGTAATCTGTTTTTTTCTCTGGGGACTTTAGAATTTTCTCTTCCTATTTACAGTTCTGAAATTTCACAATTCCATGACTAGAGGTGCCTGTGTTTCCCTGTGTGTATTATATCCAGTTTAGCACTAATTAGGACATTTCAGTTTAATGTCCCATGTTGGTTTTCAGTGCTGGAAATTGTTCAGATATAATTTTGTTATGTACACGCCCTCTCTTCTATTTTTTTAAAACTTTTTAACTTTATTGAACTATAATTGACAAATAAAAGTACATATATATATATATATATATATATATATATATTTAAGGTGTAAAATGTGATGATTTGGCATATGTATATTTGTGAAATAATTATCACACCTTGCATAGTTGCTTTTTTTTTCTTTTGTGGTGACTATGCCTAAGGTTTACACTTTTAGCAAATTTCAAGTAAGCAACAATGTATTATTAACTATAGTCATTGTACTGCACATTTGATCCTCAGACTCATTTATAACTGAAGGCTTGTACGTTGGACCACTATCGCCCCCATTTTCACCACCCCTCAACCCTTGGTAACCAACATTCTACTCTCTGTTTCTATGATTTTTTTTCTTTTTTTTTTTTTTTTAAGATTCCACATATACGTGAAATGATGCTTTTCTGTCTTTCTCTGACTGTCCTCTAGGTTCATCCATCCTGTTGGAAATGGCCGGATTTCTGTCTTCCTAATTGCTGAATTATTTTCTTTATCCATTCATCTACTGGCAGCCACTTAGGTTGTTTCTATATCTTGGCTAATATAAATAATGTTGCACTGAACATGGGAGTGCAGGTATCTCTTTGAGAAACTGATTTTGTTCTTAAAATATATACCCAGAAGCAGGATTGCTGGATTATATGACAGTTCTATTTTTAATTTTGTGAGGAACCTCTCTATACTGTGTTTCATAATGGCTATACCAATTCACATTCCCAGCATTTGCTATCTCCTGTCTTTTTGATAAAAGCCATCCTAACTGGTGAGAAGTGATATCTTATTGTGCTTTTGGTTTACATGTCCTTGATAATTAGTGATGTTGAGCACCTTATCATGTACTTATCAGCAATTTTTGTGTCTTTGGAAAAATAACTGTTCAGGTCCTTTGACCATATTTTAATTGGATTATTTGGTTTTTTACCTATTGAGTGGTATAAGTCCCTTATATATTTTGGATATGAACCCTTATCACATAAATGGTTTGAAATATTTTCTTTCATTCTTTAGGTTACATTTTCAATTTATTGATTATTTCTTTTCCTGTGCAAAAGCTTTTTAGTTTGACGTGTTCCAGCTTGTTGATCTTAGCATGTTTTTTTGTGCTTTTGGTGTCATATGCAAAAAACAATTACTGAGACCAATATCGAGGAGATTTTTTTCTATGTTTTCTTTTACAAGTTTTACAGATTTACTTTTTGCATTTAAGACTCCAATCCATTGCAAGTTAATTTTTGTGCATGGTAAAAGTAGGGGTCCAGTTTCATCCTTTTGCATGTTGCTGTCCAGTTTTCCCAACACTATTGAAGAGACAATCCTTTCCCCATTGTATGTTGTTGGTGCCTTTATTCAAAGATTAGTTGACCATATGTACTTGGGTTTCATTCTGAGATCTTGGTTCTGTTCCATTTGTCTATGTTTTTGTTTTTATGCCAGTACCACACTGTTTTGATTACTATAACTTTGTTATATAGTTTGAAATAGGGCAATGTGATACTGCTAACTTTGTTCTTTCTCAAGATTGCTTTGGCTATGTGGGGTCTTTTATGGTTCTATACAAATATTAGGATTTTTTTATATCTATAAAGAAATGCCACTGGAATTTTGATAGATTGCATTGAACATCTATAGATCACTTAGGGTAATATGGACATTTAAAAATTATTAGTTAATCTAATCCATGAACACAGGATATCTTTTCATTTATTTGTCTTCCTTAATTTCCTTAGTCAGTGTCTTATATTTGTCAGTATACAGATCTTTCACCTCCTTAGTTCAATTTATCCTTAAATGTTTTAGTATTTTTTTAAAGTTTTTATTGGAGAATTGGGGGAGGGGAACAACACTGGGGAATTGGGGGAAGGGGAACAGACAAGTTGATGTCATTTTGTTCTTCAGTCTAGTTGTGGAGGATGTTGCTTCACTGGCCCATGTTGCTATTATCATTGCGCTCTTCCCAGATGAGGCAGATCTGTCGCCGGCCTCTGGACGGCCGCTCACTGTGGCTCTTGGCAGCTCATGCCAGCTGCCAGCCACACATGATAGCTTATGGCAGCCCACTGCAGCAGGGGCTGCAGCCTACACCATTGCCAGCGACTCATGGCAGCCCAGCTCCAGGTCGAGCTGTTGTTTGCCATCTTAGCTGTAGAGGGCAGTGTCACTGGCCCCCATGTGGGATCCAAAATGGGGCCCTGCTGCTCAGAGCTGGCGTCCCATGCCAGCTCTTAACCAATGCGCCACTTGGCCAGCCCTGTTTTAGTATTTTTGATGCTATTATAAATGGAATTGGTTTCTTTATTACTTTTTCAGACAGTTCATTGCTAATGTATAGAAATGCAACAGATTTTGTATGTTGATTTAGTATCCTGCGACTTGACTGAATTCATTTATTCTAACGGTTTTGGGGTGGGGTGTTTAGTTTTCTATATGTAAGATCATGTCACCTGCAAACAGAAAATTTTAATTATTTCTTCCTGATTTGGACACTTTTACTTCTTTTTCTTGTGAATGTTCCATCTAGCTGAGACATCCAGTACTATGTTGAATAGAAGTGGAAAGAATGGGCACCTTTGTCTTGTTTCTGATCTTAGAGTAAAATCCTTCAGATTTTAACCACTGAGTATGATGTTAAGTGTGGGCTTGTCATATATAACCTTTATTATGTTGGGGTATATTCCCTTTATAGCTGCTTTGTTAAGAGTTTTTGTCATAAATTGATGTCGCATTTTGTCAAATACTTTTTCTACATCTCTTGAGATGATCATATGATTTTTATCTTTAACTCTATGAGATGTTTTTATGATGTTTATCATTAATTCTATTAAAGTGATGTATCACATTTATCAGTTTGCATATTTGAAACATCCTAGCATCCCAGGGATAAATCCACATGATCGTGGTGTATGATTGTTTTATTGTGCTGTTGAATTCTGATTGCTAGGATTTTGTTGAAGATTTTTGCATCTTGCTCATCAGAGATATTGGCCTGTAATTTTCTGTTCTTGTAGTGTCCTTTTCTGGCTTTGGTATCAAGGTAATGCTGGTCTCATAAAACAAGTTTGGAGGTATTTTCTCCTCTTCATTTTTTTTTTAAGGTATTTGAGAAGGATTGGTATTAACTCTTTAAATCTTTGGTAGAATTCACCAATAAAGCCATCAGACTGTGGATTTTTTTTTCCATTGGGAGTTTTTGATTACTGATTCAATTTCCTTACTTATTGCTCTGTTCTGATTTTCTATTTCTTCATGATCCTGTCTTGGTAGGTTGTATGTTTCTAGGAAGGTATTCATTTCTTCTAAGTTATCCAATTTGTTGGCACATGATTGTTAATAGTAGCCTCTTCTTTTTATATCTATGATGTCAATGTATTGTGACCCCTTTCATTTCTGTTTTTATTTATTTGAGTCTGCTCTCTCTTTTTTCCTTAGTTATTGTAGCTAAAGGTTTGCCAATTTTACTTATTTATTTATTTTTTAAAACCCTTTTTCTGTTGATGTTTTCTCATGTTTTTGGTTTTTCCTTTGTTTCTTTTCTGAATGTTGTTGTTTGTTTCTTTTCTTCTCCTAACTTTGGACTTAGTTTGTTCTTATTTTTATAGTTCCTTGAGGTATAAAATTAGGTGATTTATTTGAGATCTTTTTTTTTAATGTAGGCATTTATCATTATAAACTTTCTTCCTAAAATTGCTTTTGCTGTATCACATGATTTTTTATGTGATGTTTCCATTTTCATTGTTTCAAGGTTCTTTTGATTTCTTCTTTACCCACTGTTTGATTTCTTGGTCTCTGAGCCTTTTCTTCCTAGTTCCCTACCTCCTAGCTTTTGTAAACTTATAGCTCCAATTAGTGAGTTAGTTCTTTTACAAACAAGTACAATTCATACAAACCCCTCCTATGATGCAGTAAACCTTGCTCTGGTAACCCATCAGGTGAAACACCTTCAGCCATTTTCACACTATTTCACCTCCACTCTTGCTTTACGTTCAAGTTCCATTTCTATTCTACAGAGATGGTTACCTCACTTATGAGTGTAGGTGTGTGTGTGTGTGTGTGTGTGTGTTTATTTCCTTCTTATATGCTTCAATGGTATATAGTTGAAACAAAGATGGTACCCAACCTGTACAGGAAACATAACTTGTTATTTTTCCATAATGACTAGTATTTCTCTGTGTTTTTGTGAATCTTATACTGACATTAATGTCTTACTTTTCCCCTCTATTAACTCTTCCCTTCATTATTGTTTTTCTTTCTGAGAGCTTTGTTTTAGTTATGGATTTTTCATTTGCTGAGTTTGCTTTCTCTTTTACTTATATTTATTTTATATTTGATTATTCTTAGTAGTAATATATAGCATTAGAAAGGATGGATTTATATAGAAGTGAATGAATGCTCTGAAAGCTGAGCATCAGGGATCCTAAGGCCATTCTTATTGATAAGCTTATTCTCCTGAGATTGAGCACAGCCTGACAACTAGGGGTAGGCAACAAAAGCAGAAAAATAAGTGGAATATTGGGAAATATTTTCTGTATTCAAGTTTTAGTTAAATATCTGGTTATTTTGTATTTCTGGCAACAAAAAAATGAACAGCCTTTTCACTATTCTTAAATATATTTGTCTCAATAGCTACTCTTTTGGAATAATCATATCAATATATATATTTTTTCCAGTATAGAGAAAAAAGCAGAGCTTGAGTCTGGAATCCAATCTTTGCTAAAACTGAAGTCAAAAAATGATGACCATCTTAAACAACTACACAAGGATGCTTTTCACATCGGTGCTGTTTTCCACCTAACCAGATCTAAAACAGAGGAATTAGAAGAGCAAATAACAGAAGGGAGAAGAAAATTCATGGTTTGTATCTCTGTGTTCTTCTTAGTTATGAAAAACAGTAATAAACCTGAACTTTATAGATTTAGTATTGATAATTAGATTTTGATTTAAGCTATAATAGTCTTTTAAAAAAGTTACTGCTTCTAATAAATCAGAAGAAAATCTCTTTTTGTCAGAGACCCAGCCTGAACAGAAGAGAAATGGGGCTCAGTGTAGCAAATCATCACTGTGTCTACTTTTTGCTATTACCATCTTTAAACTACCTAGAACACCAGAATAATGGTGTTTGGTTCAGCCTCATCCTCCATATATAATATATAGTAGTTCCTGTCTGTGGTAGAAAGAAGGAATGTTGGTAAGTGCCCATTGTAACCTTACCAATGCAAGAAAAGGGAGAACCTACATCAGGCCTGCAGAGCGCCAAGGCCTTCAGAGCACCAAGCAATTATTAGACCCCAGTATGCAGAAACAACTTCTCATAGGCCTCCAATCCATTCCTAACTGAGAGATACAATGAGTAGCCACTCCCTGCCATTTGGCATAGAGTGTAGCAAAATCAACTCCATTTCACCACACATTGGGATTTTAAGAGGCTATTTCTGGCCAGCACGCATCATACCCGCACATCTTCCATCTTTGGTATTTTCTTATTAATGATTTATTATGATCATGCAGTTATCTATAAAATAGAGAATCTGTATTCTATGTCCAAGCCCTTTAATATCACTATCTTAAGTGAAGACTTTTTATTGTCCTATCTAAATTTAGGTCACGTAGATTGTCTGCCAGTAAATGTTTCTATATTGAGACTGGGGTTTTGTTCCCACATGGAGTCCAGCTGTTGAACTGACTTAATGTATCATGCCTATGTCCCTTCCCATGGGTTGTTCAATGGGTTTGTCATATCTTATATATTCCAAAATTAATATGATAAAAATTATGTGTAATAAAAATGAATCTCAAAATTATTTTAAAGTCATAAGGCATGTGCTTACATATATATATATATATATATATATATATATATATACTTTAGCATGTATAATGATATGTTGATGTTTATAATTTTCTAATTTTTCGTTAATATGTGTTCTCTATGGCCATCAATTAATATTTTTATTGAGGATATCAGTGAAGACATCATCCATTGATTTGGCCATTTAGCATTGTGTTTTAATTTTTTTTTTCAATTGACAGGAACCCCTTGGTATCATTCACGTATTTTCTCATAGCTGTCACAACCTACCTTTAATTCTTTAGACATATTGCTTCACTAACCTGGGACACTCACTTATTAACAAAGCTGTTGCATTAAATTGTTTATTTTTTTCTAAATTTTTCTGATGCCATAAAGTTGTGCAAATTTGATGTGATTCCACTGTACTTTGCTTCGACAACCCAAAGCAGTGTCCTCCTGGCTTAGTTCAAGCAAAATTGAAAAAGTTGTTTCTCTACCCTGTGGTAGCTGAAAGATAACTAGAAAGAAGCAACAGAAAGAAATTAATCCTCATAGGAAATATTCCCCATTGCTAAACACTTCTAATCTCTGAGCTGAATATATAGGACATTCAATATCTGTAACGTACACATGCATATCTGTGTCAGAGTGGTGATTAATTAAAAATAAATTTCTAGATAGTCCTTTGATAATTCAGGTTTGTTGTATTTGGGTTTGTAGTTTCTACCTTTGTAATTATTCTGCTGTCTTTTACTGACTAATTAATGAAAATCTGTATAATTTTCAGAGTCAAGGCATCATGTTTCTCTTGTAGGCAACTTTGTGTATTTATTGATCCTGACTTGAAATTAGTTCTTAACCCATGCCTTCTGGAAAGTAATTGTAGCAACACCATCTCTGAGCGAGCTGTGAGAAATAAGCTTTTGAGGGGGAATTTCTGAATTATGTTCTCTCAAATGAATACATCTGTAAAATGACCAATAAATTTAGGCAGTCATAGACTCGAAACAACTCTGAACAGCATCTAGCAGTTTCTGGAATTTTCCAGATATTACAAATGATTTATCCTAATTTTAAATACTTTTAATCCCAATAATTGACCTTATCAGAAAAGATACAATTACCCAAGTCTCAGGACAAAATTAGCCAATAGTGATGCGAGATAAATCAATAAAAGTGTAATATGTATTCAAGTATGTTGTTGATGGAATGAACAGAAAATCATCCATTGTTGTCTGAAGAATGTGATATTGTAACTAAAAAAACCTTAAAAGCTATTTCATTAAACATTAACTACTATTAAATACTTCAGTAGAAGGCTTCTTTGCAAGCCTCAGGAATCTGGAGGGGTTTTTGTTTGAACATATTGGAATTTTGGTGGAAAGGTAGAACATCAAGCACTCTGATTCCAGTTTAAAATAATAGTACTAGAACTAAGCGGAAATAAATAAATATGTAAGTTTTGAGATTTATTTCTCGAATATGTGTTATTTAGAAATACAAGTTGGTTAGTTTTCATATATTTTGGGATTTTCTAGTTATCTTAGTGTTATTGATTTCTAGTTTAATTCCATTGTGGCCTGACAGCAGACATTGTACGATTTCCTAGTCTTTTAAATTTAAGGGTCATTTTTAGTGCTAGAAAAAAACAATGTGCTATGTCCTTAGAATGTAGGTACTCACTAAGTGCTTATGGAAAGCATGAATACAGTTCACATGTACTGGGAAAATTTAAATATACAGATTTCTCAGTAATAAAATAGTAGTTAACTATGAGTACAAGTAAATTTAAATTCAATTTTGAATTGAAAAAGTTAATGGGACTTCTGATTTTTTTTACTGGCTAAGGAAGAACATACTAGACTGACTTTACCAAAGATAACAACTTTAATTCCTGGACCTAAAAAAGAATACACTAAAAAGAAAGTCATAATGTATATTTCTGGGTTTGAGGATTCAGGTTATTTTAATTTCATGTTTTGTAATTTTAAAGTGTTTCTACAAAATATATATGAAACCTTCATAAAAACTTTCATAAAAAAAGAAACATAAAGTAGTGCCCTTGAGTTTATTATTAGATAGAACCAGGCTGGGCTACCACCTGGACTTTCTGTGAGGATACTGGCTACCAAAAAGTGCCGCAACATAGCCAGAGCTGCCCTGCCCCACTAATTCAATCCAGCCCCAATTTTGTTTTATGATTTTAACTTTTAATTTTACAAATTTTTTTGCTCTTTTCCTGGTCTTAGACATTAGATAAAAATATGATTTATCCAACTTTTTTCTCAGAGCCCCTTCTGTCACTGGAACTCAAATTGATGCTACTTCCTCCATTCTGATCTTAATCTGTTTACTCCCCTTTTCTCTGAACTTGAGTTTCTGGACACAACACTAACTGTTCCACACTTGTTTTCAGCAGTCCTTTGTCCTAGCAGTGTCTTGCAGTAGTATAGCTCTCTGCTACCACCTTCTGGTTTCTGAATGCAAAAGCAATGCAGCCGGTCAAAGGTGACTTCTTTTTAATGTGGGCTCTTCCCAGCATCTGAGATGCTGTCACCCCCTTCCCCTCGTCTTCTCTCAAGCTCTACAAAACAATCTTTTGATATCTTTTATCTCTTTTTCCCAAATCAGAATTAAGTAGTTGTGACAGAGATCTTAAGCCCCTAAAGCCTAAATTATTTACTCTCTAGCCATCTACAAGGAAAGCTTGTTTTCACCCCTGCTCTCATGTATTGCATTTATTTGTTATAACTTTTGAGCATCCTTTACTCTTAAAGAGTGCCCTACATTTAAAAAAATTGTCTTTCATTTTGTTGACATTTTTTAGAGCCTAAGCCAGTTACTTCGCAGAATTTTTCTCAGTATGGATTTATCTTTTTGTTTGCTCATGATTAGAATCAGATTAAACACTTGGCAGGCATATTACATAGTTATAATATTGTGTCAGTGAAATATATCCCAAAGCACATTGTATAAGTTTGTCTTATTACAAGTGACAGTAACTTTGCTCATTTGGTTAAAGTTGTGGCCAACAGATTTATCCATTTCCCTGTTGTAGTTAATAAGTACTCAGTTGAGTGATATTTTAAGAATATGCAACTGTCTTTGTTTCTAAAAAAAAATCACACAATAGTCTTAGCATCTATTGGTAGTTCTTGGTTGAATTTATTATTATAACAGTTATGAAATGGTGAGTTTTCTGGGCTTTCATTCTCTTTACAATGAATTGGCAATTTAAAGAACTGAAAAACCTGGTACAAATTGGGCCACGGGCAATCTTCTTTCAGTTCGTATTCAGGTACTTACGTCCTTGCCTTTCCTGATACCTCACCATTTCCCTATGTCTCAGGGAAAACGTCTTGCAGGCCTTGTTTTGTTGTCCATCCTCAAGATGCTGTTTACTAATGGGAATTTGTGTGATTATGATATTTTAACAAATCCTGAGTTTCCCATTATATACAGAGATTTTTTAAAAAAAATATATTTGTGAGTTTGAAAGAACCTGAAACTTTTACAGCTTAATTCCCCAACCCAGGAACCAAAAGCAATTTGTTTTGTTATTCGTTAATTCATTTTTTCAATAAATTATTCATTCAACACATACATGTGGGACAGAGTGCTGGATGCTGAGGGCAGAGGAGGGAGGTTGCTTCCAAGTGCTGTAGAATGTGCCCATGCTCCTGGGGACTGATACTTGTTGAATATTAGTCATGTGACAAATCCCACAACGTATATGAGTTCAATTTTCTCATCTTCGAATATGGAGAATTGTAGCTATGTCATTAGATGGAGACAATGATTAACACACACACACACACACACACACGCACACAACCTACAGGCAGCCCTCACTGTACACAGCACCAAGTTAACTGAGACGTGTGGATATCTGAGCCCATTTTGCATAATCCCGAAATGCATGAGTTTTAATTATCTTGGCATCTTACAAGACAAGGGCTACCTGTATGTGTGTGTGTGTGTGTGTGTGTGTGTGTGTATGTATAGATATTGAGAAGTTGCTATATTTCATTTGGGAATTTGCTATATTATATATAATATAAAAATATATATAAAAAACACTAGGTACACACACATATAAATTCTAGAAAGTTCCTTGGGATGTAACAAATTCTTAAAAGTGGTACCAATATTATTAAACCAGGAAATGTTTTTACAGCTGCTGTAGCTCTGTATCATTGCCCAGCCTTTCTTTTTGAGCATGTTCAATGATAGTGAAATCAGGATTTCCCTAAGAAGCCCACACTCTAGGTCCCTATGCTAAGAGTACAGTAATTTGTGCCCATATAACCCTGCTAGTGTTCTCAGCAGCCATGTGATTCATACTGCCTAATTAAAAGAGAGCATCTCTCCAGTGCTCAGAGCTTTCCCAGCAGATGCCATTTCAGAGCCAGCTATGGCATCACTGGCAGAGTGGCACCTCTTTAACACAAAGTCTCTGTTCCTTTCCCCCCAACCTGTGGCCCAGGTGCCTGAGTTACAAAATTGAACCCAGTTGCCTGGAAAGCCTCGCAGAAAGGGAAGCTTTGCGAGGCCAGAGGCACGTGCGAGGCGGAAGGCTGTACACAACATGTCTCCTCACGCTGAAGGATCCTCGTCCCTGAGGAATCTGATACGCTGACTCAGTCAGATCAAGTCCCTGGGCTCTCAGATCGTGTGGATTAGTGCCCTGGTTCCAACACGTGCTAGCTTTGTGTGTATTGGCAATTTATGTAACCTGTCTCATTTTCCCCATTTGCAAAAGGGTACTATAATAGTAATTTCATCAATTTCATTGTGACGTTAAAACAAGGTAATTATACATAGTAGGCATCTAATATGTTTAGCCATAATTATTATTGATAGTCACACTAATGGTAGTTCAGTCATTGAAGGGACTCATGATATTTCTTGGGGGACACAGCTGCCAAGATTCCCCTTCAGGAGTCAGTTAAGTCACTTTGCTTAAGGTCATTCCCCCTCTTGGGGCAGCTCACGTCTATGACTGATAAGTACAGGACTATAGTCTTGCCACTTTGGTCTGAGTTGGGACAAAGCCCAAGGTCCATTTTTACTCCAGGACTCCCCATGGAGTTGACTGAGATTGTTTATGGGGCTGCGTTGCCTTGTGGCTCAGCCTATGTTTCTGCCCAATCCTGTTTCCTTCCTCTCCCATCCTCTTCCTTTCTTCCTGTCCCACCCCCTCTTTAGTTCATCAGGAATTGATTACAAGTGCATTCCCTAACCAGGATCCTACACACCAAACCCCACCTCCGAGTCAGTTTTACGGAGCACACCACCTGTGACAACCAGATCGTAGGACAAATAATTCCCCTCCCTTACTCCGATGTTGCACTTCATGGCCTAAGACCTGTGAACAGCGCTCATCTTGCGTCAGCCTTTGGCATGTTCTAGGGCAGCGGTTCTCAACCTGTGGGTCGCGGCCCCTTTCGGGGTTGAAGGACCCTTTTACAGGGGTCGCCGGGTACTCAGTATGTGGGCGTATCTGCATGTTTTAGGGCATTTTGAAGGTCGCAGTAACTCAGTAGTTCTCCTGGGAACTGGTCAGCTTCTGGGCATTTTGCCAGTGCCTGGGTGGACCAATCATACTTCGAAGGAGGGGACAGCACCAAAGGAAGGCCTTGAGCATCTGGCCAGAAACATGCCCTGTGGCCTGTGTCTGGTATAAGGGTGAAATTGGCAGCCCAGCCGGTAACAGGTTACCTTCCCTCCTGGTTATCCATCGTTTGACCTTGGTCTCTGAGTCACAGAGGTTTAGGGGTAATAAACAGAGCTTGGAAGAGTTCCTTCCCCAAGGGGCTAAGAGTGAAGCTCCAGATGTTTCTCCTGTGGGAGTGCAGACTTGTTCATTGGTTACAGATTGAGTTGCTTTTGTACAGACATCCAGATTTCATAATTTTTTAGGGACTCTTTCTGTTCTTTTCAAAGACAACCAGTTGGTTTACTCTTGCAGCTTCAGACTCCTAGTCTATTTTATTATAATTGCTCATATGCTGCCTACAGTTTTTATTAGGCTTACAGCTACATGGTCTTTTTGTTTAATATTAATATCTCTAAGTTCAGGGACTTAAATTCATTTAAACAATGAATTACTCTCTTACTGGTTGACAATTAAATAAAACACTTTGAAGGATGAATGAATGGATTTTAAAGAAACAAACAAATCAATCCATATTGCAGCCAATGTAATGGTGCTAAAACATGCACCTTACTTAGCATCCTTCACTAATTTTCTTATCGTGCCTTAAAGATCCTACATAATGTGGTATAACTCATCTCAATACACACATACACACATACACACACACACACACACACACACATTTCACATTTTTTTCAATTAGTTTCAGACAAAGGTCAAATGTAGTATTCTGTTTTGGAATACTATATTTTTTCTCCAGTCTATAGAGGCATTTTTAATTTGGTTCCCCTTTGATTAAATGTTTAACAAATTGATAAAACCAGTACATCTGCCATCATGTTAGAAGAGGAAACTAATTTCATTTAAATTATCAAAAAATTTCATTGTATAAATTGGCTTTAGATGTATGTATATCCTTAGGTGAAATAGTATTATATATTAAAGTTATTACTTTCCTTGTCACATTTCTTTTTCCTTCTTTGGAGTTATTTTTTTACTTTAGGAGAGCACAATTTTGATGGGTTGCTACACCAAGAAAAGGAACAGTTGCAGGAGAGACTTACGGAGTTGTTTCTTTACATTGTCTCTGGAGACCTTGGGGTATGATGAGGGAATCTAGAATGAAGCACAGATCTTAGAGACATTTCTGAACCTCCGCTGTACCTCTGCAGAGGTATACATCACTTTAGAATAGGAAGACAGCCTAAATCCAAGCCTACACCTGTCTCAAATAAGGGGTTCCAAGGTGTATTCTAAAGCAGAAGGAATTTTTTGAATTATTTCCAAATCTGGTTATGTGATAATATATAACACAACTGTGAAGAGTTTAAAAACTCTTTATCCAAGTAACAGAAAGAAGGCTTTTCCAAATATTTTTTGCCCACTAACTTTCAAGGAATGATTAAAAAAAAAAAATGAAAAGAGAGGAAGAAAGGAATCGTCCTAGCCAAAGGCAGAATCTGATCACATTTTGCAAACTTCAAACTTGAATTGTATCTACCTTGTTTTCAAAGTTGAATGTGCTCATTCTGGAAAGTAATATTAAAAACAAACTGATAGTTTTTAAAAAGAGGATTTGAAGACTGTCTAGTTTGTCCTTTTTGATTACCTGGATATTTTAGCTCAGAGTTATAAAGTACAAAGTGAATTGAACTGAAACTCTGTATTCTATTTCGTGGTCTTGTGTCACTTCCTAATTTTGCCTCAAATAACACCAGGCTTTCTTGTTTGTTTGTTTACAATATTCAATTTGTAATGAATATTTTACTCTTTATTATAACATAAATAAAATGTATCTTCTGTTAGCAATTGTCTTTAAAAATATTTTCTGATATTCTATAAAAAAAACCTTTTAAAAAATGTTTTGTAGGGTAGAGAAGATTTCTTGAAAAAACTCACTCGAGCTGAACTGGTTGATGGAACAATAAT
Organism: Hipposideros armiger; assembly: GCF_001890085.2. NCBI lineage: Eukaryota > Metazoa > Chordata > Mammalia > Chiroptera > Hipposideridae > Hipposideros > Hipposideros armiger. The sequence continues at coordinate 1,104,249 of NW_017731523.1, read as the reverse complement.
TCAGGTAATCCTAATTTACTTTTAATATTTTATTCTTCCTTTAATTTGCATTTTACTTAGCATTTCAAATTTGTCTGTAATGAGGCATCTTTTTACTACTTGGTTTGCAAGCCAGCAGTTTTCTCTCCTTAGCTGATGACAGTTGCCCTCTCTGTACAACTAGCAGTGTCTGATCATGCATAAAGAAACTGACCTCCCATACACATATCTCATTTCGTGGCTTAATGGGAATTTCTGCCAGTCTAGTAAAAGGGCAGTGGGATCTTATTCCTAAGTGTCTCTTTAGTTTGTTTTCTGATGATATGTTTTCTTTACTTTTAGTGTCTTTCAAATGAATTTCTTTAACACACACACACACACACACACACACACACACACACGCGCGCACACACACACACACACGAAAACCTATGATCTTTCTATATAAGACATTTGAAACTAATACATTATTGCTCATAAAATCAATTTAATTTTTTTATCTTTACACCACCTGCATGTCCTTTGGAACCCAAGTGACTATTTTGATCCTTGACATCTTTCTAGAATGACTCTTCTTCAAAAATACATAAGTATTTGAAATTATTGTTACATGAAAAAAAAATTAAGAGGCAAAACAACCCAAAACAGTGTTATTTTTAAAGATTACTTGAGATAATCTGCACCTCTGGTCCTCTTTGAAACAAAAACAAATTTTGAAATTTGTTCCGTTAGAAAATTTGACATTTTCAAATATATAAAGCAATGTTTTTCTACTTCTATATGCTTGAAAATACCAAATTTCCTAATTTATTTATACGTCTATTCAATAATTCTGTAATCTTCCAATGCTTTTTGCTTAATACTTTGTTCTTGACTTCTTGTTCGTTGGTTTTATCTGGTCTTAGATTTCAGGAATTACATATATTTCAATATTTGTTGTTAGTGTGTTCTATAACCTCATTATCTCCCAATACTTAAGAATTTTTTATTTTTATTGCCGATTAATTTTTTCTCTCATAATTTTTCTAGTAAGAAGTGCACCCTCTAAATATACCATATTCATACCTATTACTTTTTATGGTGGCATTTATTTTTTTGATTTTCAAATAACAGCAAGTATCTCTGCCTGGTGCAAGACAGAGGCTCAATAAACATTTAGGTAATTAATAACTGAATGAATTTTTTTAAATCTTTGCTGGCAGAACAGAATGTATGGCCTGCAAGAGGAACAGGAACTTTTGAAACAGGATTTGATGCAAAAGAAAGCAATGTATTCCCTAATCTTGGCAGAAATAGAGGCACCTCTGCTTCAAATGGAAGAAGATGCTGTAAGAATTAAAACTCTCCACCAAGAACATTCTGATGTAAGCATTTATAATGAATCTGGAAACTAATCTGCAGGAATATTTAGGTTGATAAATCATGTATATGATTTTACATTACTACTTGGAAAATTAGGATTTCACATAGGAAGACATAAAATCACAGACAGAATAAGTAACTATTTCATTAACCACACAGCTGATCTACAGGGGAAGTATATAGCAAGACCATTAATGCTATTACCTGGAACCTTGTATGCTATCTTAGAGTGTACTTAAGAAAAGCAGTTTTCAAATGGGTGAGTAGTGATTTATTTGCTATGATTTCCCACTATGGTAAATTTAATTCAGAGTTTCACTGCTCGTTAATAAAATGCTAAAGCTATGTTTACTCAAATATAAAATATAGTGCATCTTGACATTTTCATGGTAAATTTTTGATGCATGTGGAAAAGAGCTAGGATGAAAAATAAAGCAAATGTCGATAAAATATTTTCAAAACAACAAGTTCATGGCAGTAACTGATATTACTAGCCCTTCCCAAAGAAAAATTTAGTAGAAAAAATATGTATACATCATGTCATTAGTCTTTTGAAGAAGTAGAGGGTGTGGTAAGAGTTATACATTCTTGTCTTTAGCTGCAAGGAGTACATATATATTAATATTATTCATTTGGGCCATTTTGACAGGATTGTTTATTCATTGCAATTTGTGATGTAACTTTATATTCTTAGTCTTAAATAATTTTCAAAATTTATTTTAAAAACCTTATGATTTGCAAAATGTTCCTATTATGAAAGTTTATTTTGATCATCAAAGCTTCCCTAAGAAATAGGTAAGGGAGAGGGAGAGTTTATCTGTATCATAGACTTGATAAAACCTGGGCCTGAATGCATGAAGCAACACATACAATGCCATAAAGCATGGAAACAACACATGCTGAGTATATTATGCTACTTAAGACTTCCAAATGCTTATCCTAGAGCTCATATGATGAATATAATACCGGTGCTAATACCTAGTGAGATAAATGATTTTAATAATGGCTCCTTCTTATATTAATGATGGAAATTTATTAATTGCATCAAAAGCCTCAGTATAATCATCTGAATATGATAATGAATTCCAGAAAAGATGAATGACTTTTATTTCCTCTTATTTTATAATAGCCATTGTTTTATATCTTCTTGTAGTTCAGTAATCATTTGTTTTTATTAAACTTTAATAGTTTATGAATTATAAGAACTATTATTTTAGCATAAATTTTTGGGAAGAATATATTTTTATGCACTTTCTGTAATGATTACTGACAATTTGTATTTGGAATTTTAAGTTTTCAAATATTGTGATGAAAATTTATAATTTTGATGTGAGTTTATTAATGTTTGTTACTTAGCTAAAATTATAAGATATTAGTTTTCTCTAGTAATGCAAATTGAGCACTGAGATTGTGTATATCATAGTATGTTTTTGTAATTCATGTGTGGTGGCCCTTTCTCTTTCTATTAAAATATATATTGTTATTATTAAAATAGTCACTTAGGAACTATTTGATCTAAACCAGGATAATTGGATTGTAAATGCTACACATCTTAATTTCTGAATGTCTTCTAGGCACTAAAGCACATAATTGGGAAGAGAGAACATGTTAAAAGAAATGTGGAAAGAACAAAGAAAAAATTGCGAAGAAAGGGGAAGAAAACCCAAGAAGCGCTAATAAAAACTGAAGTAAGAAATTTAATATGAAAAAAAATTTTGAATTTATACCCTGTTTATGTCAGTGAAAACTATTCATGAAAATTTAATTTTAGATGGATACATCTCATTTCTAATTGGTTGCACTAAGTTGATTCCCCATGTGCACGCATGCACACGCACACACACACACAGATACACAGAGTCTCTCTGTATGTTTATTTTTTCTCTCTTACAGTGTCTTCCCCACTGATCTAATGTAGCCCCCATTACCTTTTGTACAAAGTACAGGCAGAAATCTGTCCTGTACTAGGTAGTACCATGTTTCTACAGATGAGACCAATCTATAGACTGAAATTTTGTTAATATCTGGCATCTAAATTTTACCCTCAGACTGGTATGTAGGCAGCATGAATAAATAGCTATTTATCAAAAGGCTTCAGGGATTTTTTCCAAATTAGAAATATCTACTCCCTGAAAATCTTTTCATCTAAGAATCTGTCTTTAGAGAACCATTGGATATGGGGAAGTGGAGATAGTCCACTATCTTTAACTTGCTATCCTCTGGATATATTTCAAAGGTAGCTCTAATAGGATTCATGGGTGGATAACATGTCGGCTGTGAGATAGAGATGTTATTATATCATTTAAAAAAAGTTTGCCCTCTGCTAGGCTGCAAAATAAATATAGAAAATATTACCACAAAAAATCATAATAATTATAATAATAATAACAGATTATTAATATGTTGCATGTTTTCTATATGCCAGGCATTGTTCTAAGTGCTCAGACATATTAACTCATTTCATCTCAATGATAACTCTATGAAGAGTGCACTGATCTTATCTCCATTCTACATTTGAAGCATCTGATGCCTTGTTTTCTAATTAGTTTGTTCAGTTTCACACAGCTCATTAGTGTGGAGTTGAGAGTCACCATATTTGGCACTGGCACTGGAATCTATGCTCTTAACCATTACATTATACTGATCAAAGCTTACAGGTTACGTTTATTGACCACAATGAAGTAAAATCAGAACTGAATAACAAAAAAGACAGCCAAAAGAAAAAAATTATGTAGACTACTGGAAATATTCTTTTAAATCACATTTTTATTATTACTATGCCTCTGTGTTAAGGAATATTTAGAAAAAAATTACCATATATTTAATGACTATTAATTATGATAAATGACTGATGATAAGCTATACAGCAAAATAGATAGAATGGGCCAAAATGATACTTTTGTATTACCAATACCTTATTTTGGTTAGAAAAACTAAAAGTGTTTGGCATATGTATTAAGGAAAAAAGAGAAGAAATAGAAATTAACATCCATAGAAAAAAATGAAAAGAAACATAATTCTATATGGAAGTGAAGGAAAGAATGCTATTTTGCATAGTAATTTGTTATAAAATCTAGATGATGTATGTAATTTATTTATAAAATAAAAATGATGAAAACTGGGTGAAATAAAAAAAACCACAATAATAGATCAATAAGTATTGAATGAATTTAATTTGTCCAAACTCTACCACTAAAGGCAATCACAAGCCCAGACATTTTATAGGCCTTAAGGCCAGGTACACACCATAAGAAAGAATGGAAAGCTTTCAAATTCATTTTATAGTAATATAACCTTGAAAACATAAATGAAAAATATTAGCATAAAAAAGAAATCTATAGGCGATCTCACTTATGAATATAGATGACAAATTCTTAAATAGATCAACAAATTGAATTTTATAATATGCTAAAAAGAATGTACTAGCAAAATAAGATTTCTTTGCAGAATGTGAGGATTATTCAATATAAAAATTGTATTAATATAATTCACTACATTTGTAGAAATGAAAGATAATCAGCTGAAAATATTTGCTAAAACTCTACAACCACTAGTGATTTTTAAAATGACTCTTAACTGTCTAAAAACAGAGTGAAAACATCTTTGTCTTGATAATGTGTTATAGTTTATCTACTCGTATTTTCCATCAAATATCATAATTAATCATGAAACATGAAAAGTATTTTCATTAAAATCAGGAACAAAACATTCATACCATCTCTTACTGCTTATATACAATACTTAGCACACGATTGGTATTGATAACAAATTATTTGTCATATATCACAAAAGATAAAACGTGTTCAACACTACCATAGAAAGCCACCACAGTTCTTATGGCCATATCTGAATATTAATTTCAAGAATATTAACTAAAACTTGCCAAAGGTGACATATCTAACAAATATAAACAAATTCCAAGAAAATATGGCTGAATATTGTGTGTCTGTGCTCTATATTGTAGAAGGTGCTAGGAATTGGTGGGTTAGAAAAGAAGTGTTAATTTTACTTGTCCTTCAAATGAATTTGTCTTTCCAGTTCCTATTGAGCACTTTAAATATATTAAATATTGCTGGAAGTTGCTGGAGTTGGGGAAGTAAAAGGAGAACTTGATTACCTCAAGAAGCACATCATTTTATTGGAGAGCAGACAAGGAAAAGACAGCATTAATACATTGTGAGCAGAGTCGTGACAGCAGTATAATGGGATGAGAGAGGGTCCTAGAGAAGGAAACTGAGGGAATCTGGGATGGTTTTTCAGAAGAGGTGAGGTGTAAGAATGAGAATTTCTAATAAAGTAAATGGAGGTTGGATACTTGCCTTGTCATAATTTTGAAGAGAATAGAGATAGTATACACACAAATCCTAGAAGAATAATTGGCACAAATGGTATCCAGAGAAAAGCAGATATATCCATACTCATATCAGAAAAAAACAGACTTCAAGACAAAAAAAGATAACAACAGACAAAGATGGACATTTCGTAATGATAAAAGGGGACAATACAACAAGAAGACATAACACTTATTAATATATATACCCCCAGTCAGGGAGCACCAAAATATATAAAGCACCTACTAACAGAACTAGAGGAACAAATTGACCAAAACACAATTAATTATATTAGGGGACCTAAATACAACATTGATAGCTATGGATAGATCATCCAAACACAAAATCAGTAAGGAAAAATATCAGCTTTAAATGACACATTATACCAAATGGACATAATTGACATTTATAGAGCACCTTGTCCTAGAATACCAGCCTATACATTCTTTTTTAGTGTACATGGAACATAAGGATAGACCACATGTTGGGACATAAAACTAGCCTCAGCAAATTTGAAAAGATTAAAATCATAACAAGCACATTCTCTGATCACAAGGCTCTGAAATTGGATACCAACTACAAAAAGAAAGCAGTAAAAACTATAACTATGTGTAGATTAAATAACATGCTATTAAAGAATGAATGGGTCAAAGAAGAAACAGAGAGAAGGATCAAAAGACGCATAGAAACAAATGAGAATGAAAATACATCCTGTCAAAATTATTGGGATGCACCGAAGCAGTAACAAGAAGGAAAATAATATCATTACAGGCCTATCTCAAGAAATAAGAAAAATCCCCCCAAAGCAATCTAACATTACACTTTAAAGAACTAGAAAAAGACAAATGAAACCCAAAGTCAGCAGAAGAAAGGAAATAATAAAAATTAGAGCAGAAAAAATGAAATGGAGAACAAAAAGACAATAGAAAAAAATTAATGCAACAGAGAGCTGATTCTTTAAAAAGATTAATAAAATTGACAAACCCTTGGCTAGACTTACAAAGATAAAAAGAGAAAAGACACAAATAAACAAAATCAGAAATGAAAGAGAAGTTACCACAGATACCACAGAAATACAAAGGATCATACAAGAATACTATGATGGACTATATACTACCAAATTCAGTAACCTAGAAGAAATGGACAAATTCTTTGAAACATATAGCCTTCCTACACCTAATTATGAAGATCTGGAAAATCTAAATGGACTGATAAACAGTAAGGAAATTGAATCAGTCATCCAAAACCTTCCCAAAAGAAAAATTCCAAGACCAAATGGCTTCACCAGTGAATTCTACCAAACATTCAAAGAGGATCTAATACCTGTCCTCCTCAAATGAAAGGAACAAGGCAAACATAAAGAAAGTAAACCTCATAGACAATAGTTTTGTGGTTACCAGAAGGTAAGGGGGTGGGGGTGGGGGTGGATGAGGGTAAATGGGATCAAATATCTGGTGATGGAAGGAGAACTGACTCTGGGTGGTGAGCACACAATGTGATATATAGAAGATGTATTACAGAATTGTATACCTGAAACCTATGTAACTTTACTAATAATTGCCACCCCAATAAACTTTAATTAAAAAAAAAGAAGAGGCACTACTTCCTAACTCATTTTATGAGGCCAATATTACCCTGATACCAAAACCTGGTAAGGATAACACAAAAAAAGAAAACTACAGACCAACATCTCTGATGAATATGGATGCAAAAATTTAAACAAAATTCTAGCAAATCAAATGCAACAATACATTAAAAAGGTTATACATCACCATCAAGTGGGGTTCATTCCAGGGACCCAAAAGATGGTTTAACATAGGCAAATTGATCAATGTGATACACCACATAAACAAAATAAAAGATAAAAATCATGATTACATCCCTAGATGCATAAAAAGCACTTGACAAGATACAATATCCATTTATGATTAAAACACTTAATAAAATGGGTATACAAGGAAAGGCCAAATATGACAAACCCTCAGCTAAAACTGAAGCCTTTTGCTGTATGTTCAGAAACAAGACAGGGTGGCCCCATATTACCACTGTTATTCAACATAGTTTTGGAAGCCCTAGCCAAGGCAGTCAGGCAAGAGAAACAAATAAAGGCATCCAAATTGGGAATGAAGTTAAATTTTCTTTTTGCAGATGACATGATTTTTTATATAGAAAACCCTAAAGACTCCACCAAAAAGCTATTAGAAACCATAAACAAATACAGTGAAGTTGCTGGCTAAAAAATCAATGTAAAAAATCCATTGCATTCCTACATACTAACAATTAAATCTCAGAAAAAGAAATGAAAAAACAATTCCTTTTGCAATTGCAACAAAAAGAATAAAATACCTAGGCATAAACTTAACAGAAGATGTGAAGAACTTATACACTGAAAACTATATGACATATTTAAAAGAAACTGAAGAATACACAAAGAAATGGAAAGACATTCTGTGCTCATGGATTGGAAGAATCACCATAGTTAAAATGGCCATATTACCCAAAGCAATATACAGGTTTACTGCAGTCCCCATCAAAATCCCAATGGCATTTTTTAAAGAAATGGAACAAAAAAATATTAGATTTGTGTGGAATCACAAAAGACTCTGAATAGCCAAAGCAATCCTGGGAAAAAAGAATAAGGCTAGAGGTATCACACTCCCTGATTTCAACTTGTACCACAAAGTGACAATAATCAAAACAGCATGGTATTGGCAGAAAAACAGATACACACACCAGTGGAATAGAATTGAAAACCCAGAAATAAACCCACATAAATATGGACAGATAATTTTCAACAAAGGAGCCAAAAACATACAATGGAGAAAAGAAAGCCTCTTTAATAAATGGTGCTGGGAAAATTGGAGAGCCACGTGCAAAAGAATGAAATTAGACTACTATCTGTCACCATATACCAAAATTAACTCAAAATGGATCAAAGACCTAAACATAAGACCTGAAACAATAAACTGCATAGAATAAAGCATATGGACCTTGGCTTCAAAGAGGATTTTGTGAATTTGACCTCAAAGGCAAGGGAAGTGAAAGCTAAACTAAATGAATGACACTATTTTAAACTAAAAAGCTTCTGCACAGCAAAAGAAACCATCAACAAAACAACAAGGGAACCAACCAAGTAGCAGAAGATATTTGCAAACAATTCTCCAATAAAGAGCTAATATCTGAAATATATAAAGAGCTTATACAATTCAAAAACAACAACAAAAATCCAATTAATAAATGGGCAGAGGATCTGAACAGACACTTCTCCCAAGAAGACATACAAACAGCCAACAGATATATGAAAAAATGCTCAAATTCACTAACTATTAGGGAAATGCAAATCAAAACCACAATGAGATATCACCTCACACCAGTTAGAATGGCTGTCGTCAACAAGACAAATAATAAGTGTTGGAGAGGCTGTGAAAAAAAGGAACCCTCATACACTGCTGGTGGGAATGTAAACTGGTACAGCCGCTATGGAAAACTGTATGGACGTTTCTCAAAATATTAAGAATAGAATTCATATGACCCAGAAATCCCTCTTCTGGGTATCTACCAAAAAATCTATAAACATTTATCCATAAAGATACATGTACTCTGATGTTCATTGCAGCATTATTTACAGTGGCCAAGACAATGGAAACAACCAAAGTGCCCTTCGATAGATGATTGGATAAAGAAGATGTGGTATATAGACACAATGGAATACTACTATTGCCATAAGAAAAGATGAAATAGTGCCATTTGCAACAACATGGATGGATCTTGAGATTATTATGCTAAGCAAAATAAGTCAGACAGAAAAAGTTGAGAACCATATGACTTCACTTATATGTAGGATATAAAACTGAAAGCCACAAAGGAACAAGACAAACAAAGAAACAAAAACTCATAGGCACAGACAACAGTTTAGTGGTTACCAGAGAGTGATGGGGGAGTGGTGATTGTAGAAGAGGGAAAAGGGGATCAAATATATGGTGATGGAAGGAGAATTGACTCTGGGTGGTGAACACACAGTGTGATATATAGATGATGTATTGTAGAATTGTACACCTGAAACCTATGTAGCTTTGCTAACCATTGTCACCCCAATAAATTTAATAAAAAAGGAATATTTGGCACTGAAAGTATTTAACATGTTTCCATTATTATTATTATTATTATTGACATATAATTTTTAACTTGATGAAAAAATGAGATAAAGGCATTCTAGAAACATACACTGTGTCTACAAAGAAAAGAGATCATGGGAGAATGCTATGTGTTATGTAATGGTGAGTAATCATTATGGTGAGAGAGCAGGGCACCTGTTCTAAGAGTGAAAGGAAATGAAGCTAGTGAGATGGGCAATTCCCTGACAAAGCAACACCTTGTGGGCCATTCTATTGAACCCCATTCTAAAGAACCTTGCAAATTGTTGTAGTATCAAACATCACTGTTAGTATTTATTAAGCACTCATAATGCTGACTAGTGTACAAACAGTACTATAGACACCATTTCTATCTTCTAAGTACTTAAGTTCTAAGACAAATGATTTTATATTTATGGTGCATAAGCATTTCAGTTGTGGGCCGAGCTAAACAGTAGTATTGAATTTTTGCTATTTTTAACCCCAGTTTAAGTCTTAGGTGTAGAATTTGAATTTATTACATTTAAATAACATAAAAATATATTTATTAAATCTTAATAAAAATTAAAAATATAATCTCACAATAATTTAGATTCTGAATATAATTTTTATTACCTAATATTTTTTAAAAACGTGGTTTGAAAGTTTTTGAAATGAGGAAATAATGAAAAATATAGTAAAACATTAATTATCTGCAATTCAGATTTTCAGACCGTTTGAAGTCTAGGCATGAAAACACCTTTGGGTAGAAAACCTCCAAATTGCTGGAACCTTTGCAACCCAAGCTAGAGAAAAAATAAGCCAAAGAGAGGCAAAATTATAGATGTACTATTTTATGCCTCTATTCCTATTTGCTCTGGTGACACTTCAACAGTCATCAAAAGATTTACAAATGGCTCTTGGAGTTCCCAAGCTTTTGCTCAATCAAGATATGTGGGTTTGTACTCCTGACATATGGCAACTAACAATTTCTTCTCTCTAAACTCATCTCACTATGGTGATGTCCCTGATGCTCTTGATGCCATGGAAGGGGATACACTGCTCACATTTACTAAAGCCTCACTGATGGTACCTAGTAAGGTACCAAAAGACAATTTTTATTTTCCACCGCTGTCTGCAGGAAGCACGCTTTGTCTTTCTTTTCTTTAGTGTAGAATCCTCTGGCACCACCTTCAGCGTTGCTGAAGTATGGTCTAAAGTGTTGAAACCATTGCTTCTGAAGTTTTCACAATTTCCCAGGAGAATCTTCATTCAAGATTAAGGCATGACTTATGGAATCTCACCTGAAAGTCAAGTTCAGTGATAGATAGCATTCAGAGTTGCCCATTCTCTTTAACTCCTACCTACTTATTTTAATCAAATATATTTGTGCCTCTCCACAATTTTTTTTAGGTGGACTTTTCTCACATTAATAACATGATATTCTTTTTTTTAATTTTTTTTTTATTAGCTGAGCCATCCTGCCACCTGTTGGCAGCTCAGCGGCAGCTCAGCTCCGGCCAGGACTCGAACCGCTGTTGATCAGAGCTCGCACTCTTCAGTGAACTCTTAACCAACTGAGCCACTTGGCTGGCCCAATAACATGATATTCTAATAGACCCATTGAAGAATCCCAGTCAGCCATCTTTCAACTACATTCTGTACATTCTGGTATTTAAAAACAAACAAACAAACAAACAGGGAGGATATGAAAATTCAAACACAGTACCCAATGGTCAAATTCTTTGCCAAACAGCAGCTTTTTATAGGAAAACAAATATAAAAGATTAGCCAGTCTTAAAATCTTAAAAGCAGAAAAAAGAATTAGGAAGCATATGGGGGAAAATGGAGGGAAATAGCAAAGGAAGCGATTGAGATTTGTGGAATCAGTTGGAAGAGTAGCATTGATTAAAAGCAATACCAGATGTGGGAATGCCAATCAGTAAGTTAGTCACTCAGCCAGTAAATTAGTCAGTCAATATTTATGCCAACAGACATGAAGGGATCATGCAAAATCAAATCTCCAGTCTAGAATTGCACTGGCTGGCCTTGGGAAATTGTGCTGGCATTAAATATTGACTTTTTTGAAAGATCAAAATATATACCCTTGCCCACCTTCAATGAATATGTTTGAAAACCAGTGACCACATGTTTGCATCTTGAAAGGACATGCCTTTAAAGTGTGCATGTATGTGTGTGAGAGTGGAGACAAGTTAGTGCAGAGAACAGAGAGAGGGGGAGAGAGAGATGTGAGGAGAGAATAGTTTTAACTCATCTTTTAGAAAACCTCATCAAATGTAACCATGGAGAAGAGAACATAAACCTAAGTAATTACTTACGTTGATAAGAAGTTACTGTTTGCTTTTAATAGTTTACATGGCCAAACATAATTGTGTCCCTAAATTGAAAGAATTTAAAAATCACAGGATTTAAAATAAAACACCCCTGAATTTGTTTTCCAGGAAGAAAGCTCAATGATTTTTAAAGAAATAGAAACCATTAAAAGTAAAACAATGCTTTATGAAGAAAATACAAGTCAATTGGACAAGGACCTAGACAAAACAGAAAAGGAAAAGAAAGTATTAGATCAGACACTTGACAATTTAAAGTAAGTACTTAAATTGTATCAAAATATTAAGTGTTTAATATATTATTTATAAAAGATAAGATCAAGTTTTCATATTTCAAATTTATTCTTAAAATGATCCATATTTTCTATTATAGTTTGATGTGGAACATACGTGTAATATTTGATAACTTTGGTTTAAAAACACAATCATAAATTGCTTTCATTTTTCATTGCTCCCCTGTGTTTATTTTTATTTGCATAACTGGGAATGTTTCTCTTTTTCCAAGTTTAAGAACTTTTATTCTTTATTAAATTGATAACCCTTCCCATTAATTTTAGTATTTCTCACTTGGTGTGATATTTTAGTGGTTTATATGGTTTATGTGGTTATTTTATATGGTTAAAGACCATATAATATATGGTTTTTCACCCAAATTTTTTTGATAAGTTTTAATAAGTTTTGAGGTATATATTTAGAAATATATATTCTACAAAACCTCATGTAATTTATTCTCATTTATTGTCTTTAAATAGCCAGTCCCCTTATTAGTCAGGGCCATACCTGAAAAGTGTTAGCATCGCATTTACACTCAGAGAATGCTCATGCTCTCAGACCCTTCGTATATCCACAGACCCTCACTTAGAACTTAAATACTCTTCCCTGTACTCCTCTTGGGTATTTTCTGTTTGTAATACATTGAGAACGGGGTTTGTAGGGCTATGGAAGGAATATGCATTGGTCACATTTAGGAATTATATTTCGATTAAATATAGAAGACTAATCCAACAAGCAAAACCAGCACTTAAGGGGTAGTGTCCGGGAAACAGCTCTGCACAGCCTAATACTGTATACCTCATTAGAGTCAAGCCAATTGTCTCAGCAAGGATTTAAAAATGTATTCTCAAAATGATCATATAGCTTTATCTGAAAAAGACTAAATCATATTCAGTATATCATGTAAGAAAGCAAGGAAACATGTATACTTTGAAAGATATGTATCTACTTTAATATCTGTAAGAATATTTGGGGGCTGAAAGGTATAGGTCTAAAATTATATAATTCACATTCAACTTATAAAGAGCTAATTCAGGAGCTGAACAATTTTTCTTTCCCTTCAGGATTCTTAACAATTTCAGTCCTAACATTTTCTTCTATCCTGTGGCTAGATTATATTGCCTTTGAGACAAAAGTGGTCACCATGTCCCAGTGAATCAATTAACTTTCAAAACTTGACAAAACTCTCTCTTTCCCCAGGAAAAGGAGAGAAAGAATAGCTGACTCGTGGTGTTGTTTACAAATCTATTAATTAACAGGGATGATATTGGATAATGTCAAATAATATTTAAAGCTACGATTGATTATCTTGCTAACGTGCCAGGCACTTGGCAGGCAATCTATGTACCGTATCTCATCCAGTTCTAATAGAAAATTCTTAAATTATGTGATAACATTCCATGTGGATGCTGAGGAAACAGAAACTCAAAGGAAATTCAATGATTGTCCTAAGATTGCACAGCTAATTAGTGGTAGAGCTAGCACAGCTTACATCCATCCTGTCCCAAAGCATGTGCTCATTCAACTGTGCATATTGACCCTCTAAACTAGGATTGGAAAGGAAGATCTTGCAGATAATCATGCACAGTCCATGTACAGTCCTGTGCTGCACAATGATGTTTTAATCAATGACAGACCATATACACAAGAGTGGTCCCATAAGGTCATAATGGAGCTGAAAAATTCCTATCTCCTAGTGACGTCTCAGCCGTCCTAATGTCGTAGCATAACACACTGTTCACGTGTTTGTGGCGATGCTGGTGTAAACAAACCTGCTGCCAGTCATATAAAAGTATAGCACATACAATTATGTGCAGTACATAATCCTTGATAATGATAATAAATGACTATTACTGGTTTATGTACTCACTGTAATATACTTTCTATTGTTATTTGAGAGTGTACTCTTTTTATTTATTAAAAAAACATTGCTGTAAACCAGTCTGCCATGTTAACCTGGCAGCAGCCTCATACATCTCATGTTTACCATGTCTCTCGATCGCATCATTTTCTCTTGTGCTTGATTTAATCCTGTGTTGTTTTGTACAGTAACATGCTGTACAGGTTTGTAGTCTAGGAGCAGTAGGCTTTACCTTATAGCCTAGGTGTGTAGTGAGCTGTACCATCTAGGTTTTTGTAAGTGCATTCTGTGATGTTCACACAATGACATAATTACCTAACAACGCGTTTCTCAGAACATACCCCTGTTGTTAAGCAATACATGACCACATTAGGAATAATCTACTGGGGCTTTCAGTAGGTCACCATATCAAGTTAAGCACCATGCACCAAGGACAAAGAAATGGCAAGTGGGAAAGTGTACCTTCAAGTGTCTGAAAATATTTTTAGAGAGACAAACGTTGCATATGCAAAATGATTAAAATATGGTGATAAAAAAATAATATCAATCAAAGTTACTCTTAACTCGCACTTGATTTTCTTAAATAGCTGAAGTGAATGGATCCAAACTGAGACCCACAGGACTTCTGAGTTTGTTCTTTTCATCACTATGATAACAGAAACATTGTTTTCATGAATGCGTATACACATAAACATAAATAGTGTGTATAATGTATATATAATTAATAAAATGCTATATTGAATATAATCTAAATTAAAATGCTTACGGTAGAGAATAAAGTAAATGTGGTCAAGATATAGTCATGTTTTCTGGGAACAATTATGAGAGTTTTTTTGGTTTTAGTCATACCAGCTCCTCACTGTATGATTTTCATTGGATCCCTATGCTTCACAATGTCAATATTAAGGAATGCTTACATAGGACATCATATAAGAATTTTGGATGTTGTCTGCATGAATGATAAAGTGGACAGAACAGGTGCAAGACAGATGAAAGGGAAGAATCTTATTCCATTTGGCAGGAGAGGCTCACAACTAAAAAATGTGAATAAAATTGTATCGTGGTTTCAAATATACTGATGACTGTCAGAGTGGGGAGAGAAAAGAATGAGTAAAATTGCGCTGCTGAATCAAACAGAGCTGAACTGGATTTGAATTCTGGTTCTGTCATTTACTAATTAGCTTACACAAGCTAACTATGTTGAAGTTTAGGTTCCTCACCTGTAAATTGCTATAATCATTATTCTTTCACAGGGTTATGGTTGTATTAAATGAGATATTATATTCAAAACATTTTAACATTTTAACCCCTCAGAAATCCTGCTGCCTTTATAGCTAACTGTGCAGATGATTCAATTTTCTATACTGGTAGAGATGAAAACAAATGTGGGTAACAAGACAATGCTGAGCTTTTGCAGCTCTGCTTATTCTGGATTCTGGGTTGCTGATTATCTCTGGAAATTATTTCTAAAGCATATTTATTTTTGCAGCATTATTTTAACAACTTTTTGTGCTTATTCTACTAGGATTGCTGTTTGTATTACTACTGATTTCACCATAAAAATCATACTTCTGTGTCAGGATGTACTTAGTTGCAAATGACAGAATACACAGAGACTCACACATGCACACACACACCCCCACACAGACATTAACACTCCAGCTTAAACAATAGGAGAATGTACCAACCTATGTAACTGGAGGCCCATGGGTAAGGTAAGCTGCAGACTTGGTGGATTCAGCATCTCAAAACTAGGTACTCATTTTTTCTCTCTTCACTATGGCTGTTGTCAGCAAATTTGAAAACATGCCTCCTGTTCACCTTTAGTGGATGTGAGCCTCCTCTACATGTAATTAGGCCCTTACCTTTCATCCTATTGAGCTATCTTACTATATATACTTACTCCTGGATAATTAGCCACATACTGGTAGGCTTAATCTAATCAGAATGAATTCTTGGAGTTACGTGCTGCATGGAGGAGGTGTTCTTTTGGAATTACAATAAAATAGAGGTGTGTTGGGTCGGCAACCAAGAGAATCCATTAAATTTCTCCAAAGATGTTCTTCCACCTGGGTGGTTAAAATGTAGCTCAATGGAGGTAGGCCTATAGAAAGGACCAGGGAATTTTTCCAAAGCCCTTCAGTTCCAAGATTTTTCAACATTGGATCTCTTATTTTTTAGTGTTTTTTAAAATTAATTAGCTAATTCTGTTCTTTAGATCCCCCATAGGAGGTCTGACAATTAAGTTTGCAAACTTGTTGCAACAATGTTGCTAACCATTTTTTGTTATCAGAGAGACTATTCATTATGAATTTGTACCAACTGGACAAAAAGTTACCAAAGTTTACTGCTTGGAAGCGCTGAAAAGGTTGTGTGCAAAAGTTAGACCTGAACATTTCACCAACAATTCATGGCTCTCGCATCACAACAATGCACCAGCTCACAGGGTACTGTCTGTGAGGGAGTTTTTAGCCACTAAACAAATAACTGTATTGGAACACCCTCCCTACTCACCTGATCTGGCCCCCAATGACTTCTTTCTTTCCCCGAAGATAAAGGAAATATTGAAAGGAAGATATTTTGATGACATTTATGACATCAAGGGTAATATGATGACAGCTCTGATGGCCATTCCAGAAAAAGAGTTCCAAAATTGCTTTGAAGGGTGGACTAGGCGCTGGTGTCAGTGCATAGCTTCCCAAGGGGAGTACTTCGAAGGTGGAATAGTGATATTCAGCAATGAGGTATGTAGCACTTTTTCTAGTATGAGTTCATGAACTTAATTGTCAGACCTCATGTAAGTGCTAGCATAAGGTGTTTGTATTTTTGTCTGCCTTATTTCACATAGCATCATGCTCTCTAGGTCCATCCATGTTGTTGCAAATGGTAAGATTTGATTCTTTTTTATGGCAGAGTAATACTCTATTATATGTATGTACTGCTTTCTTTATCCCTTTGTCTATTGATGGGTATTTCAGTTATTTCCATAACTTGACTATTATGAATACTGCTACAGTAAACATAGGAGTGCATATGTCTTTTCAAATTAGTGTTTTGGATGTTTTTGGATAAATAACAAGGAGTAAGGAATTGCTGGGCATAAGGTGGTTCTGTTTTTTAAATTTTTAAGGAAACTCCATATGTTTTCCAGAGTGGCTGCACCAATTTGCAATTCCACTAACATTGCACAAGGGTTCCCTTTGCTCCACATGCTCGCCAACACTTGTTGTTTGTTGATTTATTGATGATGGCCATTCTGACAGGTGTCAGGTGATAGCTCATTGTGGTTTTTATTTGCATTTCTCTGATGATCAATGATGTTGAGCATCTTTTCATATGTGTATTGGCTATCTGTATGTCCTTTTTAGAGAAATGTCTCTTCATGTCCTCTGCCCATTTTTTAATTGGGTTGTTTTAATGTGTTGTTTGTTTGTGGGTTTTTTGGGGGTTTTTCTGTTATTGTTGTTTTTGGTGTTGAGTTATAATGAGTTGTTTTTTTTTTATTTTTATAAATTTTGGATATTAACCCCTTATCAGATGTATCATTGGCAAATATCTTTTCCCATTCAGTAGGATGTCTTTTTGTTTTGTTGGTGGTTTCCTTTGCTGTGAAAAAACTTTGTAGTTTGATGTATTCCCATTTGCTTATTTATTTCTTTTGCTTCCCTTGCCTGAGGGGATATATTAGTAAAAATATTACTAAGGGTAATGTCTGCGAATTTACTGCCTATATTTTCTTCTAGGAGTTTTATGGTTTTGGGTCTTACATTTAAGTCTTTAATCTATTTTGAGTTTATTCTTGTATATGGAATAAGAAGGTGGTCCAGTTTCAATTTTTGCATGTATCTGTCCAGTTTTCCCAGCACCATTTATTAAATAGACTATCTTTACCCCAATGTAAATTATTGCTTCCTTTGTCACAAATTAAATGACCATATAAGCATGGATTTATTTCTGGGCTCTCTATTCTGTTCCATTGATCTATGTGTCTGTTTTTATGCCAATACTATGCTGTTTTGATTACTATAGCCTTGTAGCATATTTTGATATCAGGAATTGTGATACCTCCGACTTTGTTCTTCCTTCTCAAGATTGCTGTGGTTATTCGGGATCTCTTATGGTTCTGTGTAAATATCAGGATTATTTGTTTTAGTTTTGGGAAAAATATCATTGGTATTTTGATAGGGATTGCATTGAATCTATGTATTGTTTTGGGTAGTATGGACATTTTAGCTATTGGGTTGTCGGGAAAGTAATGACGTATTTTTCTATGTTTTTCAATGCAAAAATGCATCATGACTTTCCCGACTACCCAATACATTAATTCCTCCTCTCCGTGAGCATGGTATGTTTCCATTTATTTGTATCTTCTTTCATTTCTCTCTTCAGTGTCATAATTTTTAGAGTACAGGTGTTTTACTTTCTTGGTTAAGTTTATTTCTAACATTTATTTATTTATTTATAAACATTTTTATTGGGGAATTGGGGAGGGAAACAGTGTTGGGGAATTGGGGAAGGGAAACATTATGATTTCCAGGACCCATCAGCTCCAAGTCAAGTTGTTGTCCTTCAATCTTAGTTGTGGAGGGCGCAAGCTCAGCTCAGTCGTAGCTTTCAATCTAGTTGCAAGCGGGGGGAGCATAGTCCACCATCCCATGTGGGAATCGAAACAGCAACTTTGTTGCACACTGAGCCATTTGGCCACCTGTTTTCAACTCGCAACTGCTCAGTTCAAGGTGCCATGTTCAATCTTAGTTGTGGGGGAAGTGGTCCATAATCCCATATGGGTATCGAACCGGCAACCTTGCTGCTGAGAGCACGCACTCTCACCAGCTCAGCAGCAGCTCAGCTCGGGCGCAGCTTACTGGCCCATGTGGGAATCAAACTGGCGACCCTGTTGCTCATAGCTCACGCTCTTAACCAACTGGGCCACTTGGCTGGGCCCCTAAATATTTTATTTTTTTGATACAATTGTAATTGGGATTGTTTTCTTAATTTCTCTTTCTGATAGTTCATTATTGGTGTATAAAAGTGCAACCAATTTCTGAATATTAATTCTGTATACTGATGCTTTATTAAATTCATTTATCAGTTCTATTAGTTTTCTGGTGGGATATTTGGGGTTCTCTATATAGTATTGTGTCATCTGCAAATAATGACAATTTTACTTCCTTCTTTCTAATTTGGATGCCTTTTATTTCTTTTTCTTGTCTGATTACTGTGACTAGAACTTCCAGTACTATGTTGAATAAAAGTGGTGAAAGTGGCCATCCCCATCTTTTTCCTGATCTTAAAGGGAAAGCTTTTGACTTTTCCCCATTGAGTATGATGTTAGCTGTGGGCTTGTCATATATGATGTTTATTATGTTGATATATGTTTCCTCTATTCTCACTTTGCTGAGACGTTTTATCATAAATGGGTGCTGGATTTTTGTCAAAAGCCTTCTGTGCATCTATTGATATGACCATATGATTTTTATTTTTCATTTGTTTATGTGGTGTATCACATTAATTGATTTGCAGATATTGAACCAATCTTGCACACCAGAATGAATCCCATTTAATTGGGTTGTATGATCTTTTAATGCATTGCTGAATTTGGTTTGCTAATATTTTGTTGATTTTTGCATCTGTGTTCATTAGGGAACTCAGTCTATAGTTTTCTTTTTTTGTAATGTTTTTCTCTGGTTATGGAATCCAGGTAATGGTGGCCTCATAAAATAAGCTTGGGAGCCTTCTATTCTCTTGAATTTTTTGGAATAGCTTGAGAAGGTGCTAATTCTTTTTTGAATTTTTGGTAAAATTCACCTGTCAAGCCATCTGGTCCAGGACTTTTGTTTGTTGGTAGGTTCTTTTTTTTGTGTTTCTTTTTGTTGTTGTTGTTGATTATTATTATTATTATTATTATTATTATTATTATTATTGGTTCAATTTCATTAGTAGTAATCAGCCAGTTCAGATTTTTCTGTTTCTTGTGGATTCAACCTTGTAAGATTGTATGCTTCTAGGAATTTATCCAATTCTTCCAGATTGTACAATTCTTTGATGTAGAGTTGCTCATAGTGTTTTCCTAATTTTTTTTTGTTTTGTATTGCTGTGGTGTTCGTTGTCATTTCTCCACTTTTATTTCTGATTTTATTTATTTGAGTACTCTCTCTTTTTTTCTTGATGAATCTAGTTAAAGGTTTGTCAATTTTATTTATGTTTTCAAAAAAAAGCAGCTCTTGGTTTCATTGATCTTTTGTGTTGTTTTTTAGTCTCTATTTTGTTTACTTCTACTCTGATTTTTATTATTTCTTTCTGTGTACTCAGTTTGCATTTTGTTTGCTGTTCTTTTTCTAGTTCCCTTAAGTGTAAAGTTAGACTGCTTATTTGAGATTTTTCTTATTTCTTGAGGTAGACCTTCATTGCTATGCATTGCCTTCTTAGGACTGCTTTCACTGTCTCCCATAGATTTGGAGTCATTGTGTTTCATTTTTGTTTGTCTCAGAGTATCTTTTGATTTCTTCCTTGATTTCATGGGTTTGTGTGTTTTCCAGTTTTTTTCATGTAACTGATTTCTAGTTTCATACCATTGTGGCCAGAGAAAATGCTTGATATGATTTCAATCTTAAATTTATTCAGGCTTGTTTTGTGGCTTAACATGTGATCTGTCTTGGAAAATGTTCTTCCATGTGCACTTGAAAAGAATGTGTCTTCTGCTGCTTTGGGATGAAATGTTCTAAATATATAAATTAAATCCATCTAGTCTACTATGTCATTTAAGGCTGCTGTTTTCTTGTTGATTTTCTACCTGGGAGATATGTCCTTTGGTATTAGTGGAGTGTTAAAGTCCCCTACTGTGGTTGTGTTACTGTCAATCTCTGTCTTTATGCCGGTCAATATCTGTTTTATATATTTAGGAGCTCCTATATTGGGTGCATAGATGTTTACTAGGGTAATGCCTTCTTGTTTGAATGGTCCCCTTATCATTATGTAGCGTCCTTCTTTGTCTTATTATAGTCTTCATTTTAAAGTCTATTTTGTCCAATATAAGTATTGCTACTCCAGCTTTATTTTTTGGTTCCATTTGCATGAAATATCTTTTTCCATCCCTTTTCCTTTCAGTCTATGTGTGTCTCTCAATTTGAGGTGGGTCTCTTGTATACAGCGTATGCATGGGTCTTCTTTTCTTATCCATTCAGCTATCCTATGTCTTTGGATTGGAGCGCTTAATCCATTTACATCTAAACTGATTATTGATAGGTGCATAGTTATTGACATTTTTTTTTCTTTTGTTTGTTTGTTTGTTTCCTCTCTTTTCTTAAAGGAGGGCTTTTAACATTTCTTTTAATATGGCTTGGTGGTAATGAATTTCTTTAGTTATTTTCTTGTCTGGGAAGTTCTTTATTTCTCCTTCAATTTTAAGTGATAGCTTTTTGTGTAAAGTAGTCTTGGTTATAGGGCCTTGTTTTTCATCACTTTGAATATTTCCCAACACTCCCTTCTGTCCTGCAAAGTTTCTGTTGAGAAATCAGCTGATATTCTTATGGGAGCTCCCTTGTAAGAAACTAGTTGTCTTTCTCTTACTGCTTTTAGGATTCTCTCTTTGTCCTTAACTTTGCCATTCTAATTATAATGTGTTTGGTGTGGGTCTGTTTGGATTCATCTTGTTTGAGACTCTCTGCACTTCCTGGGCTTGTGTGTTTATTTCCTTCACCAAGTTAGGAAAGTTTTCAGTCATTATTTGTTCAAATAATTTCTCGTTCCCTTGCTCCCTGTCTTCTCTTTCTGGTATTTCTATGATGCGAATGTCTTTATGTCTGATGTTGTCCCACAGGTCCGTTGTACCATCTTTGTTTTTTAATTCTTTTTTTCTTTTTGTTGTTCTGATTGGGTGTTTTCTGACACCTTGTTTTCTAAATTAATGATCTGATCATCTGCTTCATCTAATCTGCTATTGATTCCTTCTAGTGTATTCTTCATTTCAGCTATTCTTTATTTCTGACTTCTTTTTTTATGGTTTCCATGACCTTCCTTATGCTTACTATCTCTTTGTTGAAGTTCTCATTAAGTTCTTAAGCATTATTGTAACCAGTGTTTTAAACTCTGTCTCTGTTAGTTTGGTTACCTCCGCTTTATTTAGTTCTTTTTCTGGAGGTTTCTCCTGTTCTTCTATTTGGGACATGTTTCTTTGTTTCCTCGTTCTGGCTTCTTCTCTGTGTTTGCTTCCATGTATTAGATAGATCTTCTATGTCTCTCAGTCTTTGCTGGTTGGCCTTCTGTAGTATGTGTCCTGTGCGGTCCAGTGGCAGTCTCCCTGATCACATGTGCATGTGTTTCAGTAGTGTCCCTGTGTGTGTTGTGTGTATTTTCCTGATGTAGTTGAGCCTTGATTGCTTTTGGTGCGTCAGTGAGTAGGATTGACTTCCAGGCTGACTGGCAGTCAAGACTGGCTATGCCCACAGTGTATGAGCTGCTGTGTGGGGGCTGATTCTTCAGAAGGGGATTTACCCCAGTGACCTCTTGTGCCTGTTGAGATCATTCTTTGGGTGAGCCACTTGTGGGCCAAACAAAGTAGTGCTATGGTATGGTCTGAAGCCAGCCTCTGGGTGTGTTGTTTCTGATATCTCTTGGGAGGGGCTCCCATGCAGGCCTACTTCATCCTTGCCTGTAACTGGCCCTGGGCTACCTGGTAGGAGCCACAAAGCTATATGTGCTTGGTTGCTGCCTGTGCTGGACCTGGAGACATGTGGGCATGGCCTTGCTGTGAAACAGGGCCAACTTCTACCAGTATTAGGCCTAGACAGCTTAGCAAAAGGCTCAGGGCCACCCTAGGCCTGTTGCACCTGCCAGGTGCCCGTAAGGCTCAACTGTTGAAAGAACGCCTTTAGATGTGCAGGCTGGGCGTTTGACCCACTATTGAGAGTGTCCCCTGAGATGTAGGTCTAGTTTGGCAGGGCAGAGTCTCAGGGAGTCACAAGGCATGGCTGGTGGTTTTACAAAGTTAATTCAGTTTCAGTATGTGCACCAGTGCTGAATCTGTTATCACTTTGCAAAACGACCTGAGAACATCTTGGCCAGCCACCACTCGCCTGGGGCCCACAGATCCCTGAGAGCCACCCAAGAGAGGCTGCAGAGAAAGTTGTTGCTGAATGCCCACCACTGAAATTTCTCCAGGCCATCTCCACCCTTCCATTGCTGTAAAGAACTTCCACAGCTGTGGGGTGTGGCTGGCCTCCCAGGAGCTGAGAGTGTCTTCGGTGATGCAGCACCAGCTGGACTGGGTGGGGGCCCACGGTGTCATCAAGGTGGTGCATGCCCTCAGATTTTACCAGACTAATGCATTTTCAGATTTGACCCTTTGGGGGAGGGTTCAACATAGAAAATTTGGCGCCCTCCTGTAGGGTGGAAGTGAGGCAGGCTCTACACAGAGACAATGGCGGCTGTCCCTTCAGCCCTTGCTCCGAAACCACACAACTCAATCTTTCTCCATATGTCTCTGGTACCTCTCGAGTTGCTGCCCCTCCACTGGAGCTGAAGTGTTTGCAAGCAAGTGAGTCTATATGTGGGACCTTTAAGAGGAGGTCTGGGTTTCCAGCTGCCTCCACCTCACCTGGACTGATGGAGTCTTTGCTGATTTTCACAGCCAGCTGTTCTGGGGACTCCTCTTCCTGGCACAAGACCCCTGGGGAGTGCTGTGTGGTTCTGGAACCCCTCCCTCTTCAGATGGGACCTCCACCATGAAGGTGTCCCTCCTGGATATTCAACCACTACCTGTGGGTTTGGGGTCTGCCCATCTTGCATCTCCACGCTTCCTACCAGTTTCAATGTGGCCTTCTTTATATCCTTAGTTATAGGGATTCTGTTTAGCTAGTCTTCAGTTGGTTCTTGAGGTTGATTGTTCTTTGAGGTTGTAATTTTGATGTCATCCTAGGAGGCAGCAAGCATACTGTTTACCTAATCCACCATCTTGGACCTTCTCCTCGATATTGGGTCTTTTAAAATGTATCATAAGTGTATTTTAGGAAATAAATCATAAATTGATTAATGGTAATTGCAATTCTTTTTTCATAGGGAGACATTTTTAACTATGAGATTTAAAAAGGAACATGCACAAGCTGTGTATAATCATCTCATTAGTGAAAGAAAAAACTGTAAAGAGAGAATCTATGAAGAAGAACAGAGATACAGAATTCTCGTTACCATGAGGCAACAAACTCTGGATCGTATTAAAGTGAGTATTACTTTTTGACTGTTTCAGAATGAAGGAAATACAGTGATAGTCATAATAGCAGCTAGTTTGAGGAATTCACTTTTCTTCTTAAAGTAGCAAAGATGTGTAGATTTTAAAAATAAATGTTAGCATAATAAATGTGCAACTTGTCATTTTTTCTTCTATGTAATTATAATTATTCATACTACATATTATACTTTTCAGTGCATTTTATGTGCACTCTCATTTTTTATTGCACTTTTATTTTGAAGGCTACTGATATAAAAGTATAGGTTATATTTATTCCAGAGCCACTTTTGTATTTTTAATGAAAGATGTGAGCATAGTTACATTTTGTTTCTGAATAAACATACTTTGAATATTTACCTACCACATTTTTGAAAAATAAGAATATTTCATGCTCTTTTCTTTTAGAAAAATTGTGCATATGTTTGCATTTCACTGTAAACTTACTAATTAAAAACAGGGAAATTATATGATAAAATATATATTTTTAGATCTCACTATTTGTTAAACTTTATATAGCTGTGCATATTAAATTTTTATATAGAATATGACTAAGTGATATGCATTTACTGAAGTTATTCCTATACTATTTTACATTTTGTAATTATTTTTGTTATATTTAATTGCAATAATAAATACCATGGTTTTTTCCCCCAATATATTTATAAATATTAGGTATGTATTTTTGAGAAACACAGTGGGAAATTACTTCTACAAAAAAAAGAATTCTGCAAGATTTTATTAAAACTATTTCCTACAAAACTTTTAAAGATTTCTGTAATATAATATACTTTTATCAGCTATTTTGTATACTGATATTTATATATTAAATATATATTTAATATATTAATATATATTTAATATAAGTAATTGTTTTTTCCTTTTTATATTTTCAATAACATTGCTAATATACTTTTTAAAAAGATTATTTGGAACAAATATACATTGAATAACGAAGTATGTGTGAATGAACATATCATCTTTAATGCTAGCTTTAATACCATAAAAATTATTAATGAAATATCAATAGTTTCATTAATAATGGTGCTAAGTAATTGTCTTTCATTTGAAATATAACTGCTACATAGAAAGAGGTTTTGTTTTAGCCTAAAAATCTGACAATAATTGGTGCCATCTAGTGGCAATAAATGATGCCTCTTCTTGGAGGAGTTCCTGGAACATAGATTTGTGATGTATGTATAGCTGGGGAAACAGACTCAAATACACCCCTCAACACAAGAAGACTTAAGTTATTTGCTGACTTAAGTATCATTCTGCAGCACATATTTTATCACAGCAGTAGAATTAGCTGTTTGAATTTAACCACATTTTCCAATTGTACTGGTGCTGAGAACACAGTGGGATTTCAGTAATCATTTATTGACTAGCATTTCAACACTTTAATGGAACAATAATAAGTAGTGAAATGGCAAAATATGGTCAGCAGGAGAGAGACAAAGAAAAAATCCTGTTTAACTAGCCTCTCAGTAATTGAGATTTGTACTTCTTTTCATCCGAAAACCTATCTCTGTCTTCCCATTCTGACGTGTACCTATCCACGTTCACTTGGATTCATCCCTTTTTTTTCTTAGCACCAATCTTTTTCTGAATTTGTTTTGTTCATTCATTTTTACTTGTTTTTTGTCCACCTACATTCTGCTGGAGTAATGTATTCTTTATGAGGAGAGGAGATTTTCCATCACATTTTCTGTATCCTAAAAACTCTGAACTATGCTTGGCACAAGGGAGGCATGCAGTAAATACTTGTTGAATGGCTGAATAAATAAATGGATGAACATATCCTTATTCAGTAATTTTGCTGTAAACATGTATGATAATGGCTAAAAGCCGGAGCATTTCAGAGATACTTTCCATACTGCACCAGCCTGATGTTTTAGCGAATACTCATGCTGTGTTCAGAAGCTAACCCTCCCTCTCATTCTCTCTCTCCTTGATAATACTTGAGAAATTTAGTATTTAGTCTGTTCTCCCTAGGTGAAAATGGTTAAATTGTCTATTGCTTTCTAGTAATTAAGAATTCTGGTAAATATCTCAATAATGCTTCCCAAATAACCTTGAATTAATAAGAAATTGTCTCTTATCAGTGCTTGCGTAACTCTTTGTTATACATTCACCTTATGTGATCAGAAGCAGAGTTTGAACATGCAGAGTTTAGAGATTGACACATCTCATCATTAGTGACACTGTTTATTATTAGAATCAGTTATTGGTGTTAAAGAGTGGAAGACAAAGAGAAAAACAGTTAGTTGCCTACAAGGGAGCCCCCATAAGACTGTCAGCTGATTTCTCTACAGAAACGTTGCAGGCCAAAAGGGACTGCATGAAATATTCACTGTGATGAAAAGCGGGACCTACCACCAAGAGTACTCCACCCAGCAAAGCTATCATTTAACACTCAAAGACAGATACAGTTTCCCAGACAAGAGAAAGCTAAAGAGTTCATCACCACCAAACCAGTTTCGCAAGAAATGTTAAAGAGATTTCTCTAAGAAGAGGAAAAAAAGATAAAAAATATGAATAATAAATGGCAATAACTACATATCTATCAACAATTATTTTCAGTGTAAATGGATTAAATGCTCCAATCAAAAGACATAAGGTGACTGAATGGATAAGAAAACAAAACTCTTACATACGCTGCCTACAAGAGACTCACTTCAGATAAAAAAACACACACAGAATGAAAGTAAAGGGATGGAAAAAGATATTTCATAAAAATGGAAATGAAACAAAAAAGCTGGGGTAGAAATACTTACATCAGACAAAATGGACTTTAAAACAAAGGCTATAACAAGAGGCAAAGAAGGACCCAGTAATCCCACCTCTGGGTGTTTATCTGAAGAAACTGAAAACACTACTTTGAAGGACTATGTGTATCCACATGTTCATTCCAATAGCCAAGATATGGGGCAACCTGGGTGTTCATCAATGGATGGATGGATAAAAAAGAGGTAGTACATATACCATGGACTATTACTCAGCCACAGAAAAGAATGAAATCTTGCCATCTGCAACAATGTGGATGGCCCAAGAAGGTATTGTGCTGAGTGGAGTAAGTCAGAGCAAAACAAATGCCATATGATTTCACTTACATATGGAATCTAAAGAATAAAATGAATAAACAAAAGAGAAACAAACTCATAGATACAGAGAACATTTTGAAATTTGCCCGATGGGAGGAATGTTGGGGGGGGTGGGTAAAAAAGGTGAAGGGGTTACGAAGTACAAATTAGTAGTTACAAAATAGTCATGGGGATGTAAAATATGGCATAAGGAATATAGTTAATAATATTGTAATAACTATTATGATGTCAGATGGGTGCCCAATTTATCAGGGTAATCACTTCATAAGTTGTGTTGATGTCTGATCACTGTGTTGTACACCTGAAACTAATATAATGTTATATGCCAACTGTAATTGAAAAATAAAATAAAAAGTTTAAAAAAATAAAAAAAATATTTAAATGTGATTCTTCATAGAAAACCTATTCTCATCCCATTTAAGAAATTGGATAAGATAAAACTTTGTAAATGTTTGTGTAAGGTAAAGCATTGCCAGAAAGAAACAAATCTTAGTAGGCATTATTGTAAATGTGGTGTTACTATTCTGAGGTATCCCCTCTGGGTAAAACAGTTGATCACAATAATGGATCACCTGAAAGAATTGGTTAATAAAATCCTTGACAAAAGCCACAATGGAGTTAATTGAGGACTGAGGAAACACACCATAGAATTAGAAATATAAACAGCTAATAAAATAGTTTAAGAAAAAATATGCACCAAGTTCAGATGACATATGCATACAATGTGGTTTTGGAATTAAATTCAGTCATTTTCATTAGACAATTCATTTCAGATATCTTTAAATGACTGACTTGTTTAAATATTATGGAGATTCTACTAACTGCCTATAATTTGCAAATGCAATTCCTTAAGATTAAAATTTCAGTATAGCACCTAAATATATTAAGCAAATACTAACAGATATGAAGGGAGAAATAGACAGCAGTACAATAATAATAGGGGACTTCAATACCTCAGTTTCAACAGTTGATAAATCATCTAGACAGAAAATCAATAAGGAAACACTGAATATGAACTGCACATTAGACAAAAATAGGCATATGTGGAACATTCCATCCCACAGCATCAGAAGACACAGTCTCCTTAAGTGTACATGGGACTTTCTTCAGGATAGAACATATATTAGGTCACAAAACAAGTCTTAACAGAAGTAAGAAGATTGACGTTATATGAAGATTTTTCCAACCACAATTGTATGAAACTAATTACATGAATTGTATGAACTAATTACATACTAATTACATACTAATTACAAACTAATTACATACTAATTGTATGAAATTAATTACAGGAGGAAACATGAAAATTCACAAATATGTAGAATTTAAACAACACGATCCCAACAAACCAGTGTACAGCCTTCAGAGCCCCAGCCCTAGTAGTCACCAAGCTAAGTATAAAAATGCTGAGAAATAATAATGTAGCAACTTGTATACTGAGATTCTGTCTTCAGATGTTCTCTAACACTTTTCTTCAAAGCTTTTATGAGCTCCCATGGCTTCAACAATCAATCTAATGGTTGACTCACTGATCTATTCCAATTTTACTCCTTCTTCCAACCTCTGTCTCCACATGGTAGATTATTAGGTACATGTTTCCACTTACGTAGTCTCTATCATGTCCAAAACAGATCCTCTCAACAAAGCCGGTCATGAAAAATTATTTTCATTATAAATGCCGCCATAATTCTTCCAGTCAACTAGTAACATACCACCTCCTGTATATTCTGTCCTTTTATTTGCACATCACATCCAATTTGACACCCGTCTCTATTCAGTCTCTAACCCTCATTCCTTCTCATCATTTCTCTTTGATTACAAAAGCACTTTCTTATAACTTATATCTGCAACCTGTGCTTTTATTTCACTTCAGTTCATTCTACAGAGTACTGCCCAACTGATTTTTCTATAGCCTCTCTCTAGTTACATTGCACTCTTCAAAACTTCTTCATGTCTCCCACTGCTTTACAAATTAAGTGTAAACTTTTCAAATGGGTCTTCATGATATATCCCAATACTACATTCTAAATTTTATCTCTCATTGTTTATCTGCATTACTAATATAAGAGGACATTTGTATGGAAATTTAAAACAGTAATATAATAAAAGTAGAATGTCTCTATATTACTAAAAGCAATAAAATCAAACCACAATAGTCAATATACCAAAAAATACCCACAAAAATAGAAAGGTAGTATCAACACAGAAAGCATTAAGCAAGAGGATAGAAGCAAGAACCAATAAAACGACTATGTAGTTTAATTAAATTACTAAATCAGAATGGATTAAAAAAGCAAAATTACCTTAGATATTGCTCTATAAAAGTTACAAATACAATTCTGAAAAATAAGCCAGAATAGTTGATGATAAAATACAAAATTAGATTAGTAAAATAAAAAGAGTAGGTGTTGATAATATTAACTTTAAAACAATACATAAGAAAGAATTGTCATATAAAAAGCTATGATCAAAACAGTAATTTAGAAATTATGAGTTTGTACACACTGAATAACATGACCTACAAATATATAAAGCAAAAAAACAATTAATTCATGTAGTAAACTTCACACTCTACTAATAGACTGCTACATTCAAGTAGACTGAAATACAGGAATTTATATGCCATGAAAAGTATAATCTGGTTGAACTAAATGTTTAATTTATTAGCTTATAAATTATGAAGCATAAATTGCAGTGATAGCTGATAATCCCATGCAAATTAAGTAAAAACAATTTAATATAAATTTATTTATTTCTCCCTATCTTTTTTGAAGTATAATTGAAATAAAATTGTATGTATTTAAAATGTACATGATGATTTGATACATATGCATTGTGAAATGATTACCATAATCAGGTTAACTAGCACATCTATCACCTCACATAGTTATCTTTTTTGTATGTATAGTCAGAATGCTTAAGACCTACTCACTTAGCAAATTTAAAATATATAATGCAATGTTATTAACTATAGTCACCATGTAATATAGACAT
>NW_017731523.1:1048147-1072979 GCF_001890085.2 Hipposideros armiger | reverse complement strand
TTTTTTTGCTACTATAGTGTATGAGTTACTTGTATATTTTGGATACTAACACCTTATCAGATATATAGTTTGCAAATATTTTCTCCCTTTTGATACATTGTCTTTCAGCTTATTGTTTCTTTTGTTGTGCAGAAGCTTTTTAGTTTGATGTAGTCCTACCTGGTTTTTTTTTTTTTTCATTTGTTTCATATGATGATTTTCATATGAAAAAACTCATTGCCAAGACCAAAGTCAAAGATATTTTTTCCTATGTTTTCTAGGAGTTTTACAATCATGGGTCTTACATTTAAGACTAATCTATTTCAAGTTAATATTTGTGAATTGTGTAAAATAGGAGTCCCCTTTCATTCTTGTACATGTGGCTATCAGAGAGCATTTTACTTCTTCCTGTCCTATTCGGATGTTTTCTGTTTGTTTGTTTGTTTGTTTGTGTTGACTAATTGTTTGGGCTAAGATTTTCAGTACTATGTTGAATAGAATTTGTATGAGCATCCTTGTCTTGTTATTGATCTTAGGAAATGCTTTCAGTTTTTCACCACTGAGAATGAAGTTAGCTGTGGGCTTGTCATACAGACATATACCTCAAGATACTGCAGATTTAGTTTCAGACCACAACAATAAAGCAAGTCACACAAAATTTTTGGTGTCCTGGTTCATATAAAAGTTATGTTTACATTATACCATAGTCTGTTAAGGGTGAAATAGTAGTATGCTTAAAAAAATGTACATTCTTTATTTGAAAACTAATTTATTGCTAAAAATGCTAACCATCATCTGAGTCTGTTGGGAAAATGACACCAATAATAGACTTGCTCGATGCAGAGTTGTCACAAACCTTCAATTTATAAAAATGAAATATCGGCAATGCACAATAAAGCAAACCACAATAAAACATGGTGTGCCTATATATGGCCTTTCTTATGTTGAAGTACATTTCTTATATACCATTTGCTGAATTTTTTCAAATACTTTTTCTGGATCTATTGAGATAATATGATTTTTATTCCTCCTTTTATACATTTTTGTATTTCTGTGGTATCAGTAGTAATGTTTTCTCTTTCATTTTTTCTTTTATTTGAGTCTCCTCTCTTTTTCTTTAGTCAAGCTAAAGATTTGTCAACTCTGTTTATCTTTTAAAAAAGGCAGGTTTTAATGTTGTTGATTTTTTTCTACTATGTTTCTGGTCTGTATTTCATTAATTTCTGCTCAAATATCTGTTATTTCCTTTCTTCTGCTAACTTTGGGGTTAGTTTGTTCTTCTTTTTCAGTTTCTGTGAGGTGTAAAGAAAGGTTGTTTATTTGAGATCTTTCTCTTTTTTTTCTCTTTTTTTAATGTTATTTTATATTAATTTCAGCTGTACAGCATAGCGGTTAGACATTCGTATAATTTAAGAAGTGATCCCCCTGACTAGTCTAATATCCACCTGGCACTACACATAGTTATTACAATATTATTCACTATATTCCTTATGCTATACCCTACATACCCATGACTACTTTTGTACTTCCTAACCCCTTCCTTTTTTTACCCACCTTCCCAACACTCCTCCCCCACCCCACCAATCTGGCAACCATCAAAATGTTGTCTGTATCTATGAGTTTGTTTCTGTTTTGTTTGTTTTGTTTTTTGATTCCACATATAAGTGAAATCACATTGCAACTGTCTTTCTCTGTCTGATATGCTCCCCTCAGCACAATACCCTCCTGAACCATCCATGTCACTGCAGATGGCAAGAACCCATTCCCTTCCACGGCCAAGCAATATTCCATTGTATATATGGACCACCTCCACTGTATCTGTTCTTCCATCGACAGACACCCAGGCTGCCTCTGCAGCTTGGCCATTGTTCATGCAGCAATGAACATATGGATGCACACGTCCCCTCAAAGGAGTGTTTGGGTTTCTTTGGATAAGTACCCAGAAGTGGGATTACTGAGTCCTTCTTTGTCTCTTGTTATAGCCTTTGTTTTAAAGCCTAATTTGTCTGGTATAAGTATTGCTACCTCAGCTTTTTTTTAATTTCCATTTTTATGAAATATTATTTTACGTACTTTTACTTTTCAGTCTGTGTGTAACTTTCACACTGAAGTGAGTCTCTTGTAGGCATCATATTTAAGGGTTTTGTTATCTCATCCATTCAGCCACCTTATGTCTTTTGATTGGAGCATTTAATCTATTTACATTGAAAGTAATGGTTGATAGATATGTAGTTATTGCCATTTATTATTCATATTCTTTATCTTTTTCTTCTTTTTAAAGAGCTTGGTAGCTCTTTGTCAAAAGTTCTCACTAAGTTTCTTGAGTATCCTTATAACCATTGTTTTGAATTCTATCTGGTAAGTTGCTTGTCTCCATTTTATTTAATTATTTTCTGGAACTTTGTTCTCTTCTTTTATTTGGGATGCATTTTTTTTTTGTTTCTTCATTTTGTCTCCCTCTCTGTGTTTGTTTTTATCTGTTAGGTAGGTTTGTTACATCTCACAGTCTTGGCCATGTGGCCTTCTATAGCAGGTGTTCTGTGGAGCCCAGTGGCACAGTCTCCCTGGTCATCTGTGCTGGGTAGTTCAGGAGTGTCCTTTGTATGGGTTGTATGTGCTAGTTGAGTCTTGATTTCTGTTGGCATGTCAGTGGGTAGGATTGACCCTCAGGCTGACTGGATGTGGGGTTTGGCCACGTCTACAGTTTATGGGCTGTTGTGCGAGTGGCTTACCCTGTGGAGTGGGATTTACCTCAGCAGGCTCTCATGCCTGCTGAGACTGCCCTTTAGGTATGCCACTTGTGAGGCCAATAGGGTGGTAATCTACTGTAGTCTGAAGCTGACCTCTAGGTATGTTAGTTCCAGGGCCTCTTGGGAGGGTGCCTGGTGCAGGCCTGGGTCAGCCACTGCCTGTGACCAACCAGGGACTACCTGATAGGAGCTACAAAGTGATCCACAATTAGTTGCTGCCTGTACTAAACCTGGAGGCATGTGGAAGAGGCCACACTGTGAACTGAGGCCGCCTGTCACCAGTACCAGGCCTGGGGTAGCTCCACAGAAAACCAAGGCACCTCAAGGCCTGCTGCCAACAGCTGGCTCCTCTATGTTTCAGCCACTGATAAAGCCTCATGCAATACATGAGTTGAGTGAGGTGGGGTCTCAGAGAGTCAGCAGGGTGGAGCGAGAAGAGCTCAGCAGAGCAATTCAGAGTGAGATTTGACCATGGGTATGGGGGGAGGGCTCAACACAGGAAAATGGTGCATACCTGTCAGCTGCACAGGAGGAGGACTCCACTAGGGAAAATGGCAACTTTCTCTCTTGTCCTCACCCCACAGCCACACAACTCAGTTTCTTCCTGTGTGTCTCTGATGCGAGCCCAGGGTGAGTGCCCATGAGTGAGTGAGTTTGTGCACAGACCATTTAAGTAGACATCTGGGTTTCCTGCAGCTTTCCACCCCACCCAGACAGTGGGAATCCCCACTATTTTTCACAGCCAGATGTTGAGGGGCCTCCTTTTCCCAGCATCAGTACACCAGACTGGGGAGCCCAGTGTGGGGCTGGAGCCCCTCACTCCTTTGGGGGAAACCTGGCCTAGATATCCCTCCTGATTCTTAACAGCCAGCTGCAGGCAGGTTTGGGTTTGGCCTAGTCTGCATTTCTATCTTCCCTACCAGTCTGGACGTGCTTTCTTTTTATATCCTTAATTGTAAAACTTCTGTTCTGCTAGACTTCAGGTGTTTGTCCAGGTGGATTGTTCTATAATTTGGTTGCAATATTAATGTCTTCACGGGAGGAGGCAGGAACAGTGTGTATCTACTCTGCCATCTTGGATCCTCAATCTTTTGTCCTAATGTAGATGTTTATTACTATAAACTTCCCTCCTAGAACTGTTTTTGCTGCATCCCACAAGTTTGGTATGTCATGTTTCCATTTTTTGCTTCAAGATATTTTTTGATATTCCCTTTGATTTATCCCTTGACTCATTCCTTCTTTGTCACATGCCTAAGTTAGGCTCTGCCAATAAAGTGCACTAAAAGGAGACTTAAAGGTTGAAGGAGAAAGAAGAAACTTGTTCCTTCTTGCCTCCTTCCAGTGTGCTTCCTATTTTATTGCAATTCTGTCGTCTTTACCCTAAAAATGCATGTTCACCTCAGAACAGCTTTTCCTGTCCATAACCATGCCTGATTACAGCTTGAAGCTATTGCAATACTTGTGGAACTGATTTTTCATGTCCCACCTCAGAGACATCAGAACCAGCCAATGAAAGCCCCACTTCTCAGAAGTTACAGACTCACAGAGCCTGTTCTTCCAGACCAGAGATACAAACAGTCAGGAGGTCTGAATTTCACTTCCACAGGGGATCAACAGTGCCAAACATTGTCAAAGTGTTGAGTCCCGCACTCTTAATTTGGCCATTAATAGAGCATCAGTAACAGAAAGAGTGGTATCAGTAAATTGGTAAAGGCCAAACGTTAAATATAATGGTGAAAGGAGCAAGAGCACTGAAAGAAATTAGAGAAGGCATCTTTAGAATAGTCTTTCAAGAGCTTTGGTATTAAAGAGATTTATATATTTCTGTTTGCTTGCAAATTACAAATCCCATGTATATTTTCCAGCAAAGGGTAAAGAGACAAGATTGAGGAAGAGATTGTATTATATGTCATATTATGCAGTTTTGCTTAAATATTTGTTTCCCATTCTAGTAGGTGATGCCTTTGAGGTAGAGAATGATACCTAACTCATGTGAGTACTTCTAGAATCCATCACAATGTCTAGGACTTAATAAGTACTCAACATTTGCTGAATTGAAGTCTAAATGAAGCAATGTGACTTTAAAAAAATAAGTGAACAAGTGAGATTTACACCTCAATTTACTTTGGCAAGGATAAAGGAAATTGTTCCTCATTCATTTATTTATTTATTCAAGTTGAAGTCATGTATTGAATGTCAGAATTTGGGTGAGATTCTGAGCATGTTAAAGGAGAGGTAACACCAGCTCTTAATTAGCTTTACTGAGCAATGGTGAAGAAACAGGTACACATTAAAATGGGTATAACAACTGCTTTTCTTGAATTAAGCACAGAATTCTTTGGAACCCAAGACAAAGAGCTTAAAGGAAACTTGAAAAAGCTTGCTAAGGTGATAGTAACAGAAATAAGTCTTAGAGGTTGGGAACAAGTTAGTCAGGAAAGAATACTTCAAGTAGTGAAAATAATAGGAGAAAAGTCATACAGGTGTCAAAAGTGTGCATTTAGGGAATTTAGGTAGCTTATTACGTGTGGAGATCAGATGCAGGGAAAAAGGCCATACATTCAGGTAAGAGCCACATCATGAAGGCTCTGAATGTCACACTACAGAGCTTAGGTTTTAGGTCATGAAGAGCAGCAAAGCTACCATAGCAGCTAAGGAAAATTCCACTAAAATTAGCAAAGGTTACCATTGGTCTGCTGTAGCACACGGGTGTGGTGCTAATGGGCCAAAGGTGAACTGAGACATTGATCTCATGAGCAGTTAGAGTTGGGAAGGGCCTGAGATGTCCGAGACTGGGCCCAGAAGACTCGGTCCTCAAAGAGCCTTGTCCCTTTACCCCAGTATGGTGAAGTCAATATTTCTTGGGTGATGGTGAGAAAAATTATTCAAGTATATATCAAGTTTTTTGCTTTTTGTTTTTACTTTGTCAAGTTAGAGGTATCAACATCCAAAAATAGAAAGTATAAACAGAGGAATGGGTTTGAAACTGGATTATCAAATTTGAGGTACCTTTGAAGAAGCTACTAGGAGTTCAGTGCCAACCAAAGTAAGAGTCTAGAACTGAAGGCATTAAGAGTTTGAATGAAGGTATGGTTGTGGAAACTCTAAGCATATACATTGCATGGAGGCTTCAGAAAATCTTTAATAATACAGGGAAAACTGAGAAGAAAGATCAAGACACAGTTCTGGTTGGGTGATTATGATATGGAAAAGGTAGCAAGAATAGAGGAAGCAAAAGGCACAGAGGTTTATAGTCAGAAAGTGATATAGGCATTTAAAACTTTAGTCATAGTGCCATTCTAGATGATAACAGAATGAGAAAGGTGTCCATGGGTATGAATTGGTAATGGGACATGGAATCGAAGTTAACTAGATTTGAGTAAGTCCATAGACTCTTAAGATTAAAATGTTGGCTAGACCATCTAGATAGATATTGAAGTAAAACAGAATGATGATGGAACATGGGGTGGGTAGGAAGAGAAGATTGAGTCCCATATGTCAAAGTCTTCCCTTAGTGTGGATAAGTGACCAGGAAAACATTAAATGACAGTGCAATAGGATAAGATTAATCAATATAAAACTCAAAACAAGGAGTATTTTTACATAAGCTTGGAAGAATAATGGCTTGGAAGCAATAATGGAGAGCTAGGATTATGGTAATTGCAACCAGACCCTTTAATATATGGGACCTTGAGAAATTAATATTCTTTAACTCAGGCTAGGATTTAGTTTAATGCAAGTGGTTTTACCAGTACAGTGTAATGAGAATGTAATGCAACCTGTTCCCATTTACCAATGAGTAGCACTTTTAGCGTTCACATGGGAAATTTAGGATGGGATAATGGTTCAGTCCAATTAATAAGTATATACCGAATTCCTACTACATAAAATATACTCTTCTAGATGCTGAAGATTATTGTAATAAAGCACAGTCCTTAACTCTGAGAAGCATACCACCTCCCAGAGGAGAGAGAATCATAGCATTATTTTAATAGATTTTGTTAACCAGAGATAGAATCGAAGGAAGAGACTACAAAAATACAACTTGTAAATATTATCAACTTTCCTGTATTTATCAAAAATTTTTTTCAAAGAGAGAACCAAGACTTGATAGAGTATTGCTTCACCTATACCAGCAAATGAAGGCATCAACAAAATTACATTATATCTTATAAGTTATAAATACATACTTATATGTTAGTGTCTATAATAAAAAAAAAATTTAAAGTCACATAAAATGACTAAGTGCTGAATAGCATAACACATTATTGTTTTTATTTTGGTTACACATATAATTAAAAGAACCTCCAATTATGCTGCCCACCTTCCTGTAAATTGTATGACTTTTACTTCAGTTGTTCCCTTCAGGAAGGTCACTTTATCTTGCTTTCAGAAAAAGTGAATTTAATTTTGCATAAAAAAGATATCTACAGGGTTACACTGTTCCTAAGTGTAGATCTTAGCCTAATGTGCTCCACCACAGCTGAGAAGCTGTTTTTAGTCACTAAGAGTTTCTAGTTTGTTTCTGCTTCTCAAAGCTTTTCAGGAGAGACAGAGATAGAAAGATAGGGGTATGTGTGTATGTGTGTGTGAGAGAGAGTGAGAGACTGAGAGAGAAGGAGGCACTAGTTATCACTTTGTTTTTAGTGTATTATCAGTGATTTTCAATATTAAGTATCAATATGGTGAACTCCCTCTTAAATTTAGGATTTTTTAATCTGGCCCTGATGTTCTGACAGATATCACAAATTTGACTTGTGCAGTATCCTGTGGGGAGGACTGTTAACATTACCCAAATAGCCCTCCTACTGTCTGATTTATTTGCTTACAGAGAACATGGAACATGTATACCTGACCTCCTGAGGGAGCTGCATATCTCAAATTTGGGTGTCATGATAATAATAACAGTTTGAGAGAAAATGAAATAGGCTATAAAGAGAAAGGAAATGGAATATATAAACTATTGTACAGTGTCATGTTCATTTTCAGTACTATATAAAATAATGAAAATGTGTTTTCAATAACCTTTGTTGATTTTTATAATGTGGAACACACTTTATGGAAAAAGACAATGAGTGAAAAGAAGCCCCCACAAAATTAGTAAAAATATTTTTAGCTTTCAACTCAAATCTCTACATTGTTTTTCATAAATTAAGAGTTAAATTCTGAATAGAACAGCTTTAAGATAAGTATGTTAATTTTTATCTTTGGCAACTCTGAGTTGCTCTTTCAGGGTTCAAGTGTGAGGATTATCTTGTTGATGAAACAATCCAGTGTGGTAGCCAGCAAAGGTTTTATTTTTCTAATTTTACAGTTGCAGTTGGGGACCTTACATCTAGAGACATTAAACAAGAGTTTCCCATAACTATTCAGTTTTTAAGTTGCACACCTGGGATTAACATGGGTGCCTTTCTAGTACCCCCTCACCCTTCAATAAACTGAAAGCCTTCAGTAAACAGTAAAGGAGTAGAATAGTAATACTCTTTGTCACCAGTGCCAGGCAGCTTTACAGTGGTCATTGCTTTCTGGGGACTAGTTAATCAGGGAAAATTAAAGCCCATTTGGCCTTACAATAACTGGGGTAATTATGTGTCCTTCTGAAATTAAAAGGTAAAAGACAGTGTATCAAGCCTTTCTCAAAATGTTCGTTAGTAAATGAGTCTTGTATTCATCAGGAGGAACTCTTTACTCAGCCATACAAAATGAAAGTATCTACCAATTTTAGCCTGTTTCTGCTACCACCATCTGCGGGAAACAGGCAGGTTTTGTAGGTTGGGGTGGGGACATTGTCAGGAGTGGTGAGGTATGAGAATATAGTATCATAATTTGCACCCATAATTAAAAGATATTTCTGGGCTCAGCCTTTGCTATCTTTCCCTGTAGTGGTACTGTACCTATAATACTCAGGAGTTAAAAAGAAAAAAACAAACAAAAACACTGCACAGTCAGAGGGCACAGTCCACACAGACTAGCTCACTTCAGATGCCAGACACAAATTTGGGGGTACTCAGGACCGTCCTCACTTCAGATCAGCTGTATACAAATTTGGGGGTCCCCACAACTGCCCTCAGTTTCAGTAATTTTTTAGAAAGCTCACAGAACTCAGGAAAGCCTTGTCTTAGTCCATTCATGTTGCTGTAATAAAATAACCACAGACTGGGTGGCTTATAAACAACAGAAATTTGTTTCTCACAGTTCTAGAGGCTGGAAATCCAAAATCAAAGTGCCGGTATGGTCAGGTGAGGCCTCTTTTCCAATTCCCAGATTTCTCCTTGTGTCTTCATATGGGCTAGGGGGTCTCCCTGGAGCCCCTTTAATAAAGAGGTACGAGTAATCCCAGTTCTGAGAGTTCCACCCTCATGACTAAAGCCCCTTCCAAAGGCTCCACCTCCTGCTATCACTGTCAAGGGTTAGCATTTCAGTTATCAACATATAGGTATTTATTTCATTATAACTTTTTCCCTGACCATAGAGTTTTAGCTTGCCTGTATCTCATTTCATTTGCTGCTATCTTATTCTTTGAAATAGTTCAGAAATATAGGTACTGAGGTATACTGAGGTCGGACAATTAAGTTTGCGAACTTGTTGCAACTATGTTGCTAATCTTTCTTGAAATCAGAGGGATTATTCATTATGAATTTGTACAAACTGGACAAACAGTTAGCCAAGTTTACTATTTGGAAGTGCTGAAAAGGCTGTATGAAAAAGTTAGACAGAAACAACCCGAACTTGGCGCCAGTAATTCATGGCTCTTGCATCACGACAATGCACCAGCTCACAGGACATTGTCTGTGAGGGAGTTTTTAGCCAGTAAACAAATAAATGCATTGGAACACCCTCCCTACTCACCTGATCTGGCCCCCAATGACTTCTTTCTTTACCCGAAGATAAAGGAAATATTGAAAGGAAGACATTTTGATGACATTCAGGACATCAAGAGTAATTACAATGACAGCTCTGATGGCCATTCCAGAAAAAAAGTTTCGAAATTGCTTTGAGGGGTGGGCTAGGCATTGGCTTTAGTGCATAGTTTTCCAAGGGGAGTATTTGGAAGGTGACCATAGTGATACTCAGCAATGTATATAGCTAAATAAAAATGTAGCACTTTTTCTCGGATGAGTTTGCGAACTTCATTGGCAGACTTCGTATAATGAATCTTTTCTATGTTTGTTTACTGTGACATCTACTTGTAGTAATTTTCCACTTTTGGCTTTATTATTATTTTCAAAAGGTTTTTTTTTTCCCTAAGGGAGATAATTTATTTTCCCACAGATTTGGGTTTAATACTGTAGCTATCGATAATATAAAATACATAGTAGAAATGATAACATATTCTGGAGTATAATATTTTGGAATGCTTTTATTTCATGTTTGCAAAGATTCAAAGCAATCAGTACCCCCAATGTACACTTACCCCTTTCACCCATATCTCTTTTCTGCATTCGCTCATTTGCTGTGGAAAATTCTTTACTTTTTTGTTCTTTTAAGCAAGACTTTTCCTGTCACACTGCTTACTCTGGAAGAGACTGGGGTTTTCTCTGCTCATTTCATCCTTGCAACTTTCCGTTTGCATTTCCCACTCTCCTGTATTTCCTAGTCATCTCTGCCGCAATTATGATGGAGGATGAGCACATCACTCTTCAAGCT
This sequence comes from Hipposideros armiger, assembly GCF_001890085.2. NCBI lineage: Eukaryota > Metazoa > Chordata > Mammalia > Chiroptera > Hipposideridae > Hipposideros > Hipposideros armiger. The sequence continues at coordinate 1,062,603 of NW_017731523.1, read as the reverse complement.
GCAGTGCACCTTTCTAGCAAGGAGGGTTCTAGGGAGTCATATATCGTGCATGGTCAGCCCAGCAGAGTTGGTGGGTATTTTTACAAGGTGGCAGTTTTACTTTAGAGAGAAAACACTACGTCCAGCTCTCTGCAGTCTGGTGTAGATGCACATCAACCCTTTTATTCCTCCTCACTTGAGTGCAACTAGTTACAAGAGACAGTAACACCGCAGTGACCTGATTTCATTAAGTAACTGTGAGCAGGTTAAGTAACTTGAGTGATGGCCACCCTGCTCCTTGAAAGAATGTTTTTTAGTTTGTTATACTTGATGCTGATAACTACATATTTTCCATCGTTTGTTTAGTAAACTACAAAATAATTCTCTCTTAAAAAATATACTCTGATTACATCTAGTTCATTTATATTGGATACCTAACTGTAAACCATTGATTCGTAAGGCGGAATCCTATGTGATTCTGAGTCTGTGAGATACTCTCCACCCCCCTCCAAAAAACTAGTATTTGGAGAAGAACAGAATGGCACTCTTTTGGCTACAACAACTTTCTATTTTAAACTTACCAGTCCTTTACTTTCTGATAAGTATGTAACAATATTAATGGAAGTAATGAATGTATATTCAACTGACTTCTTATCAGTATCTTGTTCTGTCTTCACTGCTTGCATAAAACTGTTGATTTCATTGGTTATTCCTCATATTTCAAGCATTTAATCATAGCTTTTAGTCACCTTTGTTTTTTGAGTAGCACTTTTCCTTTTACTTTATAAAACAATATGTAACTATATTTCATTCTTAGATGACAGTGGGTATTCCAAAGTAAATATATCATCAGTACTCTTTTCAAACTGATATGTACTAATATTATCTACAATGAACAAAAGAGAATAACACTCTGTGCTTGTGCACAGGTCATTGTCATTTTCGACAGATGAAAATATGTATCTACTGTATAATACACACCGAACACAAATCTAAACATATTCCATTTCCTTCTTGTTTGAAATCCAAACCCACAAATCACATTTAAGCTGGAAATCACTTATTCTGCTAGTTATATTTCAAGTTATAGGAATACTAATAGGCACAGTGGTTCTAGGTTAGAGTAAAAACAAAGAACAGATGATAAGCCTTTGAACGTAGACTGAATCACTTTAATAAAAAATTAAATAGCACACGTTAGTACCAAAAAATTAGTTTTCCATTGAGAATTCATAACAAGTTCTGTTGCTTCCTAAAGGCTACCTGAACACATCATGAAAATTCTATAGATCAGAGTGCAATGAAGTAAGAGTGAGTAATAACCACTGACTAGAGGAACTTGTAGAATAAATCTATTTAATTGCATATTTAAGATGAGCTTCGCTTCTGTGCGGGGGGGGGTGGAGCCCAATGCCCTCACAAACCCAATAGTGCCAGTGTCAGTGAGCTGTGCGCGTCGTCTCTATGGGTTGCAAATTGGATCCCCTCAGTGACCAGTTAATGTTTTCTGTATTTACGGCACCATTTCTGTTTTTCACAGCCACCAGGGCACTTTGGCAACATAAAAATTTAAAAATAATTTTTAGCAATCATACCGTGCCAATTTTTTATAGTTAAAGGGGCTCATTTAAATTGGAAAACCTGCTAGTCTGAAATTTTCATCTGAAGGATTACCACCAGCCAGAGCTACTTGTCTGATGAGGGTTTCACATGGCTTATCTAATGTGAAATCTCCATGTGGTATATAGTTTCATTAAACGGTGATCAAGAATACATTAGTTCAAAACAAGAAAAGGCAATGGAGCTTAATCCGCCAGGCATCTTGGCGCAACAACTTTAAAAGAGTTATTGAAGTGAAACAATTTGAGAATTAAAAGTCTTCCACTTATACAAGACTCCTGTCAAAAGCCTAAAAGTCAGCCTTTCCTTTTTCTGTTTGTATACCAAAAAAAAAAAGAAAATAATGCCCCTGAAACAATATTTTGAATGTTGTAGAGGCAATAAAATGCATATATCAGTGAAATAACCTAATCCATTAAAAAACAGATTTATCAGGATAGGAAAATAAAGTGGCTGGTAGACAATGCAGAAATAAACAGAGAAATGAATTCTTTAGAGAAAAGATATGTGAAACAAGTATCAGTAGGATATAATGAAAAACTGGGATTTATATGGTATATTTGAGTTTTAAAAACAATAGTATTAGCTCCTCCTATTTGAGAATTAATCATTAAACCAAATGTTCACATTGCAAATAAAGTATTTGCACAGGCATTTGTGTACACTTATGATTCATATAGGTATCTATCACAAATGTTAGTAATTTTACATTTTAAGGTAAAGAAATGACTATTAAATTATTTTAGCATTATGCTTTTTTATATACTACAGTAATACATAAATATAACAGAGCAATAACCATTTTAACAAATATTTATAAAATTAATTTGATATGTAGTGCTGACACTTACAGTAAGAGACTTTATGCATACGTTCCTGTGATCTAACTAATCATTTTCATTCATTTGCACTTGATGAAAAATGTATTAGCTTATGTCAGGAAATCTCAACTCCCAGCTTCAAATTTTGAAAGATTTCTAGTGTGCTTTAAGCACAAGCTATAAAGAGTGATATTTTGAAAGTGTTACTTCAAATATATTTTTAATAAAGATTTTGAAATTTATTATATTGGACTATAGTTAAAAAGACATTTATGATTTCATTTTTCAAAATTTAATCTTAATGTAGTACTTGATGAATATTGCAATAATTTGTATTTAAAAGATCAGCTTCTGGAAATACCAGCCACTAAATGCTTATTTTTCTACTTGTTATTCAGCTTGGATTTAAAGATACCATAAAGTGCATACTTCCCTACGTTTCTCCACCAATGTATTTCAACCTTAATCTTGAAGAAACTGTGTCTAATGGTGTAAAGATATTTCAGGTTATGTGTTATTTAATCTGAGTTCTCTTGTGCAAAGTGATATATTCCATGATAAAACTGAGAGCTAAAAACATTTTTAAAAATCTCAAACAATATGCATCAGCTATTTTCCTTTTTGGATTTTTTTCTTGCAAGTCACAGTGCCATAAAGCCCCCCCAAATTGTGACTTTTTATACTTCTTTACATAGAAGCTTTAAATTTTGAACCTTTTTATTGTAGTATAATGTGCCGTAATTATGCACCCTCCTTATCTGGGGTGGTATTTGCCACTAAAGAATATTATAGCTTAGGGATTTCAGGAGCAGTCACTTCTTTTTCTTGATATGTCATTTGCATTTTATGTTTTCCTATTTTGTTGTTGGGTAGCCTTTTAAAAAAAATTAATAAAGTTCATGTAGTTGGCAGCAAGTATAGCAACACAGACTTTAGGCACTCCCTAAATTCAATCAGAGTTTAGATAAAACACAGACTACATTAATGTATGGGCGCTGTTATAACCTCTATTAATATAGTTGAAAGCCGTCAAGCACCAGTGATTCTCAGAAACATAAAAAAGTTTGTATTAAAAATCACTGAACAGTACAAAAATGGGAACAATACATATAAATTAAATTTAACACTCAACTTTATAAAACACCTTTCTTTATAAAAGATGGCCTATGTTTGCATGCATTCCATGTTGCAGTAAATACAAGGTTTTTAACTGGGAGTATTCAGATGTTTAGTGTTTATTTTATGATTTTTCTTCTTAGGTTAAAAGAATAAGAATTTTTACCCAAAACACTAATGTACTTTTATTTTCATAGTGTTGGAGGGCCCTTTTAAAGGAAGTTAGTAATAAAAATGGCAGTATTTACTGTTGTCTGCATTTGAGTGGTTCACAGCTGAGCACTCCTCTTGTGTATTCAGTGACAAATGGCAATCACTTTATCATTTATCTTATGACAAATAGCAGATTCAGCCACAAACTGCTGGCCGTAGCAAACTTACAGGATGAAGTTCTTTATTGTTTATGGTTTGTGGGTTGATGTATTCATGCCTTGTTTATTTGTGAAATGAACAAAAATCAGTAAGCAGGCATGAACAGAAATTTGGCCACGCAATCAATTGTACTTTTTTTCCTCCAGTCTTCCAAGGACCTTACAAGGAAATTCGCTGAACTAGGTCTAAGCTGTAAGCTGACTTTAGAAAAAAAAAAAAAAAAAGTCATTAGAGGATGCACCAAATTGTGACATTATGCCCTTAAGCCAAAATAACACTGAATGGAGTTCCTACCTCGCATTAACCTCCCGAATAAAGGTCTTAAATTTGATAGCAAGCCATTGTCATAGACAAGTGGCATTGGCCAACAGTAGAAGGAAATTACCCCACTGTACTCTCACAATTTAAGCAATACGTTCAAGTTTTCACTCTTTGTTGTATACAGTTAAATGAAATTTGCAGATCAACTGTGTACAGTAACATAAATTGTACCTGAATCACATACACCATCTGTGCTGTGATTGTATATGCTTAAGAGTATTATTAATTTAGCCCATGTAATTGATGCATCAGGAAATATTGATAGGTCACATTCTGTGACATGTATTTGAGATTGAAATGCATGATTCTGGATTATAATAATTATGCATGAAAACATTCTAATAATGCAATATATAAAAGAGTATGTCATTTCTAATTTTAAATCTATTTCTTTCAAACTGTTTTTGAGAAACTTAGTGTTGCTCAGTAGATGATATTTTATTATTAGCATAGCTTTTTGAGGCATCATGATGTATTATACTGGATCTAATTAAATGTATAAAAATTACTGATCTATTGAGTTAGTGAAAAATCACTAATAATCATAATGCAGTTAATAGAAAAATATTAATATGGGAAGATATTCTTTCTTTAAGGATAAAGGGAAATAAAGAAGGGTCTTGTTATGTATGAATAAGAAAAATAAAGTACCTATGTATAATATGGAATAAAGCTTTAATATCCAGACTATTGGTAGCAAATCAGCAGGATAAATATATAAAAGATTTACTAATTTTCAAATTGATGAAATATTAATTTATTTTTCAAGTGACATTCTTAAATGTTTTGTGTAAACATCATTTGACACATAGTCTAAGACAAAAGAAGTAATTGCCTACTTTAATGTGAATGGTTTCAAAGCAAATGTCTGTAAGTCTCATAATTCAATATTATAAAAACGGGTATTTGCATGTAATGTATTTGTTATTATTTATAGCCTGAAAAACTCTGCTCGAAAAAAAAAGTAACCAAAAACAAAACAAAACAAAATTTGTTCAGTTAACATCCATGAAGTTTGTAGACTCGTAGTGTTAAAACTAATATTCTGAAAGGAAACTGAAGTTAGAGGTCCAGAAAAAGCTATTATGCAGCTCTGAGATTTGCATATGCTATCTGCTTGGCTCATCAGAGGTGAATGATAGTTTCCACTGCACTTAGTTACAAGCCAATCTAGATGCAGTTATTTGCATAAACAATTTGATTGGTAAACATTGCTCTACACCTCTGTTGAAAACTTTTGGGGGAATAGAAACTGTTTTGTTGGTTTTTTTTATTAAATCACACTTGGAGTATGTTTTCTTTGTATTATGACAGAAAATAGAAGACAAAGAGAAATGATATGCGGACATTTTATCAAGTAGATAATACTAACAAGAAGACAAAGCATAGTTCACTTATTATTTGAATTAAGACTATTTAATTGAATTATTTATTAAAATTACTCTGAAAAAAAGAAAAGTTATCAATGAACCAAGATTCATAATTCAGCTATTAACATTTGGATGAATTTTCATATTTTTTCCTCTATATATTTTTTTCAAAGCTGCAATGATTATGTACTTACAATTGTACGTATTTTCACTTAACTGTGCCACTATATATTTATTTTCCATCATGCTATATATTCCTCAAAACAATATTTTTAGTTTAGTGCTTTAGTATTATATCAAGTAATACATTCATTAAATATCTATTGAATGACTAACATGTACCAGACATTATGCTGAAACTTGGGTGTAAAATTGTTAGAATTACATCTCTGACTGCCTTGAGCTTATAGTCTGGACAGAAAAATGGAATAAGGAAAACCAACTAGAACAGGGTGGTGATGTGGGGAGGGACCCTGCATTGAATAGTTCAAGAAGAGGTAACTATATCAAAATAGGGGCCCATGGAGGGTTTCCCCAAGAAGATGACTTTGAGCTAAGTTTTGGTCTACATTTTAAGAATAGGTGGGAGCAGATGGTTATGAGACTTACTGTGGTTATCACTTTATTTGTTATATAAATGTCGAATAACTATGTGGTACACCTGAAACTAATATAATATTGCATGTTAACTATACTTCAATAAAAAATTATTAAAGAGAAAAAGAATAGGTAGGAGCTATCCATGTAGAAACAGTGTATGACACAAGTTGAATAGTATTTCTCAACAGAAAAACCCCCAGCACTATTGAAAACACAATGTATTCCTGAATAGATCAGGTCAGCAAAAGTGAAAGGTTTGTACGAAGGCAGTGAGGAGGGAAGCTGTAGAGGGCAGAGCTGCAAAGAGCGCTGTGAGCTGTATTTGAACATTACCCTGAAAGAACAGGACAGTGAAAGGTTTTAAGGTGCTAATGGTTAGCAACAGTTTTAATGCTTTATAAATGGCATGGCTTGGGCAGCAGCAAGGAGACTGATTTGTGGTAGGCACATTTTAGAGGCAAAAATGCAAGGTAGAAGGTTCTTAAAACTCTTCCAGTCTTGAAGTGCTAACGATTTCAAGAGAGGAAGTGAAGATGGGGGTAAATAAGTGAAGAAAGAGAAATAAGTGGAGGAAAAATTTATGTGACATGGTAAAACCTTCGTCACTAATTGGATATAGGAACCAGTGAAAGAGGAGTTCAGAATACATCTCGAGTTTCTGGCTTGTGAAACTGGGTAAGTGACAGTGTGTTTTACGGAGAGCAAAGGAAAAGGTAGAGCAAGTATGGGCAAGGGGATCTGAGTTCAGTTTTGAAAATATTGAGCTTGGGCTGCATGTGCCATCCAAATGGAGATGTAAGATGTTGAGATACATCTCTGGATCCTAGCAGCCAGATTTAGTGCTGGATTTTTGAGAAGCACTTACGAATGGTGTTACTGAAGTAAGAGCAGGTAGTTAGGGACATGGAGTAATTCGGGGAGCACTAATATTTTGTGAGAATGTGAGAATTTCATGAGCATGAATATTCAGAAAACTATATGAGAAGTTGTGATCAAAGAGATAAGAAAACTAAGAACCAAGTAATATAAAAGTAAAGAGTTTCAACAAGCGGTTTCAACAGAAAAGAGGTAAACATGTCAAATTTTGCATGAAAGTAAAAGAAGCTAGAAATAAGTAATAGATCACAGCTGCTTTAATAAGTTTAGTGGTGAACAGGAGGCAGAAGTCACATTTCTATGGGCTGAAGAGTAACTATAAGGTGAAAGACTAGGAAAACTCAGTATCAATTATTCTTTGAAAAGCATATGAGATATGATCAGGAAATACAGTGCTTAAATTAAAAAATATTACAGTAAAAGGCAAATTGCCATTAATCCCCCTCAAAATACTCCCCCTCGCTTCAAACACACTTATCCCATCATTCTTGCCACATTCTGAAGCAGTTCTAGAAGTCCTCTTTCGTGTCTTTATTTGCACCATCGTGGCTGCCTTGGTGTCCTGAATCGATTCAAAATGTTTACCTTTCATGGTCATTTTGACTTTGGGGAAGAGCCAGAAGTCACACAATGCCAGATCCAGTGAAGAAGGTGCATGAGGACACACCAAAATGTTTTTATTTGCCAGAAGTTGCCAGAAGCGAAGTGTGACACGGAGCATTGTCGTGATAGAGGACTAAGTAAAGACACGAAAGAGGACTTTCAGAACTGCCTTAGAAAGTGGCAAGGAAGATGGGACAAGTGTGTTTGAAGTGAGGGGGAGTATTTTGAGGGGGATTAATGGCAATGTGTCTTAAACTGTAACAAAAATTTAAAAATATTCACTGTATCTTTTGATCACATCTTATAGGTTATGTCAGAAAGTGGTAATTTAAGTTAGTAGAGAGAAATAGAAAGAGTAAAAGGAGGGGTATTTTTTAAGCTGGGGGTTTTGAATATTTCTATTTGCTGAAAAGAAAAACTAATAGAAGAAATGTTAATGTTTTTTATAAGAGCAAAGGAAATGATGCATAAAGCCAAGTCCCCAAGGATGTGGAATGGAATTGGAACCCAGAGCCCTGGTGGAAGCATTCACCTAGGATAGAAAGAGTATCTTCCATGACAGATGACGAGGGCTGTGAAAGCAGCTAAGTTTTTAAATGAGTGTGGTTGATCCTTCAGTAAAAAAGAAAATATTCTAGAATAAGGCCAGAGGTTTATGAAGAGGTTTAGTTTTGAAAACATTTAAGCAGAGATGTGGCTAGCTAAAGACATGAAGGAAGTATTGAGGGAACAGGATCACGTATAGACCTTGCATTTTTAATGGTAGCCACCATTCACCCGTTCAAATTTGAGAGAAAACACTCATGGTTTTATTTATTTATTTATTTTTTATTTAGAGCTGGAATTTTGTAGTTGCTTAAGAGGCAAATTGTGTATTGAAGACAAAAAATAATTGAAATGATACTTTTGGTATGTAAGGAGGTTAAAAAGGAAAAGAAAAAAGTTCACTAGAGACTGGGAAAATGCAAGCATTAAAGCGTTAGAGAATTTGTAGTCAGAGAAGCGGCGAGCTATCTCTTTCAGTGGGAGAAAATGGGACATGGCTGTAAAAACAAAGTATGTAGATCATTGGCAGGAAGAGTAAAGATAGTTCTCACCTTAAAGTTTTTATTTACCCATCGAAGTATAGAAAGCAGTTTTCTTGATGAGACTAGAAAGCAGATCACAAAATAAAGCCATAAGAGTGGGGGAAAAAGGTAGTTACAAAGTAGGGTAACATGGTTTACAATTTCAAAAGTGGAACATTTTTGGGTGACAAGAGCTTAGGGTGTGCCAAAGAGTTTGGATGTATATTATCTTCATAGATGTGGAAGAACTCTGGGCAGAGTGTTGGGTGGGGCAACTCCATGGATGTTGAAACCTTCAAAGATGATTTCAGTGTTTGAGTGGTAAGGAAGATGATGAGCAAGCTGCCGAAGTCTTCAGCGAAAGTTGGAGAGCGACAATAACTGAGAGTAAAAAGAAAGGATAGCAGGTGTTATAGTTGGATGGCATGATCTTTAAATGAAGTGACTCACTGAACGCTGGAGAAAGGGTGGTGTGGAAAGGACAATAAAGGACAACAGAAACGCCGATCCGAAACTGAAAGAGAGAGGTACGCCTTCGTCATAAAAACAAACTAAACCTCAACAATTTAGAAAGAACCAAGATATACATGATGAAGCAATATGTGTTTTAAGTAGATTCCGAGATAGAATTCACTTTGAAACCCTCCAGAAGCCATACATCGTTTAGAAGACAAAAATATAAACTAAATGTAGTTGAAAGGATATGAAGATAATAAAGCAAAAGGAACACCAGGCTTATATGAAATTTTTTTAATGTCAGAAGGCCACACAATTCGTTTAAAATAGAATATGCCTGGTAAGGTTTTAGTAGTTAGGAAATAGCATGCCTATGTATTTCAGAAATATATATATATATATATATATATATATATATATATATATACACACACACATATATATATATATATATATGATGAGTAAATGTATAGAACCCTAATTAGTCATGATTATTCAGTTTTGATTCAAACCACCTTTAAGTGTATTGTATTTATTTAGTTTATCTGTTATATATTTCATATTTATATTTTATATATACCCATATATTTAACTACATATATAAATATATAATAAATATATCATTAGGCAGTTTGATTTGAAACTGAGTGATCATGAATTTTCCCAGGATAAGAAATTTTTGCCAGATACTTAAATAAATCTGAACAGCTCACAGGTCAAGAAAAGGTATATATAGAAAAATGGTATCAGTTATACTAAAGAAGGATAATGCTCTGTTGCTTTAAAAAGAGGATCATCAAATGGGTAAATAGAGGTAGTTTAAATATCGTAAATAAAATTAATAGTATAACAGATTCACTTCATCGACAACCATTAGCCTAGGCACTAGGTGCAGGAAACTAAGGAAACCTTGACTGGCCTTAGTATTCCCTCAATTCTACTCTATTCAGAAACAGGTTGTTTCTCGGCATTTTTCCCCAACAGAGAAGCAACTGTAAGCCCAGCAGAGCCAGGTGCTGAGGTATTTGGCTCTATATTTAGCAGCACAGGCAATTGCAGATATTGTCAGGAACACAAACTCAAACTCTCTGTAGGTACCAAACCTTGACTGAAAGAAATCGTCTTTGGTTGGAGTTGCTCTTCAGCAATCCATTCTTTTAGATATTATGAAATTTCTTCTTGAATTAAACCATTAGCAGAGGGCTATTGCTGACCATGTATTATCTCTTCTCTATAGAATTACTACCTTGAGGGTCACTATAAGAAATGGCTCTAATGAAACTCATTGTTGTGTTCACTATAAAGAGGATGTTGTCCATTAAATTCACAATATCTACTTTAGTACCAGAAACTTCTGTCAGGTGTGAGTATCAGGAACAGCGAATAGAATTTATCCTGCAGATTCTGTGTGTTTGATCTTCGGGGCATTGCATTGCCCAGGTGTCCCTTTTAATAGCGTCTGCCAGAAAGCTTAGACTGATATTTGTGACTTGCTTGCAGGAAGTGTACAGGTTCTATTTTTTTGCCCTACGCTTGCTTCTTCCTTTAGTTTTTTTCCTCAGCTAGTTTCAGTATATTTTTTTCTCTTGTGTTAGTTCTTGCAAATAAATGGGAATCCTGCCACAGGATGGAATAGGAAAGAGGGAAAGAAAGAGAGAAAGAGAGATTCTCCCATATACAAAATACCATAATACTGAGATTAGTGAAAAAGAAATCTGCCTTCAGTTAACTTACAGGCTAGTATAGATAAGCAATTCATAGAAAAACTGTAATGTAAAGGAGAAACAGTATTTTTTCTATAAAATAATATGCCATCATATGATGAATGAAGTCAGAGTAACAATAGTCAGAGTAATGCAATGTGTTATTAACACCCTGAAAATATCTATTTAATTGGTTCTCTTGCCAAGATATACAAATCTCCTACTTCTGTGATAGAAAAACTTGAGCTATATTAAGCACATTATGTGACATAAAATAATATCATTTTGTAACAATGTGGATATTCACTTCCATGAATATATTTATATAGCTTAAAATTCTATTTATAATTTTAACATATAGTTCTTTATCACAGTACTTATTAATTTATATTAACAAATACTTTGCACAATCTGTATAGAGTGCTAGAATTTCTCCCATAGCTGATATTATTGCATTTATGTTGTATTTATATATAAGACCCAAACATTTCAAAAGCTGTAGTTACAGACTTTAAATTGTATTTTCAAGAGTAATTATTTCATTTCGATTATTAAAACTACGAAACTAAAAAAAAACAAAAAAACTAAAAGAGGTATGTCTCTGGAAATCACAAGAAACATTTATACTTAAAGATTTCACAGACTTTCTTGTTAGCATTTTTTAAATATTTTTTTTTAAATGGGGATTGAACACAGGCGGCCCTGGGTTGCCAGGATCCCCAGAACTACCTGAAAATCCTAGGCTTCATGGGCTGTGAGAGTATCTGGAGAAGGACATTTTCCTGAAGAAACATTTCCTGGCTTTCCTCACTTTCCACAAAGTGGAGGAGCCACTTCACAAAAGAAGAGCCTGGGATGCCTGTGAAACAAGACATCTTTGAACTTAAGGAATTTCATAGCTGGCATTTGGGGGACGCGAGATCAACTGGTATACGTGGCTGCAGAGACTGAGACGGTCTTGCTTATTATTCAAAGGTGATGATGAGGGCCGGCCGAATGGCTCAGTTGGTTAAGAGCTCGCTCAAGAGTTTGAGCTCTGAGCAACAGCGGTTCAAGGCCAGCCCGAGCTGAGCAGCCGCTAAGCTGCCAATAGGTAGCAGGATGGCTCAGCTAAAAACAAAAACAAAAACAAAAACAAAGGTGATGATGAATATTGTCTTTATACAATAATGCAAAGAAGTGGTTCCCTAAACTGACCCCCAAAGGAAACCAGATTGGATTTAATAATTGAATTGAAAGGAATAATATTGGCTTTTTTTCCCTCCACAAAACAAAAGGATTATGTTATTATGCATTCCCAATCTATAAGGACAGCGTGTTGTTCTGAAGCTTAAAATATGACGTGTGTAGACAAGAAACAGCCCACTGCTACCCATCCTCTCAAACAAATGTCATTTTTATAAGAATTTTAAGCTAATGGTTGGAATCTGACAGAAGGAATATAAAAGCTGGTTCTATTCAACCACCCCTCTGCATTATACTTCAGTGCAACCCTGGATTTATTATTTCTGTCAACTTCCTAATTCTTGTTTTTGGGTAATAGACCAAGGATAGGTAGTTAGAGAATGACACTTGCAGTTAGTGACATGAGACTGGGGCCTTTGCTTTCTGGTTACAGAAGCAGAATTCTTTCTAGTGACCCACCCGCATCCTGCACTTCCACACTCTTTAAGCATTTCCAACCAGCCAAATTTTTCTATTATCAAAAATCAGTTAACTGCATGATTTACTCAGGCTGATCTCACTCGCTTAAATCTCCCAGTAAAATGTATCCCTAAGAGGAATGAATTGTTAAATTAGCTGAAATTGCACTTTTGAGAAACTGAAACAGGTGTGATTTGAATGCACATTTTACTGAGGTTTTAATGCCTGATAGAAAAAAGAAACTGGAATAGCTAAAAAGAGTGTATTCCCTTTGGAAATTTCCTTAACTTACCCCACAGTTTTAGATATGTGGGCCTAATGGTCGGACTGTTTTGATGCAATGATTTAAATAAAAGCCTCAACCTATCGGGGAATGGCCACTGTCTGTCTATTCAGACATAAGCAGCCAGTTGACCCTTAAAATGTAAGATAACCATGTGCTCTATATACATTGAACAATAGTTATCAAAATTGCAACTGCATGATAGACTGAGAAATCCAATAAACACTACTTAAACTTTTGCATAACTGAATTGCATGCAGAATGTTTAACCAGGCTCATTTTATTTTATGCATTCATCAAAATATTTTGGGTCCAAATGAATTCTGTCCACTCAAAATTTTTACAGACTGAGTATTCATTTCTGAATAATATTGGAGCTTTGTGTTCTAACCTTTTATAGCTTTAAGCTATATTACTAAGTTAAGGTGAAAGAACAAAATAGTGTATATTACCAAACATCTCAATCAATATGCTAATTGCTATTCCTAACACACCTTTCAAATGCTCTTACTTATGATGAAACCCTTAACTATTTTAACTTCATCTTTGTGGGTTTTTCCTACTATTTATTTTTAATAACTATGTTTTGTTAGATTTTATGTAAACACTCAGAAAATGCTTGATTTTTCAGTTTTGAAAACAAAAAATTTAACTTGTTAGCAAGTATTTCTTTTATGTGTTCAATTTCTCTCACTGTGTAGAATAGCAGTTCTCAAAATGTGGCTTACAAGACTCTTTGGGGGAAAAGAGGCAGGTTCTGTAACATCCAAACTATTTTGAAATGATACTAAGATATTTGTCTTTTTGACTGAGTGGACATTTATGCTTGCGGTGCAAAAGCAACGTTGGGCACACCTGCTGATGCCTTAGTATGAATGAAGGTAATGGCACAGTGTTCATACTCATTGTCTTCCTCACTGCCAGGAACTTTCATGGCCAACTTTAATTAAGAATTTACTTGGTGATATAGTAAATATTAATTGCATTAAATCTCAATACTTTAATACATTTTTTTAAATTAAAGTTTATTGGGGTGACAATTGTTAGTAAAGTTACATAGATTTCAGGTGTCCAATTCTGTAATATATCATGCATATATCACGTGTGTTCACCACCCTGAGTCAGGCCTTCTTTCATCACCATATATTTGACCCCATTTACCCTCATCTACCACCCCCCCTCCCCCCTTACCCTCTGGTAACCACTAAACTATTGTCTGTGTCTGTGAGGTTTTTTTTCTTCATTTGTTTGTCTTGTTCCTTTGTTGTTTTCAGTAATATATGTCTTTTTTAATATTTTCTGTGATGAAATATAAAGTACACATGAAACATTTCTGCTGAACACTGAGGTAGGCTGTCTCCAGGATATGCACTTGTCTGATTTTGGGAGCTGTGGATTAAACTAGCCACTTTTCTAAGGAACATCATTTTTGCTTAAAAGCGTAGTTGGCAGGCAAATTGTGGTTATTCAGACTTAACTAGTTTGACATACATATTCTTGAAAATGAACAAAATGAGCCTGTTACTTCAAAATAACGTATATAGCATTTGTTGCCAATGAAAAATTTTGAGCTTGCAAATGAAAATTAGAATTTTAGAAAGGTTATATATGCCATTGTGAGCTTG
>NW_017731523.1:1045463-1046357 GCF_001890085.2 Hipposideros armiger | reverse complement strand
TAAAGGAGAGGTCATAAACCTTGTAAAAAATGTTGGCAAATTACAGAACAGGGAGTAGATTTTTAATTCATTGTATAGAGCTAAATCCTAATAGCATGTGTCACCAATGTTCTCAACCCCTCCACTCATGTAATTGTCATTTGTCCCAGTGGTCATGTGATAGCTTAAGTATGAAGTGGAAGTTGAGCACAGGAAATGGATAAAATGTTTTTTATACTTTTAATAAGTAGACTTTCCAAGTTGTAAAGGCTTTCCTTAGTAGAACTTTGCTTTTTCATGGTCTATAGTTGTTGATCTCTTAACTCGACTATTATTCTTTTATGGAGTTGCATTCTTCTTTCTACATCTTATTCTCTTAAACCTTTCAGTAGTTTGTGGTCAAACGAATGCTCTTCTAGGTCTTATATATGATCAGGACTAGAATAGTTGATATATTTTTTTAGTTTTAGAAATGCTTTGGGGGGATTTTTACATACGTATGAAATAAAATAGTTTTTCTAGTTATATATTTGGGGGACATTGTAACTAAACTATTCTCTTTCCTTTGGAGCATGTGGCAATCTAGAAAAGGTAGGCTTACTCAGAGTGATTTTGTGGAAGGTGTGATGAAGAATCATGTGAATGGAACTTTAGAAATCATAAAGTATGTGGAGAGGAAATACAATGGTTACTTATAAAAGCCTGGGAAATGTTATCCAAGTCCTTCAAACAGAACAGTAGTTGAAGACTCAAGCTCCTTGTAATCACTTGATCCGATATGCATCTGTGATAGGAACCAGATCCAGGGAGAGGTACTAAATCAAAATTTTGTTCTGTGAGTAAATGATGCTGATCATCAACTAGGGAATGAATCCCAAGTCCAGAATCGAAACATCTTACTTTCTTGATGGCCAA
>NW_017731523.1:1041372-1042194 GCF_001890085.2 Hipposideros armiger | reverse complement strand
GGGCCCTCTGGCATCCCAAGCGAGTTCTTAACCATTGCGCCACTCGGCCGGCCCAATCATGTTTTTGAACTGTAACTCTCCTTTAAGGAACTCTAAATCCTGCCAACTTTCAAAAGAGAGAGTTAAAGGCACTTATTGTAATATAGCCACTGTTATTCTCTGATGGTAGAAACACTATCACTATTTCTAGTAGGTTTCTTTCCTGAATCAAGAGTTATCTGTTAGAAGTTTTCTGTATAGGTTAGAGCAATAACCACCCCAAAAGATAATGTAAGTTTTTAAAAGCCTGCTCATTCTCACTCCTACATAGGTACTGTTTAAATGATAACATGTGTCTTAAAATTAATGTTAATTGTGAAAAGCTAAATAATGGCCCCCCAAAATAGCAACATCCTCATCACCAGAATGTAGTCTTACTCAGCTAAGGGACTTTGAAGATGTGATTAAATTAAGGACTTTGCACTTGAGAGATTATCCTGGACTTTCTGGATGGGCCCTAAATGTAACCATGGGTTCTTATAAGAGCGAGGCAGAGGAAGAATTGACAATAGGAAGGAAAAGGTGACATGACAACAGAAGCAGAGGAAGAAATGCAATGTGATGCTGGTCCACAAGCCAAGGAATGCAGGTAGCCTCTAAAAGATGAAACAGGCAAGGCAGGGAATTCTTTTCCCAGAGTCTCCAAAAGGAACCAGCTTTGCGGACATCTTGATTTTAACCCATATGATTTTTTTTTTCTGATTTCTGACCTTCGGAAATATAAGGGAATGCGTTTGTATTGATTTAAGCTACTAAGTTTGTGGTAATTGTTACAGTAGCTTT
>NW_017731523.1:1038601-1039852 GCF_001890085.2 Hipposideros armiger | reverse complement strand
TCATTTTATGGAAATAAAATGGAGATTATTAAATTCACAATTAACAACCAGTTTTGTACTACTGTGGACCAAAGGCAGACATTCGTTGAGAAAATTCTGGGACTATCAGCATTCGCATAGTTTTCTTAGGGAAGAAGGAAAACATACCAATAAGATCACTGAGAACCTTGGCAAATCAGACGGCATCATGGAAATAAAGTTACCCATTTTGGGAAATGTACACAAATAATATTACAAAACCCTTGAGATCAATAAGAAAGCAATTTAAACAGCTGTTGAATCACAGAAAATATATCTGCTTGTCTGACATACTTTTAGGACAGTGAAGTAGAGAAAAGCAGAACCATTATCAAAAAGCAAATACATCCAATGTTTACAAACGCTCCTCCAAATTCATTTCAGTTAGTCTAAGAACAAACTCTCAGATAAGTGCACATTTCAAATCCAATGGAAAAAATGTAACACCTATGTTTTATAAAGCTGTAAGAGGCTCAGAATTACTTACTTCAAGAAGGAGCAATTTCTGTTAGCAAGATGCATGAAAAGTGTTAGCCTCATGGGAATCCATTTGTGACAACAGAGCAGAAAGCAGTCCTGCTCTGACAGTAAAAAAAGTGACAGATAATATAGAAGTAATCAATCTGAAAGGTATAGAATATTTAAACCATGAAATGCCTAAAAAGCCATAAGCGAGATCTTAAAATCAATATAGGATGCTACTAAAAGTCAGAGTAATGGCTCAAAAATAGGAATATTATACTGGTCCCAGAAAGGTTTTATAAAATCACTGTGTATGTATATTTTAAAAAGAAAACATAATTGTTAGATTGGTTTTACAAAAATAAAAATTATGCTGATATTTTATAATATTTAAAGTGATTTAAAGGACAATGTTTTTTTAGCATATTAGCTGTATTTAAGACCATCCTGACCTATTTTGATGAAAACAAAACCATGTTAAGTCATTAAAAAAGGAAGGTTGCAGAAAACATAGAACCTAATAACTGCTTAGGCCCAGAGAGATTTAATTGGTTTTATTAGTATTTCACTTAAAATATTTCTAGATGCAAGGAATGTAACTGCTTGCATCTAAGAAACTGAGAGGCAGTAAATCACATTTGTCAATGTGTCTGATTGGAGAGTCAAAGGCAGAAGTATTTCTTGGTTTAAATTAGAAGATCAACCCCAGGAATAAAAATGTGTCTGAGAGAAAAGAAAGAATACTGTATTCTGGTACTCTGTGGAACATTT
>NW_017731523.1:1035170-1036075 GCF_001890085.2 Hipposideros armiger | reverse complement strand
ATGGTACCCTACATAATCTTTACAACATTATTGATTATATTCCCCATACTGTATTTCATATCCCCATGACTATATAATGACTACCAATTTATATTTTCTAATCCCTTCACCTTCTCCTCCATTCCCACCCCCTTCCATCATATTGATTTTGAACCAACCTTTTTTATTTTTAATTCTACGTAGACTGCTGCAAATCCAACGTACTATGGATAGAAAATTTTAACCTACCTTCCTCATTTTTAGGATAAATATAGGGATAAGATGTTTACAGGTTTTCCTGGAATTAGATTTCATGAGCTAAGGCTAGATGATTTTGTTGCCGTCTTGATACCAGGTATTACAGTAGGAGCAGAGAATCTGGGAAATCTTGTCCAGTTTAATCCTGTCTCTGGTACTTCTTTTAGAAAGCAAGGTCACAAACTTATACAGTGGAGACTTTTATCCCTGCCCATCGCTCCAGCTCGTGCCAGAATCTTTCAACTCTATACCACCCGAAACAATTCACTACTTTGGTTTTTTTGTAGCAAGAGGGAATAAAGGAAAGAAGAGGTCTTGTTCAAAAGAAGAAGAGGAAGAGGAAGAGGAAGAAGAGGAAGAGGAAGAGGAAGAGGAAGAAGAAGAAGAAGAAGGAGAAGAAGAAGAAGAAGAAGAGGAAGGAGGAGGAGGAGGATAGGAGGAAGAGGAAGAGGAAGGGGAGGGGTGGAGGAGAGGGAGGAGGAGGAGGAAGAGGAAAAAGCAGAAGGAAAAAAGAGGAGAAGGAGAAATGAAAAGAAAAAACAAAAGGAAAGAAAAGAGAAAAAGATTTGGCTTTAGGGATGCTTTGAAACAGCCTAGAAATGGTAAAATCACAAATACAATAGTTAACACTATTTCTTAGCTTTTATATGCCCCATAATATTGCTATC
>NW_017731523.1:1033095-1034498 GCF_001890085.2 Hipposideros armiger | reverse complement strand
TGGAGTGAAGGGCTTCAGTTTTTCACCATTAATTATGATATTAGCTGAGGGTTTGTCATATATGGCCTTTATTATGTTCAGGTATTTTCCTCCTATACCAGTTTTATTGAGTGTTTTAATCATAAATGGATGTTGTATCTTGTCAAATGATTTTTCTGCATCTATTGATATAATCATATTTGTCTTTTATTTTGTTTATATAACGTGTCACATTGATCAATTTTTGTATGTCGAACCATCCTTGCACCTCACACCAGTTAGAATGGCTATCATCAACAAGACAAATAATAACAAATGTTGGAGAGGCGGTAGAGAAAAAGGAACCTTTATGCACTGTCGGTGGGAATGCAGATTGGTACAGCCACTATAGAAGGCAGTGTGGAGGTACCTCAAAAAATTAAGAATAGAATTATCATATGACCCAGCAATTCTTCTCCTGGATATCTACTAAAAAAAATCTGAAAACATTTATCCATAAAGATATGTGTGCTCCAGTGTTCACTGCAGCTTTATCTATGGTGGCCAAGACATGGAAACAACAAAGGTGTCCTTTGATAGATGACTGGATAAAGAAGATGTGGTATGTGTACACAACGGAATACTACTCTGCCATAAGAAAAGATGAAATAATGCCATTTGTGACAACATGGATGGATCTTGAGATTATTATGCTAAGCAAAATAAGTCACACAGAAAAGTCAAGAACCATATGATTTCACTGATATGTGGTATATAAAACTGAAAACAACAAAGGAACAAGACAAACAAATAGACACAGACAATAGTTTAGTGGTTACCAGAGGGTAAGGGAAGAGGGGGTGGTAGAAGAGGGTAAAGGGGATCAAATATACAGTGAAGGAAAGAGAACTGACTCTGGGTGGTGAACACACAATGTGATATATAGATAATGTATTACAGAATTGTACACCTGAAACCTATGTAACTTTACCAACAGTTGTCACCCCAATTAACTTTAATTTTAAAAAAAGCATTTTAAATGCCTCATCATATGAGCATGTGTGTGTAAAACTAAGCATAGGTCATCAACCTTTCCACCAGTTAGCCACCATGAAATCCCCCCAGTGCCTGAGGAACTTCATGCTCCTGCATCCTTTCCACATCTGGGTCTGTTAGTATCAGCTACTGGCCTTAAAAACATGAAAACACAGTTTCTGTCCTCAGGCTCCACCTCTTCATTTTTAACCCACAATGCAAATTATCTGCTTGTCAGACTCTCATAAGAGAAGCCAATCAAGTATCTCCCACAAAGTATTTGACAAAAACTTGCTTGAGATACTAACACGGTATTTGAGATAATCAATTTAAAGAACACTAAATATTTATTACTCTGGTTTTCTTAGCATATATACATATATGTATACATATATACACACATATACATA
>NW_017731523.1:1030023-1030910 GCF_001890085.2 Hipposideros armiger | reverse complement strand
ATTTCTCATTCTTGTATTTTTATGTGATTTCAAAATGTTTTTGTTCTTACAAAAATACTGATAAATTTTTTTTGTATATATCTATTTTGCTTCCATTTATGTCTTTATTAATTATTATTAGCAAGGGAATTACGGGCTCAAAATGTTTAAATCTTTGCAGTTTATTTATAAACATTTGGCCAGAATTTTTAAAAACATATAGACATAATATATAAGCTTCATAGATGTAAACATATACTATATAAGAGAAGACATAAGTTTAATTAGAGGTTGTTTTCCTTTGGTATATGTTTCTTTAACTCTTAACCCATTTTTAAATTTAATTTTTTTCTAAAGTAATATATTAGGTGTGATCAAACAATATGGTGAATGTTTAAATTTTAAAAAGTTACTACAGTAAAAGACACTGCTATTAATCCCCCTCAAAATACTTCCCTTCGCTTCAAACACACTCTGTCATCCTTGCTGCTTTCTGAAGCAGTTCTGGAAGTCCTCTTTTGTGAGTGTCTTTAGTTGGTGCTGTCACGTCTGCCCCAATGTCCTGAATTGATTCAAAACATTTACCTTACATGGTCATTTTGGTTTTTTAATTAAAGTTTATTGGGGTGACAATTGTTAGTTTCAGGTATACAATCTGTAATACATCATCTGTATATCACATTATGTGTTCACCACCCAGAGTCAGTTCTCCTTCTATCACCATATATTTGACACTTTTTACCCTCATCTACTACCCCCCTCCCCACTTATCCCCTGGTAACCACTAAAATATTGTCTGTGTTTGAGTTTTTGTTTCTTCATTTGTCTTGCTCATTTGTTGTTTTCAGTTTTATTTCCCATGTCAGTGAAATCATATCATTCTCAACTTTTTCTGTCTGACTTATTTC
>NW_017731523.1:993463-1027443 GCF_001890085.2 Hipposideros armiger | reverse complement strand
TATTCTTAATTTTTTGAGGAATCATGGTCATTTTGACTTTGGGGAAGAGCCAGAAGTCGCACGGTGCCATATCTGGTGAATAAGGTGGATGAGGACACACCATAATGTTTTTATTTGACAAAAATTGCTGTACCAGAAGTCATGTGTGACACATAGCCTTTCCGTTGTGATCACAAAATATGGTGAATGCTGCTGCCGAGTGCCATTCAACAGAAAGGCAAGGATCTTCAATGAAGGAAGTGGTGCAACGAACCTTAGTAACAGTGTGTGACAAGTTCCAAATATTTTGGTGCTGTCAGTCGGGTGTGAGCTAGCGTTGAGGGAAAATGTGTTTTAAAGTGTGCAATAAATCAACCTCCATCATGACAAGGCTCCGTGTCATACATGGCTTCTGCTATACGGTCCCAGTTTGACTTGGTGCTCCTTGTTTTTGTTGCTTAACTATTGTCCTGTGTCTGCCTTTCAAAGTCCTTATTTGAATTTTCTTATTCCCTTGTGCTGGATCCAGTGCTTCCTGGAACCAACTTCCCGGTACCAACTATATCCACTTCTTTTTTTGTTTGGAGTTGTACATTCTCTAGATACTTCCTGAGAAAATTCGAGATATATCCATTTACCTTTGCTGTGTAACAATCCACCTGACAACTTAGTGGCTTAAAACAATTGTTTTTTTTAGTTCTGTGGAGTCAGTTGTTTTGGTTCTTCAGGTCTGCAGGGTTGGCTGGAGGTGGAGAGTCTAGGATGGCCTCACTCCCATATTGGGGACTTTAGTCAGGATGACTGAGATGGCTGTAGCCTCACTCCATTCACGTAGTCTCTCATCCTTGGAGGCTAGCCTTAACTTCTTTCTGGTAATCTCTGGGTTCACAGTGGCGTGAGAGGGCAAGCCCCAATGCACAACCAGTTTTTGAGCCTCTGCTTGTGTTGTGTTTGCTCATGTCTCATTATTCAAAACAGGTGGCATGACCAAACCCATGTGAGAAAGAGACCCCATATTTTGATTAGAGAACCTGTAACATACCATGACTAATTTTTTTAAGGCTACCCACCTCGAATATTTGAAAACCATTTTAGTTTATCCTCCATCTTGATTGATAATTCTCTTAGTATAGAGGTCTAGTATTAGCAAAGATTTACCCTCATAATTTTGAGCCATTATTTTCTGGCTTCTGCTGTCTTCTGGTCACTAAGAATTCTGACACCATTCCAGTTACTGACCCTTTGTATATACTTTTATTTCCTTCCTTTCCTCCTCCTCCCTGGAAACATTTAGATTTTCACTTTATCCCTAGTGTTGTGAAATTGCACAAGGATCTTTTTTGGCATGGGCCTGTGTTCTTTAATTGTATTAAATACCAGGTGGACATTTTAAATTTTGAGACACATGCCCTTAGTTGGACACATTTTCTTTTATTTCATTAGTAACTTCCTTATACCATGCTCCCCATTCCTTTTACTTTTGTCCTGTTTAGGAGCACATATGTTCACCTTTATAGTAATACTGCTATTGATACTAATTGTGATAGCTATTGAATGCCAGGCATAGTTCTAAGTGCCTGGATTAACTCGTTTAACTAATTTCAAGCTTATAACAACTACATCAGCTGGGTATTCACTGTAGGGTATTTAATGGTGTATTACTACTACTACTATTATTCAAATTTGACACATATGGAAATAAAAGCAAGTTTTTTTAGGATGATGACTTTCCTCAGTTGATTATTTTCTACAACCTTTCTGTTCTACTTTTTATTTTATTTTATTTTATTTTTTTAACTGACCCATCCTGCCACCTTTTGGCAGCTCAGCAGCAGCTCAGCTCAGGCCGGGCATCAAACCGCTGTTGCTCAGAGCTCAAACTCTTGCGCGAGCTCTTAACCAACTGAGCCACTAGGCCGGCCCTTCTGTTCTACTTTTTGAGTAATGCCTTCAACTTTGTCTTTCAACCCTTTTTGATTTAAAGAAGTGTTTTTATTTCAATTTCTAAGATAACTGCCTTTTTTCCAGAACTTCTCTTGTCTCTGAGAATATTAATTACACTTTTTTTTATGCAACATCTATTATATTTAGGTTTTTTTTTTCTTGTTTGTTTTACTCCTCTCTTTGGTGTTGTTCTCAAATACCTGGTAATCTCCAACTGTGTGGTGCTAAAAGGTACTAAAATAATCTTTGAGGGCTGTGGGTATAGCTTGCTGACTGGTTGTTTTTAGCATACAGTGGTTAACGTGGGCAAGCCATTTCATTGTGGGAATGTTCAAATGTGAAGTCTTTTCTCTTGGTTTGGTCAATTTCTTCAAGTAATTCAGTCTCCTACATGTTTGTGAGGAGTAGGAAGAAGGGAGATTTGTATAATTGAAGGCTGATGGCGGGGGCAGGGGAAATGGAGATTGCATTATACAGAATATAGCACTTCATTATTTCTCTATTTTTAATGTAGACCTCTAAATGCAGGCCTGGTATCTGTTATCAAGACTAAAGTCCCTCTGATAGCCTGTATAGATGACAAACTTCCAAACTTGTACTGGAGAGAAATAGCCTTCTGATAACATGGATAAGGAAAGAATTGTGGGGTCTTCAGAGCTTCTTTTGAAGACTTCCAACTAATACTCTTGTATTTTGTTCACACGTGTCTCCTCCCATCTGAGGTATCTGGAACTTCCAGTTCTTGAGTATTTCTGGAATTTGGGGTACAAACTGGCTGTTTTTATTAATTTTCTTACTGCTAAAAGTGTTTAGCTTCTAATTTTCTAAAAACCCTAAATGCGTTAATGTTTAACCATCTGCTTTCTAGATTCCAAGTGTGTTGATGTTTTTCTTAGGGTATTGGAATGCCCACTACAGATCCAGATTACCCTCTGGGTAGATTTCCTCCATGTGAAGATCCGGGTTGCTGCCATCTTAAAATCCTCCATGTCAGTATGAGGCCTATATAACCACCTTGACAAAGGAAGAGCTCACATGGATGGAATGCTAGTTCTCAAATATTTTAGAATAGAAGTTATTCACATCATTTCCATTCACAACCCATTTGCCAGAACTATATAGTGGCTTCCAGGAAGAAGGCGGTAAATAGCGGTTGTGGAGGTTGGGGAGGTTTGGGTATTCAGTGAACAGCAATTGTCACTGTCACAGTTGACCCTTCTGGTTAGAAAAGTGCCCGTTTTCTTCATTATTGTGGTACCAAGGAAAACCAGCTCAAGTCCCACCTAATTACTGCATCAAGCTCAAGTCCAAGGTTTCTGGGTATTATGGGATATCTCTAAATTCAAACTGATTAAATGCAAAGAGAAATTATCTGCATCTCCTCAGCTTCATGACATTCAATTTTTAATTGCAGAAATGGGATAGACTATCATACAAGCAGCAAACACATTCCAGAAAGGGAAAGAAAGGGTTAGAGATATCCAATAGTCCCGGGTTCACAGCAATTCTAAAATACTGAAATTTTGCTAGGCAGATGCTGTAAATATTTCCGAAGCCTGGGAGTGGGAATCTGGTCCTATATAAGGCCTGATATGCCCTCTGGGAGGAGTTCCTTGTTCATTGTTCTTTGAGGCTCTAAGAGTTTCTTCTGGTTTTCAAGATGTTTCTTAGCCATGTCTAAGTGGCTGTTCTAGAATACGAGTATTCTCTCCTCATGGCTGTGCGACTTTCTTAAGGTCTTGCCTGTGGGAGGTTGGAAGTTCAAGGACTGGTAATATTCACATATCACAGACTTGGTGAATATTTTTCTTCACTGTGGCTCAAAAACCCCATAGACTTTGTGTCTATTGCTCCTGGTCAGTTTAATTGCTGGGAATGACACCCATAGTTAAATTTGAGCCATTTTCAAATACTTATTTCTTTGTTTTCACATCTCCTGTCTCTCTAGATTTAAGGAGGGCTATCTTGAGGCTGTCACATTCAGAATGGAAAGCCTCAGTCTTAGTTGCACTTCTTCCCTGAGGCGTTTTCATTGGTATTGGTTTTAAAGTAGGTGAGGAGGCCACTCCCTTAATCTGATCTTTGCCCCCAAGGCTAAATGGAAACCAGCTTTGGTATCTATCTCAAGGGCTTTTTCAATTTTATCTCTTAACTGTTTGAGGTTTATGTATGATACCGTGATTTTTCCCAAATTTATGCTTTCAGACTTAGATATTTCTTGCTAGATCATCTCTACTTTGTAATACTTTGCCACCAGCCCTTTTTCCATTTTCCAAAGCTTGGAGCTCCCCTAGTGCTCACTGCTCACGTGGTCAGCGCTGCAAGTTAACAGAGGCAGCGGCATTGTTCAATATTGTGCCACTTACTGAATCACGACCTTCCAGCCTCCACCAGACGACTCATCAAATGTCACATATTTTGCTTTAGTTTTTGTTTTATATTTTTTTGGTTTGTTTTTAACAGCAGTCACCTACTTTTTATATCAGTTCCCAGTACTGATTAGGATAGACGAGGCTCTCCTCCATTAAGAATTTCTAAATGTCAGTGGCTTACAACTACAAATGTTGATTTCTAACTCACAAAAGTTCATTGAATCTCTGTGACCCTCCAGGGTTGCTTCCAAAAAAGTGACAAAGGGCTCCAGTTCATTTCCGTCTTTGGCTCCACCAGCTCAACACAAGGCCTCTGTGGTCTGCTTGCGGTAGAAGAGAAAGCTGGAGGTTATCAGAGATTACATTGCTAATTTTGGCCATCAAAATGAGGACATTCTTTGACCACCTAGGCTGAAGAGTATGGATGCTATTGAAAGAGAAAACAATGAGAGGCAATAGTGACTTTTGGTATCAAACTGATCCCATTCAGATCCTGGGTTTAATTTCTACTGGTTACTTAACATTCTTGCCTATAAAACTGGAGATAAAATATTTAACTCAAGTGGTTGTTGTGAGTATTATATGTAAAATAATGTACATACAGTGCCTGGCTCTGTGTGTCTCAATAAATTATTCGAAGCCTTTGAAATAAATTTAGCAGGAAATGTTAAGAAAAATGGAGATCTTGGTTAGTAGATCAGCAGACTGTTCAAAGCACTGTTTCTGGGAGAAAATACCCCTCCTTTGTTAGGTTCTAATTTTTTTTTTCCTTGAATCTTTTCATTACATTTCTTCAGGTATTACTTTTACTCTGTTGACTTATCTGTTTAGACATTTTAAAACCTCATATGATTTTAGATTTGATTTTGTCCGAAAATAACTCTGCAGTTATTTTCCCCAACCTTTTCAGCCATAGAAATTTGGCAGTATAAATGGAAGCAGGGCATAAGGAACTGAGATTATGGAGGGAATAAGGCATATAGTTTTGGGACTTTAGTGATAGTCACTTAGTTATGCCTTTTTGGACATAACGACAATGGGCTTGAAAAAGTAAAAAGTCACCTAGTCATTAAATCAAGCTGCTTCTACTGGCTTCATAGTATTATATCTTTCTTACTTGTTTTATAATTTTTAAATAGTTTAATATTAATTTAAGTGTGACCCATTAGAATGTCACTGACTTCCAATATCAAAATATCATGCCATTTAAGGATAAATCTTAGAAAGAGCAGGCATGTAAAATAGGACAAATTTAAGGAAAGCAAAATAAAATCACAAATGACATCGAGTGAAAAAACCTTGAAAGGGAATTGTCTTTAATTAGTTCACAGTTGGAGATTGTTCATACTGCTTATTTTAGTTAAGTCTTTCATTTGGGGAGAAACAAGCTATTTAACTTTCAGGATGCTTGGGGGTAGTTGGGGAGCAACTTGAATCCCCTATCTTACTGAAGAAAAACTCTGTCCTCAATATAGTGTCACTTCGGTAGGGAAAAAAGTGTTATCTATAAAATATGATAATCTATTGGAATTCGTTACGCATCAGCAACAGCAATGAAAAACAAAGGTAATTTAGCAAACTCTAAACTCATGGCATGGATATTATGTATGAGTCATTGATATTTATTTTAGTTAATAAAATTACCTCAGGAGCATTTCTAAGTGGACATCCTTTCTATTGGGCCTTAATACAAGATATATTGGGTTGTCGGAAAAGTCATGACGTATTTTTTCTGTGTTTTTCGTTGCAAAAATGCCTCATGACTTTTCTGACAACCCAATAGTTTATGCCTTTTGGGAAAGAATCCCCTGGTTAAAAATAAGTGATAGGTTTTCCTTTGTAAAAATATGCGAGAAATTCTGATAAACAGGTTAAATACTCTGGTTTTATAAAGATTTATGAACAAATATGGTACATTTTGGAGAGAATGAAATTATCATAACAATAAGGCTGTTACTTTGCTAAAACCCACTTTTGTAATATGCTTATAACCATTACCTTCTCTCAGGTTCACATAAAGTTTACCCTCTTTATCACTATGTAATAATATTGGGGCGCACTATTTAATTTAGGTACTTCATGAAAACAGTAGAATTTTACCAGAGTTGACTGGAGCATATCTGAAGCTGCACTATGAATGATAGCTCTATGCATTTTTCATAAGATTTATTTAGCCATAATTTATTTATAATAAAATATAAAGATACAGCGGAGAATATTCAGTGAGTACACTTACAGTCTTTTATTTCCTCCTGACTCAGGAAAAACATAGCCAAGTGTATGAAAACAGTCTTGGTTTTCTTTTATTTTCTTTTGCTTCTAGACTGTGATGCTTTTGTGTGTGTGTTCAAGAGAAATACTGTTTCATACTCATCTTCATTGAAAAAAACACTTTCCAGTTTCTTGGTCTCGAACTCTGTATTTATCCTCATTCTCGAAAATCAGTTAAAACCTATTGTGAAAACTGCTTTGCCCAATAATCTCTGCACAACGCTAGCTGCCTGCTTTGCATCTTATGTAGGAAAAGGTCCTCTGTGTCCCTGTGTGATTCTTTGACAACTCTGCTTGTCCGTCTCCAATCTCAACACCACGTCCTCTGCTTTATAACACATTTTCTGTAACATGTGGATGAATACAGTGTTTTTTAATAGGGAGAATAACTTCTTCACTAGGCTTTATGTAGTAAATATACTGTGTTTCCCCCAAAATAAGACTGAACTGGAAAATAAGCCCTAGCATGATTTTTCAGGATGCTTGTAATATATCCCCTACCCCAAACATAAGCCCCAGTTAAGATTGTCAGCCAGACATGACTGTTTGAATAAATGTAGATTTTTGTACATGAACAAATGAATAAATGTAGACTGTTGGAGCAAAAATTAATATAAGACCCAGTCTTATTTTCAGGGAAACACAGTATTACATCTTTGTTCAAAATATGGATACCTTGATATTTCATGTGTAATGCCCTCTTAACACGTCCAACCAACTCAAGGGAGAAGGGGAAAAGAAAGTCTTCCATTTACATATTTTGCTTTCACTATTCTGAGAGGGTCATATGTTTGCAAAAATTAAAATAACGTAAGTGGTTAAATGTTTAATTTTTCCATAGAAACGTTTAATATCATTCTGCTAGCCTAGTACCCAACTTTGAAATATTTGCTTCAACGCTCCATCACCCACATTTGTCATTCTCTCATCAAACTCCTCTTTCCTAATAAATTATCCATTTGCTCCTTCCTCTCTATTTCCTCACCACCAACACTCAGGCTCTGGTAACCAGCCTCTTAGCTGGGCTTCTGAACATGTCTAGGCTTCTGCTTTCTACCACTCCTTTTCTGCATAAACCCCATGCTACTCTTCTTGCGTCCTCATTTTATTCATGATACTCCTGTTGAAAACCTTGCAGTGGCATATGGTTATCAGTAAAGAAGTACTAACGCCCTCCAATGCCACAAAGTGCTTTCCATGTTCTATCACAGAGTTTCTCAACCGTCGCACTAAACATTTGGACCAGATAATCCTTGGTTGTGGAGGGCTGTCCTGTGCAATGTAGGCCTCTCTCCATTAGATACCAGTAACATCCCTCCAGCTGTGACCACCAAAAATGTCTCCAGATATTTGCAAACTACCGCCCTCGGAGAGGGGGGAAGGCAACAACAACCCCAGCTGAGAAACACTGTTTTGCATTTGCTTCACTTTTTTATATTGGTTAGAATTGTGTTCTGCAAGTAACCAAACAGCTGAATAACTGTGGTGTAAAGAAATAGAGGTTTATTTATGTGTTTGTTTATGTATTTATAGAAGCCTGTAGGTGATCAGTTTCCAAAAGCTCAATATTATGACATATCTATGAGCTTCTCTTGGCCTTCCCCTCATGATTATAATACAGCTGGTACAAATCCAGGCATCACATCCTCTCTCAAAACAAAAGGAAAGGAGGTGGGGAAATAGGGAAGGGGCATACTCATGAAATTTGCATTTACATCTTGTTGACCCCAATATTGTCTCGTGATCCCCATTAACTGCAAGGGAACCTGAGTCTGTAGTTGACCAAGGAAAAAAAGGAGACCGCTGGAAACAGATGTTGGAGGAGTCAACCTTCAGAGTCTAACATGCCCTAACTTTACATCTTCACCAGGTGAACTTTCCACTGTATAATTTGGAATAAATAATTCTGGAAGTTAAACAAAATGCCACAACTCTTGGTAGCTTAACTTGATGAATGATTATTTCTTGCTCAAAATGTCCAATGTGTTTTAACGCTGATTAGTGAGCAACCTACTGTGTGATTGATCTTTTGGAAACCCAGGCCCCCAATAACTTACGGCTTTGCCCTTCCCAAGGTCCTAGTTCTCCCTGCCAGCTCCTTTGAATCTGACCTGCAGATGAAGAAGAATGTGTTCTGGGCTAGGCCAGGCATTGATATACCATTTTCATTGACACATCACATCATAGCTAAAAAGATAATATAGAGCCACAAGTAGCCAGTGTCTACCATCTGCCCCAAAGACAAAGAATTTTCCACGCCTGCCCCTCTTGGTGTTTTCACACTTTTCCAACACTCATTCCTTTCTCTTTTCTGGAATGCCTGCTCTTGTTTTCTAGTTTCTGAAAGCTGTAACTCTTCGCCATCTTCTCCCATAAAGACTTCCCTGACTGTAACACCTCAAGGCAACTGCTCCTTCTGTTGAAAACTGATATAATATAGTGATTGAAAGAGGAGCTTTGGGGTCAGACCGAACTGACTTTGAATCACAACACTTACTAGTTTTGTCAATTTGCCCAAGTTATTTAAGTTCTACGAGTTTGGCATTTCTCATACTTCAAATTGGGGCAATATCAAGGGTATAAAGTAAATGAAATAATGTCCTGAACACAGCACTTAACACATAATACATGCTAAATAGAGATTTTAAAAATCATTTTATCTTCTAGATTAGTTACTGCTTGTGTGACTCATTGAGGACCTCACGGCATACCACATTTTCCTTTGGTGCTTAATTCACTATTTTCCTTAGCCTCTAAAGCGCTGCTACAGTCAGGGTGTGCATTCACTAGTGTGAATGGGGGAGGTGTTGAGGGAAGGACTGGGACACTGAGGCCCCTTTGTAACCTTCTTGCAGAGTGTAGGCTGCTGACCTACTGGGAGCTGGGCCCAAGATCCCTATGCTTCATCAGGCCAAGGGCCCTTCTCCAACCCTGAAAAGGCCTACCATGATGTGCCTGCATTTTTAATATCTAATTGATTAAAATCAAAACCGCACAATGAAAGTTTATGCATTTTAGGGAAATTAACATTATCTGAATCACAACAGGTGTCCACTAGCACATTTCATTAATCAAAGCAGCTCTTCTCTACTGACACACTAGACCCTGTTTTCACTGGTGCCTGCCTCTATAATCAATTCTCCACAGAGCTGTGATCTTTTTAAAAATGTAAATCAGGTCACGCCCCTGCTTAAACTCTCTAATGTCTTCTGTGACCCTCAAAATAAAATCTAAATGCATTGCCTTGGCTTGCGAAGTCACACGTGATCTTTCTTACCTCTCTGATTTTATCCCTGACACTTTACCATGTACCTACCCTGCTCACCCCATCGGCCTCCTCTCTGTGTTGTGAACACTCCAATCTCCTCGTGACCTAAGGGTCTCTGAAGTCCTGTTTACTTCTGCCAGAATCACTCCTCCCTCTTATGTTTATATGACGTGCTCCTTTTTGTCATTCAGGGATCAGTTTAAATGTTACTTCTATGAAAACCTTCACTGATAATCCTATCCAAAGAGACCCTTTTCTCAGTAGGTTCTTAGCATTCAAGCCCCTAGTTCTATACAAAGAATACCTATGTACAGAATGCTGAGGCTTTTATGACATTGGGGATTGATTCCCCACTGTCATTTTTTTTTTGCAAATAGAGGCATGTGATGGGTAACAAAATAAGTATGTAGGCAGAATTCTCCATGGAAATTCTCTAAATGAAAGACCTGGTTTTGAATATTGCATATATACTTTGTGCTTAAATTAATATATGTGACCCAGTCTTAATGGCAGGAAGATAATCTTTTCTACATTAACATGTTGAGCATTACTCAGATTTCTCTTTGCATCCACAGAGCAGTTCCAAGAGTGTGTCCTCAGAAGTTTGCTGTAGGGCAGTCCTTGTAGGAAGAGCACTTTGCCACACAGGGGTGTGTGCAGTTGTATTAAGAGTTGACAGATGACACAGACACTTATTGGGCCTTGTTTTTAAGGCTAAGAAGAGACTGAGGTAACTGTATTGCTATAGGACATCTCAGAATGATATTTAGGTTTTAGAGGAGATGGAACCCAGTGGTATTTGTTGGCCTTATCAAATTATATAGCACAGAAATGATAATTTTCAGGAAGTGAAGTTTTTATCTTTATTCCCTTTTGGGTGCTATTAATTATGTGAATAGAAAATACTTCACGGTGAGTTTGAGTCTTTGCTTAAACAATTTGCCATTTTGCAGATGATTTATTAAAAGCAGTTGATTTTTATGGTTTTTGAGGTTCATAAATAAGTTTAAAAACTGGATTTTGTTACCTTTCATGGAACTTTAAAATTCCATCTGTAAATATTTGCTGATTCCTTTTTATATTCTTGATGCTATAATTAAAATATAATAATTTGAAGCTTTATACTATAAGATATTTCATTCAATACTGAAAGACCCATTAACCATTATTATAATTTTTATAAAACCTCAGAGTTGAAATTTATCTTTACATATACTATATAAATTCCAAAAAGATGTTCTCTAGAATTCCCCATTTTCTTAGACTTGTACATATCTATGAATTTTAACTTTTATTTGACTTATATATTGTACTAGTATATTATGTTGATATCTAATTGAGAAATTTGCTGTTTATGTAATTTCAATGATATTTCAAAAATAATTGAAGAGAAGTTACCAACAATGTATTGATATTATGATAAATTACTTTAAATTCTCCATTAAAAATGTATATGGTATATATTATATGAAAATCAATATAAGAAAACAATTTATAAAAAAATGAATTGTTGAACAATATACAATTATTGTTTATCAGAAAAAAATGACATCTTTCTAAAACACTAATTATTCATATATATATAGGTGATCAGACAGATAGATACTGGCTATAGAGAGAGATAAAGCTTTTCTTTCCCCAAAAATCATGATTTTGAGTACATCAGTTATTTGGTATGTAAGCAAATTAGGTGATTCTATATAAATCTTTTGGAAAGTTTGTATAAAACATGCTATTTTTATTTATATATTTTCTGTATTTTGGTGTTGTAATGAAAGAAGTTAGTTAAATGGAAACTAGTCTGGATGTCTTCATGCACAGCTTTGATTGTCTTTCAAAATAGCATCTAAATACTGGATATTCACATATAGATATATGCATACATATACAGATACACACATAAATACACGGATATACATAAACGTGTGTATATGTACAAACACCACATTTAGTAAGTTAACCTCAAGGCTTTATATGTTGCTTTACTACTAGCATAGTAAGGATACCTCTGTCAAATTTTATCTAATTCTCCTGAACTCTTATGAAGTGTAAAATAAATCCTTAATCTTTCAATGCAGAGAAAACATGGGTGCAATTTGTACTTTCAAAACAAATAAGGCATTCTTCTGTATTTTTTCATGTAGTTAGAGATGAATATTAGTAAGTCCTTGACACCCTTAGAAAAGAATAACTGATCTTCAGCAACTGGGTATCTCCTGGAGGTTTGGAATGTTAGCACAGCATAGTGTTCGTATTAGCAAGGTTTCACATTTACCCACGATGTGTGGTCGATTTAAATGACAGTACCTTCATACCTTTCACAGAAATTTCCTCATTTGAACTCACGTGCAATCAGGCTAGATGTTATTAGTTTGATATCATAGATGTGCATTTTTTTCAAATACCTTGAATTTAAATGAGTTATGCAAAAGAGCAAATGGCTAAGGAATGATTCCAAGCGGACGCCTTGTCCACTTTGCATTACTCTGTTGAATTACAGAACTGGTCAGTTGTAGCTTTCTGTAGGGACAGAGCCTTGGAGTGAAATGCTCTGGACCTGGCTTCCACTAATTGCCCGTGTGACTGTGACTTCCCAGCTTTCGCCTTCTATTTAGCCAGTAGCTACATCTATGATGATAACATTCTTAATTTAGCTTATGTATAAACAGGGATGCAGGAACTAAATCCACCTGATTTGCTATGGAAATTGGTGTTCTAAAGTAGAAACCACATATCCATTGAGAAGGAAGTCTGGTAAATTAGTTGATGCCTGGATATAATTGCTTTTCCAGATAGGCTTATAATGGATTTATGAAGAATAAATAGAACATAAAACAAAGTTACCTAGTTGAAAGATGGAAAGATTTTGAATATTTGAACATAGAACAAATACCTGTGCAAAGAGACAAGGTTCTCTTTAAGAAATGGAATTAATAGTAGTAGGAATTTATAATGATGTGAACTATATGAATGCTAAAATGACAATTTACATTAGTATTAATATTAACCCATTTAAGGGTAGTCTTTTTTACTTAATGTCTTATAAAATCGTTCATTTTACCTAAAACTATGTTTTATGAAAATGGTTGAAATTATAGAAACATAATATATTATTTGCTTTAAAAAAAGTGTCTGTGCATAATGACATTGTATAATAGATGCTTAGTGAATGCTCCTAAATTAACTGAATGGCTTAATGATTTTATTTCATTATTTCTGTATTATAGTGAAAGTGGGGATATTCAAATTTCAAAATTGATCTTTCTCCCTCTCTTTCTCCCTCTCACTGCCTAACTTTCAAATTCACATTTCAAATGCACCATGCAAAAGTATATTAATTATTGTACATCTTAAATTACAAGTGCATAGGTATCAGCTGTTCGTTTGCTCATTGCTTTGGTCTCAATGCCTAAAAGATAGCTGGCACATAATAGGTGCTCAACAAATACATATTCAGTTAA
The DNA here is from genome assembly GCF_001890085.2 of Hipposideros armiger. NCBI lineage: Eukaryota > Metazoa > Chordata > Mammalia > Chiroptera > Hipposideridae > Hipposideros > Hipposideros armiger. The sequence goes on along the minus strand of NW_017731523.1, from coordinate 1,014,148 downwards.
TGAATAATCACATGTATAATTTTTTATATAATGATCAAATTTTGTCATTTGCCTCTTAACGCTTCTACAATAATTTATATGAAATAAAGTATAAAAGTTCTTTAGTAACATGAATCTTCAAGTTCATTGGGATTATTCTTAGAAAAGTAGATAGCACTAAAGTAAAAATACAAAATGTAATTTTACTAATCTTGATTTTTTTTAAGTTAAACATGTATTGTTTCCAAAATGAGATTTTATTTATTTTAACAGTCAAATTCAATGACCCCTGCCTTGAACCTGTCAGTTACATGTATATGATTCTTCTGTCTCTACTGTCCCTCTTGCTCTGTTGCTAAATCTAATACTGACCCTCCCCACCCTCCCAGTCCCCACCCCCATACACACACCAAGCAATTATTATTCAAACCAAGGGATCAACTCTAGTTATTCTCACCCTGCAGAGAGAAAATTAGCAATCAGCTTGGTCCCTTGAAGAGCTTTCCTATACTTCTGCTGCCTCGTAATGTCATTATGGGAAACACGTGCCCCTGAAGTCGGGGTAGACATGTTCTACATATGTATTAATCAAGGCTGTCGCCGATACTATTGGTCAGATGGTCTGCTAGTCTTACAGTAGTTTACCAGGGTGTATGGGGGGAAAGAGGACAAGTCTGTTCATATTGTTAACCCTGGTTATATTTGCTCCACACCACAGTCGGCTGGGGCAGCCAGTGGTGTAGTTCTCTGGCTTCTTAGCCCTTTTAGTTTAAACTCTGCACAGCCATCCCCACTCGTCCAGCTCACAGTCCCAGGGAGGCTGGGTCAGACTTTGCCTTGAACTTGTCCTCCAACGTGGCAACCGAGGATCAGATTTGCCCCTTTCCCATGATGAGTTTTCTGAACATAACACTGGATCATTTGTACAAACTGATACATGAATTCTGAAAAGACCTTTCAACTTTTCTATGAGATAGGCAACTAAAATCAGTTGCATTTGATCACAAACCCATCTCTGTGGATAAGAGTCAAGATCTTTTACCAGAAGGGGGGTGTAGGAAAGCTAGTAGGATGAGCCAAGAGGGAATCAACTCTATTGCACAGGGTACATGTTATTATCAGTACCCTACTCTTCCCCTTAGGAAGTGAGAGATCTTCAAATATGGTCAAACTTAAGCAAATTAAAAAAAAATGAATCAAGATGCGTTCGAAACAAGTTCATTCAATAGCTTTGGTGAAATTTGATTGCCTAAGCAATCAAAGGTATGAACATCCTAAAGATACCATATATCTGAAAAATGAAAGGTGTCCCATTAAAGAAAATAAGCTCAGTCAGCTACAGATGGTTATCACTTTGTGATTTTTATTTTCTTTATTTACTTGTATATATTTCTATGTAATTCTATCTAATTCTGGAATGAAATGTTTTTTTGCATCAGTACTCTGGGGAAGTTTTTATGTTTGTTTGTTTTTTAATGTCTATACTGCTAGATTAGATAAATTCTTGATATGCTTCTGCAAGATATTTAAAAATCAATCCATTTTAATTTATGTTTTTATACTTTATTTTAAAACATGAAAGTATTTTATGTATGCCATGTAATTGGTCCTACTAAGCTTTATATATTTATTTACCAACACCTTGACCATTACTTTTTTTCTACATGAAGGTAAAACCTTGAACTTTAACATTACCTATGCATGTTCCCTTTCTAGGTTTAACTTGTACCACAGCAATAAATCTAAGGGACTGTTTTCATTATTAGTGACAAAATTGACAACTATTTTAAATATCTTGCCTTTTGTCTTAGCTTTAATTTACATTTTTTATATTATGTAAGCAAAGGTTACCACTTCAATATTCAGCATTTTTAGGGTAAATTGATAAATGCTAATGATAAAAATGCATTTTAATTTAATTTTTCCTGAAATATCTCTCCATTTTTAAAATATGCCATTTTAATGGAATGACAGTTTAGTAGTTTTACATCTTATGAAATACAAGCTTAGAACTCTTCAAAATATGAGCTGCAAAAATGTGTATCTTTTGTTCATTTAAAAAAATTAGCACTTGCTCTTTGGCTTGGCACCAATAAGATTTCATTGGTCTGACCATGCTAGTATCTTGTCTCTTGCTAATGGAAGAGAAACAGGTGTGAAAACTCAATGTTTCACATGTATACTGGGTTAGGAGCAAGTTTTTATCCTGTGCATTAGCACAGACCCTGACACTAACTGCTTAATAAATATTAGGAGAATAGAAGACTAAAGGGAAGAAAGGAGGGAGGAAAGGAGGGAGGGAGGGAGGGAGAAAGGAAAAGGAAGGGAAGGGAAAGAGGGAGACAGGGAAAGAGTGAAGGAGGGAAGTAAAGGGATGTTTTGTTTGTTTCTAATACAGTATTCAAAAACATCAATCTTGTTTTGTAGTCAGTGGCCATTTTCTTAAAACTCAGCTTTGAAAATGTAACCCTTATATTGGATAGAATAAATTACATTTCAGTAGCTAGTAGCTAACATTTTTATACCTACCATTAATATTTTTCAATTGCATTAAAATGTCCTCATTGTTAGAGAACTTCTCAAAACATTTGAGATACTTAAGCATGCAGGCTTGTAATCACTATTTTAAAAACTGCCATTTGTAACTAGGTACATGATGAGACAGGTCTGAGATCTAAGCAGATGTTAGACATAATCTCTTGGTAAAGCTTTTTTCAATTATCCTAACTTTCTACTATGAACTTTCATAAAACATACATAAGGAACTCCCTAAGTGTATTAGGAATATTTTCATAAAACTGTATATGTATGTAGAATTTAAATGAAAAGAAAGAGTAGATCTACATGTTCTAAGAAAATTATTCCTACAGACCTATAATTATTATAAAATCCCTAACTATAACTTATCTTTCAGGTGCAAACTTTAATCCATGAGTTTCTAGCATTTTTCTATATATTAATTTTTTTGTTTGTTTTGTAATTGCATGTGGAGTTGGTTGACTCAAGTCGAACAAATATCTAATGGAGACAAAATCACCATTTCAGCACACTGAATGATTTCCATCTTTTCCTATATCATATGAACTACTGTTTTTCAGCAGTGTATCTCAAAATTTTGAAGCTGTTGACAATTTCATTATAGCTCAACTTGTTTTTTATTTAAATAGTATTGACTCAATATCTTTTAATCATTATTTAAAAACTCAAAAATTTGACATAATTAAGGATGTAGACTTGTAATCACTGTTTTAAAAATTGCCATTCATAACTAGGCACATAATGAAATAGACCCTATGTATTGTGGCATCTCAGATGCTAGGATTAGAGGTCCAAAGAATTGGAGGGGCATCGACAGTGCTCATGTGAGCAATTTGGGCATGTTATTAATAGACTCTCCAATATCTGAACTTTTTAAAATTTATAAAGTAATGACAGACGTCTCACATGCTTGTTGTGGAAACTTATTTTTAAAAGATTTCCATTTTAGAAAAAAGGTAATAGACAAAGCTTGACAAGTTCGTGAACTCATCCTAGAAAAAGTGCTACATACGTCATTGCTGAATATCACTATGGTCACCTCAAAGTACTCCCCTTGGGAAGCTATGCACTGATACCAGCACCTAGTCCACCCTTCAAAGCAATTTTGGAATTCTTTTTCTGGAATGGCCGTCAGAGCTGTTGTCGTATTACCCTTGATGTCCTGAATGTCATCAAAATGTCTTGCTTTCAATATTTCCTTTATCTTTGGATAAAGAAAGAAATCATTGGGGGACAGATCAGGTGAGTAGGGAGGGTGTTCCATTACACTTATTTGTTTACTGGCTAAAATCTCCCTCACAGACAGTGCCATGTGAGCTGGTGCACTGTCATGATACAAGAGCCGTGAATTGTTGGCAAATAGTTCAGGTCGTCTAACTTTTTCCCGCAGCCTTTTCAGCACTTCCAAATACTAAACTTGGTTAACTGTTTGTCCAGTTGGTACAAATTCATAATGAATAATCCCTCTGATATCAAAAAAGGGTTAGCAATGTTGTTGCAACAAGTCCGCAAACTTAATTGTCAGAACATTGTATATCACAACAGGACCTAAGAAACAGGTATGTTTACAATAGGCAGCAAAGTTATTTCTTTTCTACAAAACGTAGAAGGTACTAAGATTTAGGGGCAATCAACTTACTCATTTTCTCTTAAACCTAATTCATTCTTCAATTCAAACTGGAATCAGAAAAATTTAAAGTTCCTTAAAATTATATTAAAATGTTAATAGTTTCACATTGTTTTGACTCTATGACATACAAATTCATTGTATTAAAACTTCAAATATTTTTTCTGCTTTCTTCACCAATTTTCACAGACATTTCAACAGTTCACATGATGCGATAGCAGGCTCTCGCTCTGAATTCCCTGTAATAGCAAAACTCCTTTCTTCTCAGTGCTTTGGAGATTTATTCATATAACTCCCATTAGAGTTAATTGGAGTTACTAACATAAATTTCACTTGCTCCAAATGGAGAATAGGTTTCTTTAATGTTTTTATTTTTTAATAAGGTTAGACTTAAAATAGAATGTTGTATACAATTGTATCTTTTATTCTAGGAAATTAAAATGCCTTTAACAACTTTTAGGGTTAGGGAATTGAAATCTGTTGCAAACTTTTCCTTCGTATTTTAATTCTGCTACATTACTACATCATCATTACAAATTACAATTGGTAATGAAATAAATAGGACAGTGAACTATAAAAACATTTTTCCAGCAAGCCACCACTGCTTACATGCTATGTATAGTTTTATTTGTGGAATTACTCTGGTAATGGTATATTATTAACACTATTTAGAAAAATTGTGTTTGTTCTTCTTAACAACAAAGAAAAAGAAATAGATACAAATAGATACAATTTATTGAAAGAAACAGTACAGTTTCCAAACTGAAAGAAAAGCTCACATTTATTTTTTATGAATGTTGCTTTTAAATAAATTACTGATCCTTTTTATTATCTTTTCATATGTGATTTTTAATAATAGTTACTTTAATTATGGATAATTTTATATGTGCAGATAATCTTGAATTGTTTCAAATATTTGAAACCAACTATTTTTAAGTACCTGATGCATGTTTACTTTACCAAAAGAAAATAAACCTTAAGAAATAGGCGCTTTTCAATTTATAAAAACACTAATTAATAAACCAATCGACTTGCGTCCTCTCTCCCAGATTATAGGAAGATATTCCTTCATCAAACACATTTCTTGAAACATTGTCTGTAACTCAAACATTTCAAATAGGATGTATAACAAATTAATTTTACCTTAAGTTTCCTTTGTTTTTTCAGTTTTGGAGATGTTTCACGGAAAACAATTTATAACAGAACAATTCAGTAAAAATCATACTTGCTTTATTCACCTATAACCTCCCCCCAAAAAACAACAAAAAATTCTATAAACTCATCAAGGACAATTTACACAAAATATAGATGAGATCCAGGCAGGTAATATAGTCTTTCAAAAAATGAGACCAAAACCAGTTCCAAAATTGAGAAAAAGATCCTAGTAACATGAATATCACACACACACACACACACACACACACACACACACACACGCACACACACGCACACACACACAATAGCTTTTGGATTTTGTGGCATTCTTAACAAAAAAGAAAAAGTAAAAAATTGTCTCATTCTCTTTTGCTCATAAAGGAAGCACAGAACGTATCTAGAAATACAAAGAGAGAAAGTTACTAATAGTATTATCAAGAACCTGAATTAGGCCAGGAACTTTATTTAGTGGTTTATCATGGCTAAGTCACACAGTGTTGTTCTATGTTATATTTTCATTTATAATTAAGGAAACTAAAGCTCGTGAAGATAAGTAATTCCTCCAAGTTTATATAGCTAGTAAAAGTCTACCAAGTTCATACTCATATCTCTAAAACAATCATCCAATGCAACAAATATTTTCCCAAGGCTTAAATTCTATAAGAAATACATCATGTGGGTGAATTAGCATATCATCTAAGATAGAGAACCAAGACTTTAATTAATTTGGAAATTGTTATGTTTGTAACTTTAAGATAATGGCATTAGCCTATATGATAGTCAAGGATATACATCTAATAAAAATGTTTCCATGAAAGTTAGTATACCACTTTAAATTTGAAATTATTATTTTCATTGCTCTGAAATGTGTAACTTTCATAGTTTTCTTTAGACGTATTTTTCCCCGTTGCTTCTTTCAAAAACTAACAAAGCTTCAAATATTTTTAAATAGATTTTTTTTCTAGTTAGTGAAGTTCTGTTGGAAAGAAATTATGTTAATATAGTTTAACTGTGCTGCCTTATAGAAGGCTGATTTAATATAGGAATAAAGTTGAGAGAACCTACAGTAATCGATAGTTTAAATGACCTTCATAACTTTCTTTTTAATATTTTCAGATAGAAAATTAATCATCATGAATTCAATCGTTAATACTACATTCAATAAAACATCAATAGAATAATTTGGAAATATGGCTCCCATTAGCTCAAAGCTCCACACTCCAGTCCTTACATAATAGACAAATTTTAATTTCATCTATCAAAGGATATAGCATGCTGAAGTGGAAATAAAACAACCTGCCTTACTACTGATGCCTTCTTCATCCCAGCTTAATCAATGTTGAATAAATATCTTAAAAATTTAGCTTCAAATTTGCTGGCAGTCAGAGCAAAGGAAAATTTTGATGAATTGTATCATTCCTTTTTGTCCAAAGAAAAGAAGCACACAATTCATCTAGAAAATGGATTTAAAAGGGAGCAAAATACTAACTGCCCAGGGCACCCATGTGACCAATCAGAAGCCCCTAAGAGGAAGTTAATATATATTTCTTGCAATTAGAATTTTTCAGAAATGATTCAGCTAAAGTATTTGCATTAATCCCAGACTTGGTTATTAATGAATATGCTTATTTTTCTAGTCTTAAATTCTTCATATTCTTTGCAGAGAACACCTATTGGAGACATAGAATGCAGTGGGTGTAAAAAAGAGCTTTGCAACCAGACACCCTATATTTTTAATCCTGAGAATTTAATCTTCGGAATTTGATTTACCCCTTAAAGCTCAGTTTTCTCATCAGTAAAATGGGTATAATGATACTATATATTCATGGATATTTATGAGGATTAAATTAAACTATATTTGTAATGATTCAGCACAATGCCTAGCATGTAATAAGGTCTTGGTAAAATGATGGCAATTTTTAAATGTTTGCTTATAACAAAACTCTGGAAAGCTCCATTTTCATAATATTCTAAGAAAATTAGAATATTACAATGGTTAAAATATGAATATATTCCAAAAATTATGGTCTGCTATATTTTTACAGGCATTTTAAATTATTTAATCTCACCAACCTCATAAAAACTATTTAACTTTGTCTTTTAATCCACCAACCCTTATTCTTCAATAACTGTACATGTAAGTTTACAACTATCTTAATTCTTAACTCTAAAATGAAATTTAGCTATGCTATAGTGTTAAACATGACACTGTCAAAAGCACATTAAATATGAAAGTATTTCTGTGTCACTTGTTAAGTCATATATTTAATCTAGAATTGAAATTCTTCACATACTTGCAAATATTTAAAATGTCAAAAAGAACAGTTATAAATTTTATATTATGACATATTATAAATACATTTATGTGTCATTGCCTATAAAAATAATCTGTAATGCAGTGTAAGGAATGAAATAATGAGCAGAAACTAACTAAAATTCTTGAAATTTATGGAGACTTAGAAATTTATTACTTCAGATCAGTTTTGGTTTCATCTTTAAAGTGATAGCAACTACCCATAAGAAAAATGCATTATAGTTCACATAATGATATATTTGCAGAAAATCAGTATATAAGCCTGTTGACGAAATTGATGAAATGAAATCCAAATCCTTCACTGTTTTATGCTGGAACATTATTATATGGAATTTTTCTAATGGGACCATATCTAAGTTGTAGCATTAACAGATGGGATCCTGTTGGGGTTCCACATTTTTAGTTATTTAGGACTTTAGTAAACAGTGATTTTATCCAGTATGTGATTGGAACAGATGTGATCTTATCAGGGTTCCACTTTTTTTCAAGGGCATAAAATTGCCATGATTTGCTGTACAGTGCTGGAGTTTACTTTTTGTGGTTTTAGAACCAGAGTCCTTTTTAGCCAGAATTTGCCCTTGGGTTCTAAAACATCATAATAGGGAGTTAATGTTTTATTCTCTATTAATCCCATTAAATCCTTTTAATATTAGAGCATGTGTTGCTTTATAGCATTAACTAGTGTCTTGCACTCAACAGTATTTTCACAGTTTATGACACTGCTTAGGGCATTAACAAACAGCTGTTTGAATTAAATGAGCAGTTAAGGACCCTGTTCATTAACTCAAAAGTTTCATGTATTTTTAATTCCTTAAATCTAATGGTATCATCGCCCTCCAAGAAATCTATCTTTGATTATAATTTGCTCTGGCCACTATTGGTTATAGAGGAAAGCATTATTGTTTTGAATATGAGTCATATTAGGGGTGGATATCTCTAATGAATCTTAACTATCTCATAACATTCTTATGGGATATAAAACTTTAAAAGTTGTTTACGGCAGTTGTGTTAAGATTTTCTCCAATTTTGGTTACTGATGACTTCATTTAGCTAATGTAAAGAGGCAGTTGGAACAGAATTATTTGCATTTGAAATGGCGCAATCAGAGGTTTGTGACTGACTCACTTACAAAAAAAGAAAATTGTATTTGGACAGTGACAGATTACGTGATGCAACCCGATACAGAGCAAAACGTTAGTCACTGGTTTTCTCTAAGTGGAGGGATCATGGCTTCCAAGGCTTCGTTCAAGGCTCTCTGCTATTTTTTATTAATTATATTTTTTGGTTACAGTTGACATGCGTTATTAGTTTATATTGGTTTTAGGTGTACAGTATAGTGGTTAGACATTTATATCATTTATGTAATGGTTCCCTCGATTAGCCTATTACCCACCCGGTGCTATACATAGTTGTTTTAATATTATTGACCATAGACTACCTTCTGTTTGATGATGGCCGTGGATCTCGATTTAGCAACTTGAAGTGAATTATTTAAATAAAAGGGAAATTTTAAAGGAAGGTGTCTAGTAGTCTAAATAAGCTATGTGAGGACAGGACTCTTGATTCACTCCCACACCTTGGTGCTTGTAGTAATGTACACCTGGTTTAGGGCCGCCTACTTACTAGCTGCTCAGTATGTTGGGGAGAATGATTGGATGCTTCCATTAAGAAAATTTCACTGTTGGGTGAACCTCTACTAGGTTTCCCACAAATTATTGTATAATTTGACCTCCAGTTCTTTAAATTTTCTCTAAGGGGTCTGTGGATCTTTGATAGATAAATTCAGTTCACAGGTATTTACTAATTAATTAGAAAGCATTATAAAATTACAAAGTGATTTTACTATTGATTTTACATATGATTTTACTATTTTAATAATCATTTGGGGTTTTTTTTCCAAGTGCCATGGATCAACAATTTTAAAGTCTAGATCAGATGTTGTTAGTGTAATAACTGAAAGGAATGGGGTAAATTAATAAGAGTGGTTTTCTAAGAGAAGCAAAAAACTCTCTTTTCCTATTACTCACGAGACACTGATTCCTCTTGCGTTAAGTTTGGGGCAGATTTAACAAGAGCTGGATTCCAGAGCTGGAACTTTTTTCTAAAGCAGTCCTAGTTGGCTTGGCATTTAGAATTAGCCTATTTTCATCCATATTCGAAGTTGGAGAGCACCTTTCCAAAATGCCCAGTAGCTACCTCATTCTGCCTCAGGATATCTCTATGGGCATTAGTTCCTCTCCCCCAAGTCCTTCACTCATGCCTGTGACTGAAGGAAGTTCAGATGACATCCGAAGCACACAGGGTGGTTTAGGAGGCTTCCTCACCAACCTTGACTAGTAAATTTGTAGATTTTATGAGAGATTTCTTTCATTTTTCTTTCTTCTACTGTGAAAAATGTAATCAGTTAAAAATATGAAGCTATTGTTGGGAATATGGGCATTAAAAATAAAATCTAGAAGTGCTTCTGAACTCTAACAGCATAAGTTTAACTAAACCGGAATCTCTTAATATTTCTTAGATATACTTCGATCCATAGTGTCACCATGAGAGGGATCGCCATTAATATTTGAGTCCACAAGAATCCTAATATTTAGATGAATGAATGTCCAGCAGTATTATTTTTTAAATAACTGAATAGGAAGATTTTAACATGTAGAAGTGAAGAAATCTAAAACTAAAACAACTTTACTATAGATACATATATTAAATATATATTGATTAATAAATATATTACATATTTTATATTAAATATATACTAAATATTTTATAAAGGTATATATGTATATACACACACATATATATGCAGTGGCTAGAAGGTGAGTTTATTTGTTGATATTCTGATTTTCTGTCAGCACTGTCTGGACTCCATCTCCACAGCAGCCATCCAAACCAAGCCACCATTATCATTTTTTTTAACTATTACATTAGCCTCCTAATTAATTACTGCACCCATATTCGTCCCCTGTAGATCTGGAGCTGCTCCTTAGAAAGCAGTCTGCATGAACTTAAGCCAAAGCAAAAAACAAACGAAGAAAAACCCTAAAACCAGAAAACTACTTTCTCATCCTTCAGAGATGAACTTATTTCAGTGACATCCTTCGGCTCCTAATAACATGAAATCCAAAATTAACGTGGCCTGTCTGACCCAGCTACTGTCCACCTCCCCATCCATATCTTAGGCTATTTTCCATGTAGTTCACTGGACTCCAGGCCCAGTAAGCTTCTATCAGCTCCACAGATGTGTCAAGGTCCCTCCTCGGAGCATTTCTGCATGCCACTCCCTCTCCTGGCTACCTCCTACTCAGCCTCAGGTTTCTGCCACAGCGTCACATGTGCAGAGAAGCCTTCCGAACCTCTTGGTCTAAAGCAGGTGCCTCTTTTCAGGTTCCTGTCGCTCCTTTTACCTTTTACCTTTCCTCCTGCAATAACTATTCTGAGTAATTTATTTTCCCCCCCCACTGGAAGTAAGATCTATTTTCTTCACTACTGGATAACCAGCACCTAGCAGCCAGAGGAGACACTCAATAAATATTTTTCAAATAAATAGATGAACTCTGCAATTTTCTTTAACTTTAGGACATAAAAAGACATGTTTAGGAAAGATTTTGCACCACTTAATTTTTTGATAAATGATCAGGCACATATGGGGTAGTTTAGGTATTTTTTGAGATTATAGTCAACATTCTATTATTACTGTTAAACTATCTTTTAAAACCAATTAGGGAACTGATAATTGCACTGTCTTCTGCTAGACTCTAGCATTTATTAAAAATTGTACTCGGCTGGATCAAATGCTGCCTTATCATTTATATTAAACATCCCTTATATGCTGTAACTCCTAGTTTTCTTCTGGTCTGGAGTGCATTGTATTATATAAGGTCCAGGACAAGATGAGAAATTGCAGTGATTCTGTAGATTATCAATATAGGATGAGAAATGAGAAATAGAAGCCCATCATTGTGCTTGGCATTGACAAGAACTGGAAGACACTCCTGGCAACAGGTGCTGAACAATAGCGTTAACACCAGAATTAAGCAGATGTGTACAGGTGGTGCTAAGAAGGCTCTGCTGATTATGAGTCCTGAACCAAGGCAACCATGAGGAGGATATCAGAGTTCTACACCTAACCTTGGCAGGTCCTGAACCCAACGCAAATACCTACAGGCATCCTATTTTATTGTTTTACCTGTGTGCATGAAGCTTTGACTATGGAAACATTTAGTGTACTCTTGATATTTTGATGAGAAAAGAGCAAATTCTGGCACCCTTTGTGGAGAAAAGCAAACAACAGGTCAATTGAATAACCATCCACTTAAGGAAAATGTTCTTTTGCAAGTATTCTTAATCATCAGTTCTTTCAGATACAGCTTTCTGTAAATCACCACTCACAAGAAAGTTGAATTCAATTTAATGAAAACAGATACAATTTATCTATCTGAAAAGAGAAAGAAAAGGGAAAAGCTATAAAGCGATTAACCTAGTTAGTTATAATTACTCAAAAACATTCTTGAAGAACTAATATTGGAATTCAGAAGCAATACTGTAGGAGCCCTTTGGGAAAGACTGTGTGGTACCAGCTATTTATCAACATCATAATAATGAGCAGTGTAAACACGCATCTCTCTGTTCCCTTATGCATCAGGCCAGAGGAAGGAGATCCCAATGGCCCTAGAGTCAGGACTTGCAGGTCCTGGGCTGTAGGGTTCACCAGCAGCCATGAGACTGACATTTGTTATCAATGAGATGCTGAACTGTTGTTCCAAGGCTGTTGCTGTAAAACCATAGTGCATTGTAGTTTGTTGGAGGTTAGTAGCACTTGTTAATTTGATCAAGGCTGAAGTTTACGGAGGATAAAGTAAACAATGCAAACTGCAGACACCATCAGTTTCCTATGGGCAGTGAAGTGTAGTCTGTTCCATTTACACTTCACAACAACATCTGATGGGCTTTGTCAGTGCTGCACAGAGTAATTAAACCTGAAATCAATAGCAGGCATTTGTCATGTTTACAGCCGCTCTTTCTGCTGGGTTAAACTCATCAGTTTAGTGCCGTTCTGTTTTACTGCAGAGACACGCTCCATTATTTCTTCAGGTACAGTTGAGATATTCAGTTACATGCCCAATAGTTTGAATACGACATTAAGATTAAAAGGGACAGGCAAATGGACAGTTTTTGTAATTTATTTGCTGATTTTCTTAACCAGTGTTGGATTTCCGTTTCCTTCAACCTTTGTATGAAACCCTTTGTGGCCTGAGATAATATATTCCCTTAGCTCCCAAACTGGCAAAGTCTCATCTCAAATTTGATAGAATTTGACACCAACCATAACTGTACACAAGGATTGCTGACATGTTTTTATTTGAAGAGTGAAGAACGTCTAAGATTCAAAGTTGTTGCCTTATTTGAAGGAAATTGTGCTTTTCTATTTTTAATTAAGGGTTCTTCAGAAATTTTCTTTTATGTCAGCTTTTAAAATCTCCATCCTTCAAAGTTTTGTACCTTTTGCTATTTTTTTTTCTATTTCTTAATCTTTTAAATGATGTGGTTAGAGCATGCTGGTTTTTACAGTGAAAGAGTTTGTGTTTAAATGGTAAACTTGAATTTGACATACATTTTTGAAGGAAGCAAAAAGCATGCCCTGTTCAGAGTATTTCAGTCACTTAATGGAGATCCTTATAACCCACATTTTATGCAGATAAATTTAAGCATCTTACCTCTCCATATAGCGGTAGAGTCTTGGTACACCAAGAAAATAGGATTCTTGTAAGAAGGAATCTTATTATCAATTAGTTGGCTACATTAAAAAACCATAGAACTTTTATGCTTTTTACACTAATGTTTTTAAATATTTCAATATACCATTCTCCCTCTCAAGTGTGTTTATTGAAATTATATCCAAGTGGACTGATTACATATTTTATGCTAACTGAAAAAAATCATGAAACTAATTTTACTAAGCTTATCTTGATCTCTAGACAGTATAAATGTAACTAATTGATATTTGGATTAGAAGTGACTTAAATATGGTAACTCAAGTTTCTATAGGCCAAATTGTCATATGGAATTCTAGTCATTCAAATTAAGTGGTACTCCAAATCCTTTTAAGCATCCATATTTTTGATAAACATAGTAACTAAAATAGTGAATATGTTAATCACAGAAATATAGCATTTAGAGAATTATTACATAAATTATTTTCAAGCTTAATAGTTAAACTGGAATGTTCGTGGCTTTCTACAGGCTATTTTTGGCATATATATCAGAAATCCTACATTATGGGCTGGCACCAACCTTGGGCTCCCACAGAGGGTCCTGAAGTGTGTCATAATTTAACATTTTTTTAAAAATCATCCACTCACACATCTCAAAAGAGGGAATGACCTTGCTAAGACCTCATCCTAGTCAGCAATTTCCCTATTACTCTTAAGAAATTAACATATGTTTTTCAGCATATTTCATTCAAATTTTTGAGAAATACATAATTTTGCTGAGGATCCTGTTACCAAAAATTTTAAGTGAGAATTGAATTAAAATTTCACACAGATATTGCAATTAAAAGGGTAATAATTTCCATATTTATTTGGAAAGTTTTGTTATAGTAATCAAAATAAAATTTTAGTATTAATTACACTGAATTTCTTTACTTAAATCTTCTAAGTGTCAACAATGATAAAAATGAAATTTAGGAATCATATTCAAAATAAAAATGATACCCTGTGCTCTGACAGCTAAATTTTTAGAGACTGGAATACTTATTACTAGATCACAGAGCATCTGGTTTTGCTATCTGAAAATTTAATGTGCTCTTAGTTCTTTGTTTCCAGTAAACTGAAAATGAAAGCTATTTCCACTGACTATGTCAATGAGAAATTTAATTAAGAATTTGATAGATTCTTTGAAGGATTCTTTCATAGTACATTGAAACTCACCTGAAAGAAGACAGTAAAGTCACCTAAAAATGACCTCAGAATCACAACATAATTAGACTTGTTAAAGAGCCCAAGCATATGCCAGTCATTAGCTGTAGTCTCGCAGAGTAGGTCCACTCAACTTGTCTGGGTCAATAACAGGTTCTAGAAATGAGCTAATTCTAGAAATAAAATTCAACCCTAGTTGCCTTGTTCCCCAATTATTGTTCATGGCTGTTAGTTTTTGTTTTCCCAGAAGAATATGTCACATGTGAGGGGATGGAAGGTTGTCTTTGTGTAGCTACTGTAGGTGGGAGAATAGCAGGGTTTTGTTTTGTTTTGTTTTTGTATATTCTTACCTTTACATAAGTGATCTCATGTTATTAACACAGCAATTATGCATGCTATGAAGGCAAAGTAAATATGAAATGTAATAAAAGTCATGAAAACTCTGCACCAATAATTCCAAGGTTGTCATACTTTTGTCTCTCCACAAGGTCAAATATCAGTATTTTGGTTTTAAATTTTAAATCCCAGGGTTGCAGTTAATCAACATAAAGCATTCTTGAGAAACCCACACCCACACCAGAGACCTCTTCCTAATTCAGACTGACTTCCATGTTAGTCATCCCCAGGGAGCAGAATAAAAGGAACAATGCAAGCATTCTTAGTCAAAAGAACAAGATAGAACTTTAAAATATACAGGATACTTTAGTATTTTTTCATCTGATGCTCACAATTCTGCAGTGTAGGTACTTAAAATATAGAAAAGTGAAATTAAAGAGGGTTAATGAATTTCCCAGGATTATGATGCTTTTAGTAGCAGCACCTAGTCTTAAGCCTGGGTCTTCTAATTTTGATCCTGGTAATTGCTACAGTATCTTGCTACATCCAAAAAAGTCTAGGGTAGGCAGAATTATAAGATGGTCTTTGTATTAGTTCGGGTTCAAACACAAAAGCAGAACCATTTGTATATCTATATCTATGTCTGTGTCTGTACCTATATCTATCATTTTCCTGCCTATGTATATGTATTTATTTATTCATTTATTACAAGGAAATGGTGTGTGCTGTTGTGAGGACTAGCTAAGTAAATCCAAAATTTGTAGGGCAGGTAATTCAGAAGGATAAATTGCAGACAGGCTGGAACCCAAGGGCACAAACTGAAGCTGTTGTACACAGGTGGAATTTCTTTTCTGTGTTTCTGTATCTCGGTATCTGCCCTCTGCCTGCCACTTCCCACCCTAACCCCTGGAAAACCTCAGCCCTGTTTCCAATCCTACCAAATGATTAAATCAGGCTCATTCAGATTACCTGGGATTATTGCCTTACTATAGTCAACTGATTAAAGAATTTAATCACATCTACAAAATCCTTTCACAGCAACACCTAGTTTAGTGTCTGATTGAATAACTGGGGACTGCAGCCTAGCCAGATTGACACATCACAAAAACCATCACAGTCCTCCCTTTGTCAAGGAAGCATCCAATATATCTCTCCAGATCATGCTTAATCTCCAAATAAGACAAAAACGAAATTTCCACCTGTAAGGATACAACTATCCTGCATACATCTGAAAACATGCTAACTCCTTCGCCAGAAGAGGCTACCAACGCCCGTGGGCGATATTCACTCTTCTCCTTTGATACCCTGAAACTGAAATACAGTGATAATACAGTTAAATGATTAGAGGATGAGATGGGAGAAACCAAATATATTTATGTCAAAATAAGGAGGACATGCTCATAACTATTGCAGTCTTCATTTCTGCAAGTTAGTCACAAGGGCATAGGAAGTATTTATAGCTATCTTCTTCCACTACCCATTTCGTATTCTTTTGTCCTCATCAAGAGCCTCAGCTGGTCTTGGTTTTTTGACTGGTGGGTTGATTCAGATTTTCATTCCTGAAGACTGTGGGTCATTAACAGTCCTGCCTGAATTGGGTTGTGGTAATTTTCAATTGACTTTAATCATAGAATATGGGAGCGATAAGAGATATCTAGAGGATTGGCTGTATTCCAGACATGTTCTTTGTTACTCCCATTGTGTAGTAACAAGACAATTTCCCCATGGCCATCAGAAGAAATCCCCCAGCCAGAACAGCCACCTCCACTTTTGTTTGCTCATTTAGAGGTATGAGGAACCCAAAATAGCCTGGTGAAAATCTTAATTTCTAGTTCAGTGTAATAATTGTTACGTTCACTGGTGGAAGGTTCTTCCTTTTTGGATCTAAGACCTGTAGGTGAGCAGAGCTTAAGGTTATGGAGATGGAAAGCAAAACTTTTGCTAGTGGAATATTAGAGGTAGTAGTGAGTGGAGCCATTACCATTTTCACTCCTTGATTCATACACCAATGAATTCTGATGATGGGAGAAAGCATCAGATACTGAATGCTGATTAAGAGCAGATAACCACATCTTGGACGACATTGTCTCAGCTCCACAAGGCATTGCCACCTAGTTGGTGTCATAATTGAGTCTCCAAAAGGCCATTCCACCATTCTATCAAGTGTCCGCTTCAGGATTATGGGGAGCATGATAAGACCAATGAATTCCATGAGTTTAGGCCCATTACAGAATTTAATTTGCAGTGAAATGAGTTCATTGGTAGGACACAATGCTGTGTAGGATACCTTGATAGTGTATAAGGCATTCTGAAAGCCCACAATGTCAGATGAGCTTACATGCTGCCTGGAGTGATTGATCCTGACTACCAAGGGGAAGTTGGGCTGCTGCTACACAATAGGGACAATGAAGATATGTCTGTAATACAGGAGATCTTCCAGGGTGCCTCTGAGTATCCTCATGCCCTGCAATGGAAGCCGATGGAGAACTACAGCAGCCCAATTCAGTTAGGTCTGGATAGCTCACACACTTCATAAAAGGTTTGGATGACCACCAGGCAAAGAACCACAGCCAGCTGAGGTGCTTTACAGGCAGGAAAGGCAAATTCATATCCAGAGCAAGTGTCTAGTCCATATAAACAAAGGAGTCCAATGTAACCCACCTGCCCCCAGGTAACTAGCTCTTCACCCTGTGAGTGGTGTCATATCAGGGACTCACTGTTGGTCTGTGCTACTGGCAGTGACTGCAGTTGGGTTAGCCTTGCTGAGCCCATGCTTACTCTCCATCCCATTAATTACCATAATCACCATGGCGAGTTTGCCATGAGCCCATTGGACACTGACAGGAGCGATGGGGAAGAGGCTAACTCATAACCCACTGTCGTCACCAGGGGACTGCTGAGGGGGCTTTCAGCGGTGAGATGCCCAAGGAAAAGAACGCACGCGGAGCCAACATGAGGAGGAACCAGATGGCTACTTTATTCAGTAAGAGCAACCATTATATAGAGGTTTGTGGGGAGGAGAGCACACGGAAGTGGCATGCTCCCTCCTGTGGCTGTGAATCATGCTTACATAAAGGACTTATGTCACTGGAACCTGGCGCCTGCGCAGCAGGCTCCGGAGTCAAGGTTTGTTATGTCTCGGGCCAGGGTCCATGCGTCAGTGGTCCCCGCTTGTGTGGGCCTGAACCTTGTCTGGGATCAGGATCCGCATGTCAGCCTGAACACAACTGACTCAGCCCGGGTCCTGTCACCCACTGAATAGGGGATCCTAGCCATTCGACTTTTAAATCCTCCTCTGCTGAGGTCATACTTTGGTAAGCATTCACATGGGACACAAATACTTGTGGATTTTTTGTTTTATTTTTGTTTTTTGCACTCAGAGAGGTCTATCCTCATATTTCTTCCCTCTCTACATTTTTTTAAAACAATTTTCCAATTCTGTCCTTTCCAAGTCCATGACCATGTAACCACACCATTAGCCACGGCCCATGAATTGATATAGACTCATGCTATTGATATAGACTCTGGCTATTTCTACTTCCAGATGAAATGCACAACTAGATACACTGCTTTAAGGGAGTTCTTCCCACAGGAAGACTTTTCTTTCTCCACTGTCCTTCATGGCTGACCCAGACAGGTGTGGTAATGCTGCAGCTACACACCTTCGGGTGGGGCCTACATGTCAAGTATCATCTATAAACTTGGCCTAAGTTTTATTCTTCCTCAGTCAAAAGGAAGAAAATGTTAAGAAGAATGGAAAAGTTTTGTTTTTTTTTTATCTTCTTAGGGTCCCTAGCTAAGTCTGAAAATTAAACTAACAAAGACATTTTAACAGGAGAGAAGCATACAAATTTATTTAATGTAAATTTTACATGGAGATTTATGAGAGCCTCCATAAGGAAGAGAAGACCTGAAGAAACAGTTAAACTTGAATATTTTTATAGTAGGCTTGACATAGAGTCGATAGTGATGCAGAAATAATGTGATAGGTCAAAGAGTATGAGAGAGTACAGTAAACAGAGAAACTTAGCAAGGCCTGTTTGTTCAGATTCTTCCCGGTGTCTTCAGAGATAAGGATGCTCCTTTACTCAGGGTACAGGTAGGGCACATCTCACAGGTTTAATGAACTGTTTCAGGGGAGAGGGTGGGGGGAAGGTCAGAGTGAGTTTCCTGTTTCTGCTGTTTGCTCAAATTTTTTCAGCTTAAAATAGTATACCAAGGTGCCATATTTTGGGATAGTGTGACCTAAATCCCATCGCTGGCCATGAGACCACAGGCGTGACCTGAGAGAGAGAAGGAATCCCCCCTGTGGACAACAGCCTTAGCCCTTGCCATGGTGTCTTGATTTCCTGTGATTGTCCCTTTCTGACTACAGATTTTGGACTTGTGTAGCCAGCCTCCACAATTGTGGAAGCTGGTTACTTGTAATCAATCAATCAAGTTATCTACCTTATCTATCTCTACATCCTACTGGTTCTGCTTTCCTGACTGAACTCAAGGTTTCCACTACTTGGTATATACGGTGCATTCACAAAGCTCAGTTATTCAATTAACACTAGCCTAAGTGCTGCTGTGAAGGAAATGTCTCAGATGTAATTAAGGGCCCAAATCAGTTGATTTTAAGAAAAGGAGATTATCCTGGCTGGGTCTGACCTAATTAAGTGAGCCCTTAAAAGAGACTGAGCTTTTCCTGGAAAAGGAGATTTGAAGTGTAAGAAGGGTTTTGACAGGAGAGTCTTCACTGCTGGCCTGAAGCTGGAAGGTGTCCCATGGTAAGGACCTGAGTGAGTCTCTAGGAGCCAATGGCAATGCCTGGCCAAGAGCTAACCAGAAAACAGGGGCCTGAAGAATACAGCTAAAGAAATAAATTCTACCTATAACCTGAAGGAGCTGGGTAGTGAATATCTTGAATGAGAAACACTGAGCAGAGAACATAACGATGCCATGTCTCAACTCCTGGCCTACGGAACCAGAACCGTGAGTTGATAAATGGGTGTTGTTTTCAGATGCTAAATTTGTGATGATTTGTTATGCAGCCACACAAAACTGACACAGAGCTACTTTCTGAACTATCCACAGTTTTCCTTCTACAAGATCAATTGAGATCATTCCTAACTTAGACTTTTCAACTCGTCTTTGAAGCCTTGGTTTTTCTTCCAAAACAGATTTCTTAACAGCATTAGATTAGAGTAGGTTTGGCCGCCAGAGTTATGACCTGAATCTCTCAAATTTTCCAGAAGTCCCTGGAGGTAAGCTGAGGTTTAGACAGGTGAAGGCACTGGTGTGAGTAGCTCAGCTGCCACCCCCTTTGGAATCCGCCCCTCAGACCCTAGGTTAATGGTTCACAAATCCTAATAGTCGCTGTGACGACTAACTTAAATGTGGCAATTCCTTGAACAGTAACTATCAGAACATATACAGAAAATTGTGTGGTAACACTTTCAACTTAAAAACTTTCAAGCTGAAAAATATCTCAAATTTCATTTGGCTCTAATTTAAACAAAATAAACTAAGAGTTTTAAAATTCATATCATGTGCAGTGATACTGCCATCATTTATACTGTGACTACTTAGAATGCATTTATCCAAAAAAAATAACTGTTAGCAGATACATTTCAGAGGAAACTGAGCATATACCTGGACTTGTATAGAGCCACTGATCTCTTGAAAGTACTATACATAAAAGTACAGCAGGAGCCCATCTGGGGTCTATAATGAAATATGAACTGACCATAGCCAATGGAGTGCTAGTCTAGAAAAAATGCCAAAGTACACAAATGGGGACTCAGATATGTATGGAGAAGAATGCATACTGTCCA
>NW_017731523.1:989356-991893 GCF_001890085.2 Hipposideros armiger | reverse complement strand
TTTAATCACTAGCCTGGGAAGAATTTGAGCCAACGACATTCAGATGAAGAATTCGGCATTCCTTTAGTGAGCCCAGAATTTTAATTTTATATATACATGTATGTGGAACCATGAAACTTTTATAACATAGCCAAGTAGTGTCCCTTGTATTCAGCTCAAAAGCGTCTCAAACAGTAGCCTGTGCCAGATGTTTCTGAGGGAGTAAAACATATAATGTACCTAATTTCGCAAAACTACACAATAGGTAGACATTTCTTTCTCACCCCAGCTGGTGATCAGTTTATGCCCTGAAGCTTGGAGATTTATAGCCCTTGTAATTTTATCCTAAACAGAGTAATTGGGGATGCTCTTCCATTGCTATTATTTTAATTAGTGTTGAAGACTTTGCCAAGATGTTGAATTTTAAGGTAATGAATTTCATCTGGGCAAGATCTAGTAGGTAGTTGTGACCATTTTCAGATAGCTAATATCCTCACAAATTATTTTCTTCTTAATTTCAGAGTTTTTATTTATTTAGGATTTTTATCCCAGCTTATTCTAAAATTATTTAAGGAATGTCATGCCAATGATGAGTCATTAAGTGTATTTTCAACAATATCAAAGTCCAACAAAAGAAATATACACATTGTTACTTCAAAGGTACATGCTTTTTAACATATCAGGAGTTATTTATTTTTAATAAATAGTTTGCACAAAATAATTTAATGTGCACAAGAGTATAAAATAATTTTCTTAAAGCTTTAATGTTCAGGAAAACTAAATTATAATTTAATTCATTGTGGTTTCCTCTCAGCAGACTTTTCATCTTGTTGAATATGTGCTTTCTTTTGTTATTTGATATTCCATGGGGAATTAAAAAGAAATGCTTGGGTAAAGTTGTGCTTTAGGGAATTTTCTTATAACGAGAAGTCTCATCAAAGACCATGACCTTATTTTTCTAAAAAAGAAGAAATTTTTTTTAAAAATGCCTTTGGTTTTTATGAATAGAAATCACAAGTGTTTGTCAGTCAACTTAAGCCCACAATTTAGAGTCATTTCATTTATAGATGTGCCTTTTAATCCGCATGGTTTTCCTTTGATAGTCATCTTTCTCCTCCGTGGAAAATGCAGGAATTTCCCCATTGCCTTCTGTTTGTCCTGGCCATAAGTATGCATGGAAGGGTATAGAATAATCACCAGAACAAGTGGAGCGATAATAATAGGGAAGATATTTGGAGCCCAAGTGCTGATTTTGTTCCCCCAATTGATATGGTGAACCCAATATTAAAGCTAACTGGCTTTGACAAAGTGAAACTTGTCATAGGTACAGTGTAACTCTGCCATTGTATTGTGTTCTAATGCTGAGCTCTTCACTTGATCGTTTAGGAAAACAGAATCTGTCTCAGCATTTCATCACTAGCCTATCCAATAAACGAATAAGAAGTTACATAGCTGGAAAATAAAGGAGAAAGAAAACCAAAAAGTAAATTTCTTAACTAGTTTTTTCAGAGGAAACCTAACTTTTGAATACAATTAGCAGGCTTAAAGTGGACATGATCATCTATTTTAAATTTTATTTCACTCATTCTTCCTTTGTAGGTAGCACAAAGATAGAACATAAGGAGAAGAAAATTAACATACCAACTGTCTAACAAAGTGGGGCAGAAAATTTGTTTAGCAATCCATTTTTCCTATATAGAAAACTAGAGAGAAATTGAGATGGTGCTTGTATTGATCAGATTGTTTTTAGGCCAGAGAGTTCATGTTAGGAAGCTATGTTTATACTAAAGCCAAATAAAAATTATATTTTTTCCTTACCAAAATATAAGAAAGGCCAGCCTTATTATCCACCTTACATTTTTATATATAATTTATGAATTTATGAAATCAGAATACTTTATGTTTAATATAACAGTTTGATAAAGACTCGTTGAAACTTTTTCATTTGTCAGTTGTGGCAATTTGAAATGTTTGGGGGAAGAAAATCAGTTGACAAATCCTGCTTTAATGTTAAAAAAAAATACAAGTACTAGGGAAGAAAATTCAAGTTACATTTCTTATTATCGTTTTATTAAATAGAACTATAATGAACTATAATAATAATAATATACTATTTAAACTTCATAATAATAATCCTTCTTTATTGTTTACCATGCTTTCTCACTTCCACTCATTTATTTATTTTCATTCTGGAGTCGAACTGGCAACCTTGCTGTTAAGAACACACGCTGTATCCACTGAGCCATCTGGGTGGCAGCTCAGCTCAAGCTGCTGAGTTAAGTCCCAGCCCTAGATGGGCGTAGCCCTCCAAGGAACATGACAGTCTTGTCATTAGGAGCAAGTGCTGTCACCAGCTGAGCCATCCTGCCACCTGTTGGCAGCTCAGCGGCAGGTCAGCTCAGGCGCAGCTCCGGCGAAGCTCGGGCGAAGCTCACTGGCCCATGTGGGAGTCAAACCAGCGACCCTGTTGCTCAGAGCTCGTGCTCTTAAGCAAACTCTTAACCAACTGAGCCACTTAGCTCGCCCTTTATTTTTATAACCACCATTTAGGTAGGTGA